>NC_138771.1:663561940-663896940 GCF_965119305.1 Pelophylax lessonae
AAACCACACTTGTGAGATATTAGCACGAGAACAATAATTCTAGTACTAGACCTCCTCTGTAACTGTAAACTTTGGAGGAACTACACGGGAGCTATCTGGAGAGAGCTCCAGGAAGCGGGAGAAGCATGCTGTGTAAGAGCAGGGGGGTGTGAGAGAGCGTTGGAGAGAGTGACAGTGTGACCAGGACCGTGACACATAGACCCGACCGGGAGAGGCAGCAAGGACCATGAGTTGGACAGCTGATCGGCTGATTGTGAGAGCTGGTGGGGACCTGACAGGGGAGACATTGAGTCTGGGACTGATCAGCTGATGGGCTGATCGAGAGAGCAGGCGGGGACCTGACAGGGGAGACAGTGAGTGCGAGACTGATCAGGAGAGGCAGCGGGGGGCCCGTGAGGGTGATAGGTGGACAGGGGAAGTGGTAGGCATGGGACCAGAGGGAGACAGGCTGACTGGGAGAGGCTGCTGGAGCTGACAAGCAGTAAAGGGGTGGCTGAGCAGGAGGAGCAGAGCTGCTGCACACAAAAAAAAAAAAACAGATAGTTTTCTTTGTGATATTGAAAGAAACTAAGCTGTGTTGTGTGTTTTTGTAGCTATGCCTTTAGTACCTGGGGGTAACTGGGAGTACCTTAGTAACTGGGAGTATCTTAGTACCTGAGAGTACCTTAGTGACTGAGAGTATCTTACTGACTGTGAGTGCCTTAGTACCTGGAAGTACCCTAGTACCTGGGAGTGCCTTAGTATCTGGGAGTACCCTAGTGACTGGGAGTACCCTTTGTATCTGGGAGTAACTTTAGTACTTGGGAGTACCTGAGAGTAACTGGGAGTACCTTTAGTGCCTAGGAGTACTGAGAGTTCCTGGAATAACTGGAAGAACTGAGAGTAGCTGGAGTGAACCGGAGTAACTCTAGCACCTGGGAGTACCTTTAGTACCTGGGCTACTTGGAGTGACAAGGGGTGCTGAGAGTGACACAAGGTGCTGAGAGTGACGCGGGGTGTTGAAAGTGATGCAGAGTGCTAAGAGTGAGGTGGAATGTTGAGAGTGAGGCGGAATGCTGAGTGTGACGTGGGGTGCTGAGAGTTAGGTGGTGTGACAGAACCATCTGACTTTGTATTATATTGTTGCTGCCTCCTTTCATCTGTTTGTTCGGCTGTTCCACGGCCCGTACAACCCCCTTTATTCCCCTATGTTTTAGCCAAACGCCTTGCATGGTTTTGACTACTACAAATGAGACAGTCACATGCAGGAATAATGTCTCCCTTGTAAAATGACGATGTTATTCCCTGTATAGTATGAGGTCTCTGGACAGGAAGTACCACTCCTAATATGGTCATTCCAGGAAGTTCAATGAGGAGACAGACTGTCTGAGGTGGCTCTCCATTCACCTATTGTCGGGTGTGCTAATGAACTTGCCTGCTGTCTGCTAAGAGATGTATTGACACTCAGAGTAATGTGTATTGAGGGCTCGCTAGGGAACCATTGTTCTGTGTCTGGCTATTGTGTACATTGATTGCCCCCTGGGGGCTTCTGTCTCCTTGCACATGGCAGTCCTTCTGGTCAAACTATCTGACCAATCACTGCTGACTCATTTTCAATTCCTCATTTGCATGGCTAAGGAGGACCAGAAGGGGAACTGCAGGTACTTTACAATTGACCAATAGGAAAGCGGTTGTTGGGGGCAGGATGTTCCAAATTCTGTATAAAAGTGTGCTGTGTTCTTCCAATAAATGTTGTTCCTGTTTTACCTTCAACTCAGAGCTTTGTCTCGTTTTTGGAGGGGGATTTATTATACAGAAAGCCGTTCGATTGTTTGGGGCTCTCTTTGGATGATTATTCGTATGCTTGTGTGCTACAGGGGTAATTCGTGTACATCCACTAAACAGCGATTTCATTCCTTTTTACGCTGAGGTTCGTAAAAAGTGGGATGCTGAGAGTGAGGTTGGGTGTGGAGAGTGAGGCGGGGTGCTGAGACTGACACAGAGTGCTGAGAGTGACACAGGGTGCTGACAGAGACCAGGGTGCTGAGAGTGTTGAGGGGTGCTGAGAGAGACCAGGGTGCTGAGAGTAATGCAGAGTGCTGAGAGTGTCGCAGGGTGCTGAGAGTGGTGAGGGGTGCTGAGAGTGTCGCAGGGTGCTGAGAGTGGTGAGGGGTGCTGAGAGTGGCGCGGGGTACTGGAGGTGACGTAGGGTGTGGAGAGTGATGTGGGTTGCTGAGAGGTACTGTGAAGTAATTGGAGTAGCTGTAGGGAACAGATTGAAGAGAAGGACCTCCAAGGTGGTCCAAAGTCTCAGAAATACTGCCTGTAATTGGCTGAGGAACTGGTGTAGGAAAGAGGGGTTTGGGTTCCTGGAGATCTGGGCTGACTTCACAATCAGTTGCTGGCTCTTTAGTAAGGACGGGTTGCACCTTAATGGGGATGGTAGAGCTCTATTTGGAAGAAAGATGGCCACAAAGTTGGAGGGGCTTTTAAACTAGGTGTTGGGGGGAGGGTTCAAAGGAAGTGACAGGCAGCAGTGAGCAAATGACAGAAGGTAATAGTGGAGTCAGTAATGATAATATAGCTGTAACGTCTAATCCCCGGGTGAATGATTGGTCAAATGAAAAACAAAGCATGAGAAAACTTAAGGAGTAATGAATATGCCCTCATACAACACTGAGTGGAGTATACACAAATGCCAGGAGCCTAGCTAACAAAATGGAGGAACTGGAGCTTCTTTTACACGAGGAGGACTTAGACTTTGTGGGAATAACAGAAACTTGGTTTGACAGCTTACACGACTGGCTAGGACAAACTCAGAGGTATTCCTTGTATTGGAAGGACAGGGAAGGTAGAAGAGGGGGAGGGGTGTGCCCATATATCAAAAATTATGTAAGGGTGGTAGAGAGGAATGACATTGTGAATGGAATGAGGGGGAGGTGGAATCCATATGGGTAGATTTCCAAAGAGAAGAAGAGGGAAGTTAATAGTGGGGGTATGTTACAGGCCCCCCAACCTGAAAGAGGAGGAGGAGCTGGACCTCCTTTTACAGTTAGAAATGGCGGAGAGGCAGGGAAATGTCATCAAAATGGTGGACTGCAATTATACCAATATCGACAGAGGGGACAGCTCACTCAATAAAGGCCCATCATTTTATGAAAGTCTTACAGGACCACTTCATGTCCCAACTGGTGGATTCCCCAACTAGAAAGAATGCATTGGTAAATGTATTAATTACGAATGATCCAAGTCTGATCTTAGATGAAGCCATACGGAACAACTTGGGATCTAGCGATCACAGGTTGATTACATTTACCATGAATCATAGGAAAAGGAGGCATGAGGGGAGCACAAGAACTCTACATTTCAAAAGAGCAAACGTTTCTGAACTGTGCTCAATACTATAGGGCATCAATTGGGACCAAATCCTAGAAACAATGAACAGAAAAAGTGGGAATGCTTTAGGAACATGTTAATCACTTAAGGATCAGGCCTTTTTCTGACACTTATTTACAAGTTACATAGTTAGTGAGGTTGAAAAAAGAAATCAGTCCATCCAGTTCAACCTATAATGTGTGTCTGCTGTTAACCGTATATTGTTACCCCGTTATGTTGTGGTCTTTAAGGTGCCCATCTAATAGTTTTTTGAAACTATCAATGCTCCCTGCTGAGGAAGAGAATTCCACATCCTTACTGCTCTGACAGTAAAGAACCCCTTACGTATTTTAAGGTTAAACTGTTTTCCTCTAGTTTTAGTGAGTGGCCCCGTGTCTTATTGTATTCCCTTTCTCTGAAAAGTTTGTTCCTTATGCTAGTACAGTATTTGTACATTGATATCATATCCCCTCAAGCGTTTCTTCTCCAGAGAGAATAGGTTCAATGCTTCTAGTCTTTCCTTATAGCTGCTGTCCTCCATTCCCCTAATTATTTTTGTTGCCCTTCTCTGGACTCTCTCCAGTTCCAGCACATCCTTCCTGAGGACCGGTGCCCAGAACTGGACAGCATACTCCAGATGTGGCCGGACCAGAGTCTTGTAGAGAGGGAGAATAATCTCTTTATTTCTGGAGTGAATCCCCTTTTTTATACATGCCAGTATTTTGTTGGCTTTTCTTGCAGCGGCTTGGCAGTGGCATGCCACTAGTACCCCCAGGTCCTTTTCCATCTTAGATTTACGCAGAGGTTCCCCCCCAATGAGTAGCTGGCTTTTCGTGTTTCTGATGCCCAAGTGCATTACTTTACATTTTTCTATCCAGGTACTCACCCTATGGTCCATACCTACCTTCCTTAGTTTGTATAGTAAGTGTTTGTGGGGAACGGTGTCAAATGTCTTTGCAAAGTCCAGATACACCACATCCACAGGCTTACCTTTATCTAGATGGCAGCTCACTTCATCATAGAAGGTTAATAGATTGGTCTGGCAAGAACAATGTTTCATGAATCCATGCTGATTACTACTAATAATACCATTTTCATTACTAAAGTCTTGTATGTGGTCTCTTAACATCCCCTCCAAAATCTTGCAGACTACTGATGTTAGGCTAACCGGCCTATAGTTACCTGGAAAATATCTCAGCCCCTTTTTAAATATTGGTACCACGTTGGCTTTTTTCCAATCAGCTGGCACCATACCCATCTGTAGACTATCCTTAAAGATCAAGAATAATGGTCTGGCAATCACCTGGCTGAGCTTTTTAAGAACCCTCGGGTACAAGCCACCTGGTCCCGGTGATTTATTTATGTTAAGTTTCTTTAGTTTTGTTCTAAGTCTATCTTCTGTTAGCCATGGGGGTACTTCCTGAGGTGTATTATTTAATTTAGCATTACAAGCTGGGTTAGTGTAGCCCCCCAATTCTTTTGTGAAGACTGAAGAGAAGAAATTATTTAACACTTTTGCCTTCTCTCTGTCCTCTGTGGCCAGATTCCCTTCATCATCTTTTATGGGGCCAATGTGTTCTGGCCTCGCTTTCTTACTATTTATATACTCTATATACTATTTCTTTTTTTTTTTTTTTTTTTTACTCTCTTCTGCTATAAGTCTCTATAAGTGTTCTATTTTAGCTGCCTTGATTTTGCCTTTACATTTCCTATTGCACTCTTTCTAATGCTTGAATGCTGCCAATGACCCCTCAGCCTTCTATTTTTTGAAGGCCTTTTCTTTAGTATTAACATGCATTTTTATGTTGGAGTTTAGCCACCCAGGGTTTAGTTTTGCTCTTTTAAATGTATTTCCCTTTGGAATGCACTGGCCAATCCCTTTGTTTAGTATGCTCTTGAAGCACTCCCATTTTTCCTCCATGTTCCTTTTTCCCAGGGTTCAATCCCATTTGATATTGTTTAGCAGAGAGCGCAGTTTAGGGAAGTTGGCCCTTTTGAAATTTAGTGTCCTTATATTACCCTTGTGTTTCCTATTACTATAATTAATACTGAAACTAATTGACCTATGGTCACTGTTTCCTAAGTTGTCCCGTATTTCTATATCCATGAGCAGGTCTGTATTGTTGGTAATCAGTAGGTCAAGTACCGCATTGTTTCTTGTCGGTGCGTTTACCATCTGACCCATGAAATTGTCCTGCAAAACATTTAGGAAATGCCGAGCCTTGGATGAATGCGCGGTTCCTTCTGCCCAATCTCCATCTGGATAACCAAAGTCCCCCATTATAATGACATTTCCCATCCTTGCTGCCAATCCAATCTGTGAAAGGAGGTCCACCTCCCTCTCCTCCCTCTGGTTGGGTGCCTATAGCATACGCCTAATATTAACTTTCCCCATAGTGCCTTCCCTTTAAAGTTCTACCCATAGGGATTCTACCTCATCCATAGCTCCATTATTAATATCATCCCTCATATTTACCTGTACACTGTTCTTAATATACAGACATACCCCTCCCCCTTTTTTACCTTCTCTATCTCTGCAATAAGGGGAATACCCCTGAATGGTCACCAGCCAATCATGAGAGCTGTCAAACCAAGTCTCAGTTATCCCCACAAAATCGAATTCCTCTTCAAACATCAGCAGTTCCAGCTCTCCCATCTTGTTGGCCAGGCTTCTAGCATTGGTATACAAACCTCGTAATTTTGACTGGATGCATACTATATCCTCGTTTGATATTGTTTTTAGGCTGCTCTTGCGATTTTTCCCCATACCCACCTTGGATTTAGGAACTCTGAACTCCCTAACGCTAATGTCCACATTTGTGCCCACTGAACCTTGCTCCCCACTGGCTAATTCTACATCTGTACCCTCCCCCCATCACCTAGTTTAAAAGCCCCTCTAACTTGTTGGCTATCTTCTCACCCAGTACGGTTTCACCCTCCCCATTTAGGTGCAATCCGTCCCTACTAAAGAGCCGGTAGCCAACTGAGAAGTCGGCAAAGTTCTCCAGGAACCCGAAACCCTCCTTACTATACCAGCTCCTCATCCACTTGTTAACTTCCCTAATCTCCCGTTGCCTCTCTGGTGTGGCTCGAGGTACAGGTAGTATTTCTGAAAATACTACCTTGGAGGTCCTACTCCTCAACTTAGCTCCTAAGTCCCTGAAATCGTTTTTTAGGACTCTCCATCTCCCTCTGACTTTGTCATTGGTACCCACGTGTCCCATGACAGCTGGGTCTTCCCCAGCCCCACCCAGTAATCTGTCCACCAGATCCGTGATGTGCCGAACCTGAGCGCCCGGTATACAACAGACAGTTCGGCACTTACGGTCTTTGTGCCAGATTTCCCTCTCTGTCCTTCTAATAATTGAGTCCCCTACCACCAGAACCTGTCTTTCCTTTCTCTTTCTCCCACCCTCACTGGAGGAGTTATTCCCCTGGCAGCTAGGGGCATCGCTCTGCTCCAGCAATGCTGGTCCCTGACTGGTTCCCCCAACATCACGCAACGGGACGTATTTATTGGGGTGCTCCAGGACAGGATGGCCACCTTGCCTTGTTCCCTTCTACCCCTCCTAACTGTCACCCCTCTACTCTGCTCTGATGCCTGCACCCTTTTATCTCCGCCCTCCTCTGTGCAGGCCCCTGCCTGTACCTGATGGGTACGCTCCCAGCTCTCCTTCAGTATGGACATACGTCTCAGTGTTGCCAGTTTCTTCCCTAGATTCAGGACCTGAGCTTCCAGGGAAGCAACGTACTTACATTTTGTGCAGCTGTATTCGTCCTCAATTGCCTGATCGAGGAACGTATACATGCCACAAGATGTACACCGAATCACATCTCCACACCCGCCGGGCATTGTACCTACTAATCTAATCTAATGGGGATTCAGTAATTTAAGTCTGTCCTGTGTGGCTGTTTTCTAGCTTCCTAACTCTACTTCCTCACCCTCTGGTACTCTGCGACACTTACAGGCACTCACTGACACTCACTTACATTCACAGACACTCACAGACACTCACTGGCACTCACTGACACTCAAGTTAGAATCAGTATATTTTGCTAGAAAATTATTTGGAACCAGAAAACATTATACTTATGTTTTTTTTTTTATCAGAGACACTAGAGAATAAAATGGAGATTCTTTCCATACTTTATGTCACACCGTATTTGCGCAGCGGTCCTACAAACGTATTTTTTTTTTTGGGGGGAAAAATTCACTTTTGTGAATTAGAAAATAAAAAAACAGTTAGACCTATTTTTTTTTTTCTAATGTAAAAGATAATATTACGCCAAGTAAATAGATACCCAACATGTCATGCTTCAAAATTGTGTACGCTCGTGGAATGGCGAACATTTGAACTTAAAAATCTCCATAGGCAACGCTTTAAAAATGTTTACAGGTTACCATTTTAGAGTTACAGAGGGGATCTAGGGCTAGAATTATTGCTCTCACTCTAACGCTAGTGGCAATACATCACATGTGTGGTTTGAACACTGTTTACATATGTGGGAGTGACTTGCATATGTTTTCGCTTCTGCGCGTGAGCTCAGAGGGACGGGGCGCTTTACATTTTTTTTTCTTATTTATTTTGCCTTTTATTTTTAAATTTTCCACTGTCCCTTTAAAAGGTAACTCCACTTTTGTGGGGAAAAAAAATCAGCTAGTAAAGAAAAACAATATAGCGTAAACAATTGTGACACAAATCATATTGTAATTGGATGGTATTAAAAATGACCTTTCCTTTTCAATCTGCAGCTGTTGTAATTTTCTGAAAATGTGTACTGACCACACCCCCAGAAATATAATTTCCTGCTTGTGTGTGTAGCACTGCCCCCTAGGGGACTGCTGAGAATTACACTTTCTGGATTCCCCTGGGTCACCCTTAGCAACTGATAGCAGACAAACGGCACTAAAAGTTCTTGGCTCAGTCAATGATCAGTCCAGGGGATGTTTGTTTTGTGCTTTTTATTGAGAACTGGGATAGGAGAAGGGATGAGTGGGATACTCCAACTGACAACTATTCACAATTGTGAGGACAACTGACTTTAGAATGCGGCAAGGCCGCTCCATCAACCTGCCACTGAAGTGAAGATAGATAAAGTGTTCTTGCTTGAATTTCTCTTCAGGGTTCAAAACTCCTTATCTTCTATGGCAGGTACATAGACGATATTCTCATTATCTGGGATGGACCTTTTGATACCATCAATGATTTCACACAATATTGCAATCATAACCCCCATGGATTATCTTTCACCCATGTCATCAATTCTGAACAACTCGCTTTTCTTGATCTTGAACTCTACTACATAGGAGACCAAATCCATGCTAGGAATTATTCCAAGCCCACCGCGGGCAACTCTCTATTACATTACAAAAGTTGCCACTACAATAAATGGACCAACAACTTCCCCAAGGGACAATTTTGTCGCCTAAGGCGTAACTGTACTAGGCCTGATGACTATATAGCTGAAAGTCATCTCTTAAAAGCCAAATTAACTGACAAAGTTTACCCTGCTTCCCTGATAGATAAAGCATACAATTTATATCTGACAGATTCCCCCTCCCACCAAATCTCAGGATACATTTGACCAATCTGTCTGCTTCACCACCAAATTTCATCATCAACATAAAAAAATGGAACAGATCCTTAAAAAACATTGGCCGATACTTTTTGAGGACCCTCATCTTAAATCTCTCCTCCCCTGCACACCCCGAGTCACATATAGAAAGGCTCCCAATCTCAAAAACAAAATTGCACCCAGTAAGCTTAAAACAATTAAGGACATCACCCCCCAGGATGTGTATCATACCCCTACAAGGTATGTATCAGTGCAACAAGTCATTGTTCAAAACCTGTGCGTACGTAAAACATGGCAAGAAACAATTTTCCACCCATAATAAAACCTACAACCTTGATGAATTTTACAATTGTTCCTCAGATTTCGTAGTTTATTGCCTCAGTTGTCCCTGCACCATTTGTCCTCTCCACAAAGATTCGGGGGAACATAGGAGGAAAATAGAGAAAGGAAAGGACAAGCACAGCGTCCCCCCATCATTTCCTCATGCATCATGACAAATCCACCACAGGTCTGGAGGTATGGATCATAGAGCAAATATCCAATGACCTCTCAGAAGCTGAAAGATTCCATAAGCTCTGCGAATGCGAAACCTTTTGGATAGATTCTCTCAATACGCTCTCCCCCAATGGACTAAACGAATAATTAGATGTATCCACTATTCTCTAAACAGCCAATCTGTGTTCATATCCAGATCTCACATGGATCCAGCCATTAGGTTTGGCCCATTCTGCTCCCCCTCCTTTCCCCTTCACCATGCCCAATATATTCTTAGCTGCACTTATCTAGTTACAACTATGTTATAAATTTCCCTTTCCTCCCCCCTCCTCTCCCCCCCTTACTTATTTTTATGTTTTTTTATATTATATTTATTCTTATGTTTTTTTTTTATATTTATTTTTATTTTTTATTTTCATTTATATCTATATTTATTTTTATTTTATTCTATTATTTTTGATTTATTATTCATTAATTTTTATTTTCTTATTTCATCATTTTTTTATTTTCATTTTCATTTATTTTTCATATCCCATATTATTTTCTCTTTTTTTCTTTCCATTTAATTTAATTATGACTTTTCCGCCCTCTTTTCTTTCTCCCCCCCCCCCTTCTCCTCCACTTATTTCCCAATAACCACATTATTATCCTATACCCTATCCCTTCCTGGCCTCCATCATTGTCACGTTCATTTATATTGTATGCTGTATTGCATCCTGCCTGACTTACTTATTTTGTATTGCCTGAGTACTCCTGATTATGTTAGACCTCTAGAGGGAGTTTGAGTGCACACATGTCCATCATATGGAATAGTGCCACATAACTGCGATAGGCACTTCACTGTTTCCTCCACTAGATGTCAGTAGTCCTGAGCATATATATTGGTCCTCTTTCTTTTCCCATCACCTGACTTGAAAAAGGAGCGCGCGCTGGTATTCCACCGCAGTGCGCATGCTTGAAAATGCGTCGTCATCACGCCGGAAGATCCTTTGGAGGGCTAGTGCGGCTCACCCTGCGTTCCATTCTTCCACTCCACTTCCTGCGGGACAGGAACAGGAAGGACTGAGAGGAACACAGACCCCCAACGGTGGCCCCATACCGTATATGGATGCCGGAAGAACCCATCTTACCTACATTTACTACATTTACTTACCCTGATATAAGTTTTTAATGTATCTTTCTAATTAAATACCACAGTCTTTACAGGCGCCTGTTTTTCTCTTTGTGTCCAACATCAGTGCCTGACCTCACAAATGTGCTTCTGGAAGAATGGTCAAACATTCCCATAGACACACTCTTAAACCTTGTGGACAGCCTTCCCAGAAGAGTTGAAGCTGTTATAGCTGTAAAGGGTGGGCCAACTCAATACTGAACCCTACGGACTAAGACTGGGATGCCATTAAAGTCCATGTGCGTGTAAAGGCAGGTGTCCCAATACTTTTGATAATATACTGTATGTATACCTATTTACAGTGAAGCGCTCTATAAATAAATTACAAAATTTAGACTTAAATGTGCAGCAACAAAGCTCATAAATTATACAATCATCATAAATCATGTGCAGAAAAAAGTAAAACATGTGAAAACTATCCCATATTATCCAACTAGGCTGTAAGTAGAAAAACATAAGAACAGTCCCATATATCATCCAATTAGACTAAGTGTCCATAAATAAAAAAAAAAAAGAACAACTCCACCATTCATGTGCCACAAGTAACGGCATAGGTGTGCGCAGTCATTTGCATTAGGGTGTGCACCCCATAACTCAAACATATACTGTATTCATGTATGTGCATGTGTTTATATACTGGCAGTGTCAGTAGAGCAGTGGATGGTATCACAGGGGGCAAGGATTGGTGTCAGTAGGATATTTTTTACAATTTTATTTTTTTTATTTATTTTTTTACTTTTTTTTTTTTTTAGCAGAAAAAGAGAATTTTTTGTATTTAGTGAAATCTTAGGGGTCTAAACATGGAATATATGTGCCACACAGGGTGATTAGGGTGTGCCCAGGTGCACCTGGCAAACCCTGTGGGCACACCTATGAGTAAAGGTAAGCCTTCCACAGTATCAGAAATCCTCCACCATGGACTGCCACCAAAGAGTATCACCCACGTGTCCAATCAGGTGTCTCTTCACCTGATGCAGTGGACACCTTAAAATAATCTAGGTGGTCAAAATACCATATAGGTCAACAGCACCCAGGTCACATCTCCATATTCCACAGCTCTTGTATAAAAAGGTTCAAAGAGATATATGCTAAAGAAGATCCCATATTGTACTATTACCAATGACTTTTTAATAAAAGAATAAAAATGAGTAACGCTAACAATGTGCAGAGACACAAACACACACACGGGTCTATTCCCAGCATGCATATACAAAGCTCTGTCAGCTCAGCAAGACGGCGCTTGCCCCTCCCAGCTTGATGTTGTCACAAAAGTCCCACCCACCTCACGCGTATCGCCCCTCTGGGCTTTCTCAACCCAGATTTCAAAACTAAAATAGATTTATTTTTTATGTTAAAATTTATTCAACCCTTTTTGAATTTCAATCACATTTGTGGTCAGAAAATTTGCATCGACCCATACAGGGCTCCCCCACAGCTTTACTGCTACAGGGTGGGCGCTCTGCATGGAATCATGTATATATATATATATATATATATATATATATATATATATATGTATATGTATATGTATATTTATATATATATATGGGATTCTGCACATCCGGGTAGGGGGCATGCCAGCTCTGCTGTTATTAGTAACATCGCAAGCCGATCAGCAGGTGCCGGCCAATGGATGACCACTGTCACCTGATGATCTGCGAGAAGAAAGACAGGACAGAGCTCTGCCTATGTAAACAATGCAGAGCTCTGTCCCGTCAGCAGTGATGTGGTCTGAAAATTTTCACCGACCCATACAGAGTTTACCACTTGCCAGTGCAGCTTTACTGCTACATGGTGGCCGCTCTTTGCAGAATCACGTATATAGTTACATAGTATCATGATATGTTTGGCACTTTATCACTAGATACATTTTGTTTATTTCTTTATTACATGTAGAGTTTTTATGTTATCATGTGTCATGCTTGTTAAATTTTCTCCCATGAGTTCCATTTTGGGAATGATTTTAATATATTTTTCAATAAAACCTTCAAAGTTTTATCTATAGCATGATTGAATAAATATCCGGGCATCGCTAAAATTTCCCTTCTTTCCCCTCCTTTGCCCTTGTGGTGTATTTCCTTGGGTATTATATTATATTTGGGTGGACTAAAATGCATGAAATTATACTTTTTACGTAAAAATTATATGTCTGCACAAATATTGCGCAATATAAAAAATGTAAACAACCATTTTATTCTCCAGGGACTTTGCTTTCGAAAAATATATAGCATTTGGGGTTCTTCTAGATTATTTTAGCGGTATTTTTCTTTTTCTGGTTTTATTTGAAAATCTGCACTGATACATTCAAACAAAAGCTGTATAAGAGCCGGTTCACATTGCCTCGTCTTGTCAGACGACTTGTCAGCCTGACAAATCGTGCTCCATCGCGGTCCATTGACCGCTACAGGACCTGTTCTAATAGGAGCGACACAAGTCGCTCCGACTTAGAAAAAGGGTCCTGTACTACTTTGGGGCGACATCGGAGCGACTTGCATAGACTTCCATTATGTGAAGTCCCTGCAAGTCGCTCCGAAGTCGTGGTGCATTGTAATGCCCAAGTCGCTCCCGAAGTAGTAAGGAGTCGTGTCGCCCCAGTGTGAACAGACTCTAAGAGGGGGGGATATATTCAGTTTGTTTAAGTGCAGAATTTTTGGAGTATAATTTATAGAAGTTGCCAGACAGCAATACAAGCTCCTTCTTCACCTACCAGTTTCCTTCAGATGGGACTGCTCCTTGGCCATGTTCATATCTGGGCAAGATAAACCAATAATAGGAAATGTTATCCAATGACAGAGAGCGTACATATCCAAACTTATCTTACCTCAGAGATTTGGATTCAGGTCAAATTCAACTCCAATCCCAATCCAGATTTTAACACTAATATACATTTTTTTTTTATGTTCAAATGTCTTCAATGTCAACCCATTTCGAATTCCAATCACAGCTGTGGTCAGAAAATTTACACCAACACATATCTGCCATCTAGTTTAGTATTAAATGATGGAATTCAAGTTTTTCCAGTGAACAGTTGTTACAGTCAGGGCTTTTTTTCTCGAAGAATAGGTGCAGGTGCCCCCCTATTCTGAGTTACCCCTTGTCTTCACCCCCTACCCACCTCCGAGGGCAGTCCTTTGGTTCCACCCTCTACCCACCTCCCAGTACCCCCCCCCCCCCTTTTTTAGAGAATACAGAACCAAGTATCAGGTTGTGGTTCTAGGTAATTTGTATAGAATTTGTTAATGATAACTAGAAAAGCAGTAATATAGATCCCCTGGAATCAGCAGCAATAACCCCCCCCCCAACAATAGATCCCCCCAGCAACAATAAATCTTTCCCTGCAACAATAGAAAGAACAGTAAAATAGATATCCTGCAATCAGCAACAATAGACCCCCAACAAAAATCGCCCCCCAGAATCAATAAATACTCCCCTGCAACAATCGCCCTCCCCCCCAATAAATCCTCCCCTGCAACAAGAGACCCCCCCAACAACAATAGCCCCCAAGCAACAATAAATCCTCCACTGCAACAGTAGCCCCCCCACAACAAAATGCCCCCCAGCAACAATAGATTCACCGAGGCAAAAATAGATCCCCAGCAGCCAGCATCAATAGGCCATTCAGCTCACCCCACTGACGCCAGCACCCCTTTGCCATTGCATACATTCAGACTGGAGGTGCCGGAACTGCGTTCCCCCACGTTCCCGCTGAAAAAAAGCCCTGGTTACAGTGAACAAAGACTGTGGTAATAGTTTGGTGAAGGCCATTTATTATTCCAGCAATAGTGCATCCCTGTGTACAAAGCCAGCTCCATAAAGACATGGTTTGACCAGTATGGTGAGGGGAAACTCAAGTATCCAGCACAGAGCCCTGACCTCAACCCTAATAAATACCTTTGGGATGAGTTGGAACTGTGAGCCAGGTCTTCCCATTCATCATCAGTACCTGACCTCATAAATGGCAACAAAATCCCACAGATACCCTTCAAAATCTTGTGGAAAGCCTTCCTAAAAGATTGGAGGCTGCTGAAAAGGGAGCAACTCGTTTTTAGCAGTCATGGTTTTGGGATGGGATGTCCACCAAGCTAATATACTGTAGGTTTGATGATCAGGGGTCTGGAGAATGTTGATCATGTATGGTAAGCCCATGCTATGCTAACCTCAGGCCAAATGGGGCTACAAATCCAAAATTCTCATGGTAAAGCTTTCTCAAACTTCTTTATTCATAAAGTTTAAGTCTGTAGCAATAATACTCACAGAAGGTGAACAGGATACCTACGAAGACAACCAGAGCAAGGAACAGGAAGATGAGAAGGATCATCAGGATCAGTATTACCCGAATCTGTGTATTCTTGGTAGCTGAAATAATTATAGACAGACAATTGTGAACAAGCATTGTAGCCATCAACTGTTATCGGAAATCCTCATCCATACACAAAGCCATTCCAGCACAATCCTTAACAATGTAAATTATACATATATATTCCCAGCATACCTTGTTGTATCTCTAAAGAAGAGTAACACCGCTCATGTGGGTCTTTGTCCACGACCCATGGTGGGTGCTGAGCCCCAGCTCACCACCGCAGATAGGGTGAATGAAGGAATTGGTCGCAACACCACCAGGAATTTGACAAAGAAGAAGTTCTTTATTCGTGCATATACAGGTACAAGGTACAGCAGAATGGATATGTTGGACGCGTTTCACACAAATTAACGTGCTTGTTCACTATACTGTTGTATCTCTAGCCAGTTGTGCTGAGTGAATGTGACATTCATGTCAGGTGCTGCTAAGCTGTACAAATTCCTCCAGAACCTTCATCAAATAAATATCACATTTAGGTATTGTTCTTCAAACACAAATAATTGAACCGAAAAGAAGCTCTCTTTCGGTGGCTTATGTGCTCCAGACAAATACACTTCTTAATGGTTGCAAGATTTATAGATCCAAGACTACTAAATATTTGTGTTAGTAAAAAATAAATGTCCTATAAATTGATGTGTGTGTCCTCCGATGGAGTAGGACACCTGTTATAGCAATGGTCCACCTTTGGCTTTGGCATCATTCTTCCTCCATAGATCAAGATCACATAAATTGCCATACACGCCTTCTTCATCAGAGTTCTTAGAAGACCACAAATTTGAGTGATCTATAGCTATAAATGATCTGTCTCTGAAAAGATTTGATCACTACTGGGAATTCTGGACCTCAATCATTTCTATTCATACTCACAGGGGGCTCTCGCGCGTGGGCTGGAGACCCAGTAGGGCGCGTGAGAGACTCTTACTCTATCTCCAGCTCCCTCACCTCCCATGGTCAACCACTGAGATTGCCTTGATCGCCTCATCCCTAACTCTTCTCTGACTTAACTCATGGAAGTACAATATTTTACACTGTTTCATATATGTCTGTTATACTATTTCTGCATTCGAGGGAATATCCTCCATGATTATCTTCCGTGACATGGCACTGTGATATGGCATTATGTTCCCTGTTCCTTGTTGGGTTACAGATCCTCCCTTTTTTTTCTTTTGTATTGTATTGCACTTTTGTACTAACCTTACGATTCTCCGTTGTTTGTTATTACCTTGCAAAATTCAATAAAAATTATTTAAAAAAAAAAGAGTTCCCAGAAGACAAAGATAGATGTGAAAGAACGTTGTACACTGTAAGGTCTTAAAACCACGTATTTTAATGCACAGCATAAAAAGATAAGATAGTAGAGGTCTACCAGTATTTTTTTAAAATACTCCACCAAAAACCAGTGGCTGAAGAGATATGGAAACCCAGTACTGGAAAATCCAGTAAATACGCCATAAAAAAGGATTCCTTTACCCCAAGACCCACAATTAGAGTCTGCTTTACCAAGTAAACCAGGAGTTATACAATATTTATAAGGGCCCCTAGTATTAGAAACAGAATAGCAAGTAAGATAACCATAAAAGAGTTAAAACACTGCCCGCATCCTCCACCAAAAAAAAAAAAAAAAAGAGTTAAAACGCAACTAAACCTCTTTACAAACACAGAATTTTTATTTTTTTTTCAGTGCAGGAATGTAAATCTCTTACATGTAAATTTATTAAACATGGACAGAAAATGTTTGTACTTGGGTCACTGTATAAATAGCACTGGACCCTAGGGTTGTCTTATTGCCATTGCTATCCAATAGTATTACAGTAGTATTTATACAAGTTATTTTGTTACTGGGCTGGCAGCTTCCACACCAGAAGATTCTCACAATTTCTTTGGTTTGCAGTGTAAAACAATGGATTTGAGATGGAGTTGACACACCACAAGGTTATAGTCCAGAATTGTATTCCAATAAGGTCAGATAGAAGATCAGTTGAGGAAGCCAACTCATTTTGGACGCCCATCTTTGCCCCCTTCACCAGATCAAATAAGGAAGTCAACTTATCTTGGATGCCTCACTTTCCCCTCTTCATGAGGGCTTAAAGATAAGACATCTGTGTTTATGGACTAAGTTGAGAAGGGTGCTGTTAGTGGTTTAGCTGCCAAACCAGCTAAACAAATACCACCAACAGTGACTCTCACTCCATAGACATTGTCTCCTATTCTGAATCCCTGATGAAGAGGCCGTGCTGGGCTCCCGAAACACATTGGCTTCCTCATTTGATCATCTATCCGACCTTTCATTGTGTAACGCTCCTGCATTTTTAGTATAGGCTGGATTTGCAGCTGCAAAATCTCCACTCAGTAGTCATGTAGAGATGTGTTGAATACCAGATCCAACTCTCCAGGACTCATCACCGTGGGCCTGTCAGCTTCAACATACAGATATATACACACTCAATGAGATGTTCCTGGAGTGATAGGATGTATATGATAGTATGAAGGTGATGTGCTGAAGGGACAGGTGTGAACAGTGACAAGGATGGTAATCACTTGATAGGTTTGTATAGGAGAGTTCAAGATGGTATTTAGGAATGCAGATAGGTTAGTATCGAGTATGCTAACAGGTGGTGAGGACAGCAGATGACAAATACAGGATAGACTAACCCAGTGCAAGGATAGATAGTAGTAGACAGGAGAGCTAGCAATCTATGCAGCAGTGCAGATGATAGATGGTAGTAGGCTCAAGAGCTAGCAATCTATGTAACAGTGCAGATGATAGGATAGTATGGATAGGTAGTAACAGTCCTTAATGTGCATAGGTAGATAGTGCAATAAGGTTATGGAGGGTTCCCCTGCGGGGTACTTATCACTTGTAATGTTAGTAGTTTAGAGAGGTGCAGTAGATAAGGAATGATCCGGTAGCAAGATACAGGGATCAGTAGCGAGGTTCCGGTCTGCTCCAGGTAAAGGGAATATCTGGAGGTTCCGATCGAGAGACAGGCTTGAAAGCATGTGGATAACAAGGCAGGTTGAACGAACAATGTGAGTGAGACCGACGGCGGTTGAAATAGCCGCTCTGCGGCGCTCAGCAGTGACATCATCGTTCTTAAAGGTATATGCGTACCACCTGAAGAGAAAGGTGGGACGCATTACAGAGAAAGTGGTGATTAAGGGTACCGGAGGTACCAGAATCTTACAGTACCCCCCCCCCTTAAGGCCAGCTCCGAAAGGCCTATAGGACAGGTTTCTCTGGGTGTTTTAAGTGAAAGTTCCGTATAAGTCTAGGCGCATGAATATCAGAGGTATCTAGCCAGGTGTCGTCTTGGGGTCCATAGTTCTTCCATCTTATGAGATACTGGAGTCTTCCTCTATGGATGCGAGAATCCAAAATTTCCTTGATCTCATACTCTTCTCGGCCTTCAACTTGTATTGGAGGTGGAGGCAAGATGGTAGGCCTTATTCCTTGGTTAGTAACATGGGGCTTCAGTAGCGACACATGGAAGATGGGATGGATCTTGAGATCTGCTGGTAGGGTGAGCTGTACTGCAGCTTTTCCGATAAGTTTTTTAGTTGGGAAGGGTCCCAAAAATAAAGGTCCAAGCTTTTTGCTAGGGATTTTTAATCTTAAGTTCTTTGTCGATAGCCAAACAAGGTCCCCAATAGCATACTGAGGAGAAGGTCTTCTACGAAGGTCGTAGTACTTTTTTTGTTGACTGTGAGCGTGTGATATAGTGGTATTGAGTAAACCCAAAGAGTCTTTTATTTGGGTAAGGTAATCCGAGGCTACTGGGTTACTCGATGGCAGGATGCGTGGTGGAAGAAGAGTGGGATGAAACCCATAGTTCAAGTAGAACGGACTTTGCTTCGTAGTACTGTGGGTTGCGTTGTCGTAAGCAAATTCTGCTAGAGGAAGGAGATCCACCCAATCATCCTGCAAGTATGATGTGTAGCAACGTAGATATTGCTCAATGCACTGGTTAACTCTTTTAGTCTGTCCGTTGGTCTGAGGATGGTAGGGAGAAGTGAGCTTTCGCTCAATGCGTAAAATTTGACAAAGTGCTTGCCAAAATTTAGAGATAAATTGTGAACCACGGTCGGACAAAAGAGTTTTTGGAATTCCATGCAACTTAAACACATGTTTCATCAGTAGTTCTGCTGTTTGTTTAGATGAAGGTAGTCTACGGATAGCAATGAAATGTGCCATCTTTGTCAAGTGGTCCACTGACACTAGGATGGTATTAAATCCTTTATAGGGTGGTAGTTCTACTATGAAATCTAAGGACACAACTTCCCATGGAACCTGGGGTATTGGTAGACTACAAAGTAGTCCAGATGGTTTTGTAGTGTCAATTTTGGACCTTGCACAGATGTCACATGAAGAAACAAATTTTTGTACAGACGTCTTCATATCAGGCCACCAAAACTGCCTGGTGAGCAAATTAAAGGTTTTCGTTATACCCATATGTCCTGCCATGGGCACATCATGCGATAACTCCAAGATCTTGGTGCGCATAGTAGGGGGTATGTAGAGTTTGTCATTGTAATAGAGGAAGCCTTCTGCATCAGTACTTAGTTGTGGTGGAGGTGAATCCATTCTTATACTGTGCAAAATCTCTGACAACACCAATAATGCGTTCATAGGGTATTATGGGAATGGAAGGGATTTCGGCGCAGTTATCTTCGGTTAATCGTGATAGCGCATCCGCTTTTTTATTTTTGTCTGCAGGCGTGTAGGTCACTAGGAAATTAAATCTTAAAAAGAATAATGGCCATCGTACCTGCCGGTGGGAGAGAGTCTTGTTAGTCTGGAGGTATTGAAGGTTTTTATGGTCTGTATATATGAGTATTGGTAACTGGGTACCTTCGAGCAGATGTCGCCAATTCTCCAGTGCCAGTTTTATGGCAAGCAACTCCTTTTCACCCACTGGGTAATTCACCTCTGGGCTGCTTAGTGATTTTGAAAAGAAAGCAACTGGGTGGAGTGATGAAGTGTTTGTTGGTCGTTGGGAGAGAACTGCTCCTACTGCCATATTTGACGCATCTACCTCTAGAATATATTGGAGGGATGGGTCTGGATGGCGTAGTATGGGAGCAGAAGTAAAGCTTGATTTTAACAAGCAGAAAGCTTGATTTGCTTCTTCTGACCATTTGAATGTTTTTTTTTTATACTTGTCAGTTGTGTGAGAGGTCTCACAATAGCGGAAAAGTTCTTGATGAACTTCCTATAGAAGTTCGAGAATTCAAGGAATCGCTGTAGGGTCTTACGAGTTGTTGGTATAGGCCAGTCTAGAATACAGGATATCTTACTCATATCCATCTTAATTCCAGTTTTGGATATGAAGTATCCTAGAAATAATATTTCTTCTTTATGAAATAGACATTTTTTTAATTTCACATATAGTCTGTGTGAGAGCAGTCTGGACAACACAAGTCTTACATGTTTTATGTGTTCAGGCATAGATCGAGAATAAATAAGTATATCGTCTAGGTATACTACAACACAGACATCAAGTAAGTCTCTAAAGATGTCGTTTATGAATCTTTGGAAAGCTGCGGGAGCATTACATAGCCTGAATGGCATCACAAGGTATTCGAATAGTCCGTATCTGGTTCTGAATGCTGTTTTCCACTCATCCCCGTCACGGATTCGGATTAGGTTGTATGCCCCTTTCAGGTCTAATTTGGTGAAATAAGTAGCCCCACGCACCTGTTCAATAAGTTCAGGGATGAGCGGCAAAGGATAGCGATCCTTTATCGTAATCGTGTTTAACTGCCTATAATCAATAATAGGCCTGAGACTGGAATCTTTATTGCGGACAAAGAAAAGTCCTGCAGCAGTGGAAGAAGTAGAGGGTCTAATGAACCCTTTTGTCAAATTCTCATCCAAGTATTCCTTGAGATGAGAAAGTTCATCCTGTGAAAGGGGATAAACATGACCGAAAGGCAATTTGCTGTTAGGGAGTAGATCGATAGTGCAATCGTAATCCCTATGGGGAGGCAACACTTGAGCATTTTTCTCAAGGAACACTTCGGACAGATCCTGATAGCATAATGGTGCAATTTCATCTGACACCACAGACAGAATCTTCCCATAAGATGGGAGGTTACACGTATTCTCACAATAGTGAGAAGGGAAAACCAAAGTCCGTTTTTTCCAATCTATGATTGGTTGGTGTGTGTGTAACTAGGGAAGTCCCAAAATAATAGGAAAATGGGGTGAGGATAGTATGTCAAAGGTGATGGTCTCCACATGTGATTCGTTGGTAGTGGCAAGGAGTGCCTGTGTCTGGTTGGTGATTGGACCAGAAGACAGTGGAATACCATTAATGAAACTAACAGAAACAGGCTTAGATTTTGAAATAATAGGTATTTTATTTAAGGTAACAAAACGTGTATCAATATAGTTTCCACAAGATCCAGTGTCGACCATAGCCTTGGTGGTGATCCTAGTTTGGTCCCACTGTAATATTAAATGAACAAAAAGATAGGGGTTAGAAAAGGAAGTCGTTAATCCTCCCAGCAAGACATGTGAAACTCACCCTCTTTTTTGCGGACAAGGGGACAGACGCTTATCAGATGATCCGAGGATGCGCAGTACATGCAGAGATTTCTGGATGTTCTTCTAGCTCGTTCAGTAGTCGTTAAAGGTGGGCGTATGGTTCCTACATCCATGGGAGTAGGGTCAACGGCCGAAATCTGAGAAGGACTAGACAATGGCATTCCCATCTTTTCAGCCCTTCTTTCTAGCAGTCGTCTGTCGATGTTGATACTAAGTTGTATCAAGGCCTCCAAGGTGCCAGGTAAATCCGCTCGGGCGAGCTCGTCTTTAACAGCTTCCGATAACCCGAGTCTGAATTGAGTTCGCAAAGATGTGTCATTCCACCCTGAATCAAGGGTCCATCTTTTGAACTCAGATACAAAGTCTTCTACAGGTCTCCTTCCTTGTTTTAAGGCCCTCAACTGAATATCAGCAGTACTCTGCCTATTGGGGTCATCGTATAAACTAGTGAGTTTCGCTAGGAATAAGGAATAGGTGTTGAGAATCTGATCATTATTCTCAAAGAGAGAGTCTGCCCAGGCCCGTGGATCACCCGTCAAGTATGAAATAACGGTACAGACTTTTATTTGATCAGTGGGGTATGTACGAGGTTTTAACAAAAAAAGCAATTGACATGCGTTTTTGAATTCACAAATTTTTTTCCGATCACCTGTAAACACTAGAGGAGGGTTTACTTTAGGTTCAGGAGGCTGAACAGCAGTAAGCCGTGAGAGCTGGGTTACCTGCTGTGTCAGAGTCTGATTCTTTTCTTGTACGTCAGTCAGAGCAAGTATTAACGCTTTTACTTGTTGTGTTAATTGTGTCACTTGAGTGGGTAATTCTGCTGAATCCATTTTTAAGGTTCGTTCAATCCGTAACGCTCCTGCGTTTTTAGTATAGGCTGGATTTGCAGCTGCAAAATCTCCACTCAGTAATCATGTAGAGATGTGTTGAATACCAGATCCAACTCTCCAGGACTCATCACCGTGGGCCTGTCAGCTTCAACATACAGATATATACACACTCAATGAGATGTTCCTGGAGTGATAGGATGTATATGATAGTATGAAGGTGATGTGCTGAAGGGACAGGTGTGAACAGTGACAAGGATGGTAATCACTTGATAGGTTTGTATAGGAGAGTTCAAGATGGTATTTAGGAATGCAGATAGGTTAGTATCGAGTATGCTAACAGGTGGTGAGGACAGCAGATGACAAATACAGGATAGACTAACCCAGTGCAAGGATAGATAGTAGTAGACAGGAGAGCTAGCAATCTATGCAGCAGTGCAGATGATAGATGGTAGTAGGCTCAAGAGCTAGCAATCTATGTAACAGTGCAGATGATAGGATAGTATGGATAGGTAGTAACAGTCCTTAATGTGCATAGGTAGATAGTGCAATAAGGTTATGGAGGGTTCCCCTGCGGGGTACTTATCACTTGTAATGTTAGTAGTTTAGAGAGGTCCAGTAGATAAGGAATGATCCGGTAGCGAGATACAGGGATCAGTAGCGAGGTTCCGGTCTGCTCCAGGTAAAGGGAATATCTGGAGGTTCCGATCGAGAGACAGGCTTGAAAGCATGTGGATAACAAGGCAGGTTGAACGAACAATGTGAGTGAGACCGCCGGCGGTTGAAATAGCCGCTCTGCGGCGCTCAGGAGTAACATCATCGTTCTTAAAGGTATATGCGTACCACCTGAAGAGAAAGGTGGGACGCATTACAGAGAAAGTGGTGATTAAGGGTACCGGAGGTACCAGAATCTTACACATTGGAATAACATTTTATTTCAACTATTAACTTGTGGTGTGATGCTTCTATCTTAGATCAATTATGAAAAGCTTGTGGTGTGATGTTTTCTGAAGAAATGACACTTTGCTACAATATAAAGTAGTGAGTGTACAGCTTGTATAACAGTGTAAATTTGCTGTCCCCTCAAAATAACTCAACACACAGCCATTAATGTCTAAACCACTGGCAACAAAAGTGAGTACACCCCTAAGTGACAATGTCCAAATTGGGCCCAAAGTGTCAATATTTTGTGCGGCCACCATTATTTTCTAGCACTGCCTTAACCCTCTTGTTCACCAGAGCTTCACAGGTTGCCACTGGAGTCCTCTTCCACTCCTCCATGACAACATCACAGAGCTGGTGGATGTTATAGACCTTGCGCTCCTCCACCCGTTTGAGGATTCCACACAGATGCTCAATAGGGTTTAGGTCTGGAGACATGCTTGGCCAGTCCATCACCTTTACCCTCAGCTTCTTTAGCAAGGCCGTGGTCGTCTTAGAGGTGTGTTTGAGGTTGGTATCATGTTCTACTCAGAACAGGCCTCGCCATGGTCGACCAAAAAAGTGGAGTGCACATGCTCAGCGTCATATCCAGAGGTTGTCTTTGGGAAATAGACGTATGAGTGCTGCCAGCAATGCTTCAGAGGTTGAAGGGGTGGGGGGGTCATCCTGTCAGTGCTCAGACCATATGCCTTGCTAAAGAAGCTGAGGAAAATAATGGTGGCCACACAAAATATTGACACTTTGGGCACAATTTGGACAATATCACTTAGGGGTGTACTCACTTTTGTTGCCAGTGATTTAGACATTAATGGCGTGTTGAGAATTTTTTTTTTTTTTTTAGGCATCTGTGAAACATATGCGGACAGCAAAAGCCCTGAAGAAGTGGAACATCCACACCGTGAAGCATGTTGGCATATTTTGCATTTAGTTCCGGCATATACTGTGGATGTCACTGTTTGTATAATATATATATGGGCCATACTTTTCTCTTCTGGCCCGGGTTTACAGTTACATTATGTATACAAATCTTGATGTTGAATAAATATATTTTTGTACATTTTTAACTAGGGTTTTGTTCTGCTATTTTTTCAGGTATGACCGTTTAAAAGCCCGTTTCGGGCTGGGTAAGATTATATTCTCTTCCGCTCCCCTCCCCTCCACCCCCCCTCCCCTCTTTGTACCTGTATAAAAAATAAAGATCCTGGACTGTACTCCCTCCGCAATAATCACAGTCTCTATGGATCAGTGACAGGTTCCTTCACAAACCAGGAGCTCTCAGTCCCCTTTAGAGAAATAGCACAAAGTTCCAAATTGCATGCAGGAGTATCATGTCTCCTCTGTAGAACTTCAAGCAGTTCTGATGCTTAGAGATTAGAGTTGAGCGGACACCTGGATGTCCGTGTTCGGCGGGTTTAGCCGAACTTTAAAAAAAACTCCGGGTCTGTGTCTCGGACTTTTGCCAAACTTTTCCCGGACACCGAACCCCATTGAAGTCAATGGGGACCCGAACTTTCAGGCACTAAAATGGCTCTAAAACACCAATGGAAAGGGCTAGAGTGCTGCAAATGGCAGCAAAACGTAGTTAAGAGCATGGCAAGTGCTCTGCAAACAAATGTGGATAGGGAAATAACTTAAAATAACAAAAAAAAAACAGAAAAATAAAACAATGTTCTTCATCTCTGAAGGCCATGTACATGTAGGCAAACACATGCATGTGTATTTAAACTTTGGGGTGCACACCCTAATGCAATAGGCTGCGCACACCTATGGGGGGTGTAGGTGGAAGCGGCGGTGGAGGAGGACCAGGGCCGGATTAAGAGCATCATGGGCTTGGTGCTGAGGATTTTGAAGGGCCTTAAGGGCCGTGCCTTGGCATGCACCCAGAGGAGGAAGGGTGCAGCCATGCATGCCTAATTCAACATGGGATGCTGTCTCTGAAGCCCATAAACACATCCATGCATCGGCAACTGTCCCTCCTTGTCCGGCCTTCGTGCTGTGTGGGGAGGTTCTGAGGGAGCTGCCTGGGGAAGCGAGCATAGAAGCCAGACTTCTGTGTTTACAAGTGACAGAAGAGCGGTAACAGTGAATATGGCCAACCCGGGGCCTATATAAAGGTAGGGGCCTGAAGCTGCAGCTCCAATAGCCCCTACGTTAATCTGGCCCTGAGGAGGACGAGGTAGCCAACACTGCTTCTTTTCACAAATTTTAAATGAGGATACACCCCAAAAGAGTGAGAAAGAGCAAAAATGGAACAATGGCTGGGTAAGGTCGGTATCCATCGCTATTCTGCACAAGGTACGGAAAAGTCCCGTGGGATCCATGCCTGGTTCATTTTAATGAACGTGAGCTTGTCCACATTGTCTCTGGACAGGCGGCTGCGCTTGTCTGTGATAACGCCCCCAGCCGTGCTAAATACCCGTTCAGATAATACACTGGCTGCAGGGCACGCCAGCACCTCCAAGGCGTAAAGGGCAAGCTCAGGCCATGTGCCCAACTTGGAGACCCAGAAGTTGAAGGGGGCAGACCCCTCATTCAGCACGTCTAGGCGTGTGCACACATACTGCTCCACCATGTTGGTGAAATGCTGCCTCCTGCTAAGACGTTCCATATGAGCTGCTGGTGCTGCTGTTTGTTGTGGCGTGCTGACAAAGCTTTCCACATTTCGGCCATGCTAACCCTGCCTTCTGAGGTGCTGGCGGTGCCCTGGTTGCATTGGCGACCTCTTCCTCCTCCTCCTCCTCCTCCTCTGCCTTGTGCTTCCACTGTGGCCCCGCTGTCAGGTGGGAATGCCAGCAGCATCGCGTCTACCAGCGTGCGCTTGTACTCGCGCATCTTGCGATCGCTCTCCAGTGAGTGAATTAAGGACGGTACGTTGTCCTTGTAACGGGGATCCAGCAGCGTGGCCACCCAGTAATCAGCACAAGTTAGAATGT
Organism: Pelophylax lessonae; assembly: GCF_965119305.1. Classification (NCBI taxonomy): domain Eukaryota; kingdom Metazoa; phylum Chordata; class Amphibia; order Anura; family Ranidae; genus Pelophylax; species Pelophylax lessonae. The sequence continues at coordinate 663,588,150 of NC_138771.1, forward strand.
GGGCAACTCGGCGGTCGTTGTGGAGACACTGCAGCATGTAATCGCTCATGTGTGCCAGGCTGCCCAGAGGCAACGAAAGGCTGTCCTCTGTGGGAGGTGTATCGTCCGTGTCCTCTGTATCCCCCCAGCCACGCACCAGTGATGGCCATGAGCTGGCCTGGGTGCCACCCTGCTGTGAACATGCTTCCATCTCCTCCTCCAGCTCCTCCTCCTCATCCTCCTCATCCTCCAGAACTGTGCCCCTGCTGGACAATTGTGTCCCTGGCGTTTGTGTGTGCAGGAACCCACCCTCGGAGCCCCTTGCGAATGACTGCCCTGAAAGCCTTGTAAATGTTACCTCTTCATCCTCCTCCTCCTCATCCTGTGCCACATCCTCTTCCATCATCGCCCGAATTGTTTTTTCAAGGAGGCATAGAAGTGGGATAGTTAAGCTGAGAACGGCGTCATCGGCACTGGCCATGTTGGTGGAGTACTCAAAACAGCGAAACAAGGCATACAGGTCTCGCATGGAGGCCCAGTTATTGGTGGTGAAGTGGTGCTGTTCCGCAGAGCGACTCACGCGTGCATGCTGCAGCTGAAATTCCACTATGGCCTGCTGCTATTCGCACAGTCTTTGCAGCATGTGCAAGGTGGAGTTCCACCTTGTGGGCACGTCACATATGAGGAGGTGAGCAGGAAGGCCGAAGTTACGCTGCAGCGCTGACAGGCGAGCAGCAGCAGGGTGGGAACGCCGAAAGTGCGCACAGACGGCCCGCACTTTCTGCAGCAGCTCTGACATATCTGGGTAGTTTTTAAGGAACCTCTGCACCACCAAATTCAGCACATGCGCCAGGCAAGGGATGTGCGTCAAACCGGCTAGGCCCAGAGCTGCTATGAGATTTCGCCCGTTATCGCACACCACCAGGCCGGGCTTGAGGCTCACTGGCAGCAACCACTCATTTGTCTGCTGTTCCATGCTCCTCCACAACTCCTGCGCGGTGTGTGGTTTGTCCCCCAAACAGGCAAGTTTTAAAACTGCCTGCTGTCGTTTACCCCTGGCCATGCTGAAGTTGGTGGTGAAGGTGTTACGCTGTCCGGATGAGGAGGCGGTAGAGGATGAGGAAGCGGAGTAGGAGGAGTTAGGAACAGGAGGCAAACTGAAGCACCCTGCAATCCTCAGTGGTGGAAGGACATGCGCCAAATTGCTATCCGCCTCAGGCCCATCCGCCACTGCATTTACCCAGTGTGCCGTTAGGGAGATATAACGCCCCTGACCGTGCTTACTGGTCCACGTATCGGTAGTTAGGTGGACCTTGCCAGAGATGGCGTTGCGCAGTGCACACCTGATTTTTTCCCCCACTTGGTTGTGCAGGGAAGGGATGGCTTGTCTGGAAAAGTAGTGGCGGCTGGGCACGACGTACTGTGGGACAGCCACCGACATAAGGTTTTTAAAACTGTGCGTTTCCACCAGACGGAAAGACAGCATTTCAAAGGCCAAGAATTTTGAAATGCTGGCATTCAGGGCCAGGGATCGCGGGTGGGTAGGGGGGTACTTCCTCTTCCTCTCAAGTGTTTGGGAGATGGAAAGCTGAACGCTTCCACGGGACATTGTGGAGATGGTTGGTGACCCAGGTGGTGGTGTTGCTGACAGATCGTCTGTTTGCAGGGTGGCAGGTGCCGGTATCACTACAGATGTGGCTGGAGCGGCCGAGACTGCAGCAGAAGAGGAAGCAGGATGAGCCAGAGACGTTTCTTGGTTTTGAAGGTGTCTACTCCACTGCAGCTCGTGCTTTGCACTTAGATGCCTGATCATGCAGGTTGTGCTCAGGTTGAGAAGGTTTATGCCTCGCTTCAGGCTCTGATTGCACAGGGTGCAAACCACTCGTGTCCTGTCATCAGCACATTTTCTAAAGAACTTCCACGCTAGAGAACTCCTTTGAGCTGACTTTGGTGTGCCCGTTCCCTAGCTGCATTGGGCAGTAGCAGGCGTAGTGTCTAGGGCACGGCCGCTCCGCTTCTGCACCCTGCTCCCTCTTCTGCTGTGCTGGTGGCTCTGTGCGACCACCGCCTCTTCCTCCAAACTACTCAGGTCACCTGCATGACGTTCATTCCATGTGGGGTCGAGGACCTCATCGTCCTCCACATCATCTTCCACCCAGTCTTCACCCCTGCCCTCCTTGTCGGTCTCCACAATTCTGAACGCCGCAGCAGTTGGCACCTGCGTTTCGTCATCATCGGAGACGTGCTGTGATGGTCCTTCCATGTACTCATCTTGAGAAATAAGTGGTTGGGCATCGCTGCACTCAATCTCTTCCACTTCTGGGGCAGGGCTAGGTGGATGGCCCTGGGAAACCCTGCTGACAGAGTCCTTAAAAAAGAACAAGAGACTGCTGTATGGATTGGGGCTCAGACTGCTTGCCTGATTTCCAAGGGGGTGAGGTGAAAGATGGTTGGACATTGGCTGCAGGTGCCAACTCTGACCTTTCTGCAGTAGACTGGGTGGGAGACAATGTGAAGGAACTGGAGGCACTGTCAGCAACCCAATCTACTATCGCCTGTACTTCTTCAGGCCTCATCACGTCTAGAGGCGCATTATGCCCTACCAAATACTGATGCAGGTTCTGTCGCCTACTCACACTTGTGGAAGGTATTTCACTTGTGCGTGTAGCTGGCACAGATCGACCACGTCCTCTCCTTGCAACAGGAGCTCTACCAGCAGCACCACGACCCAGGCCACGGCCCCTATTTGACGGTCTCCTCATATTTCTGTAATTTATGATCTTGCCCTAGAAAGGTGTTTATTGAATAGCGGAACAAAACAACAACAGTATCGCACGGGTGTATCTGACAGTCAAATATGCAAACTATGCCGCAATTTAATGTTTTTTACCCCAATAGGGTGTATATTGAATAGCGGAATAGGAAAAAGGATAAAAAAAGCGGTGTATCTCACACGTACAAACACAGACTAGGCCCCGATTAAAATTTTTTGTACCCTAAAGGCAGGATGAGGAAGAGGAGTAGGAGGAGTTGGGAACAGGAGGCAAACTGAAGCGCCCTGCAATCCTCGGCGGTAGAAGGAGATGCGCCAAACAAATTTAAAAAGGTGTATCTCACATGTACCGATACAGACTATCCCGCAATTTAATTTTTTACACTCAAACAGGGTGTATATTGAGTAGCGGAATAGGACAAATTTTACAAAACGGTGTATCTCACACATACAAACACAAACTAGGCCCCGATTACAATTTTTTGTACCCTAAAGGCAGTATGAGGAAGAAGAGTAGGAGGAGTTGGGAACAGGAGCCAAACTGAAGCGCCCTGCAATCCTCAACGGTAGAAGGAGATGCGCCAAACAAATTTAAAAAGGTGTATCTCACATGTACCGATACAGACTATCCCGCAATTTAATTTTTTACACTCAAACAGGGTGTATATTGAATAGCGGAATAGGACAAATTTTACAAAACGGTGTATCTCACACGTACAAACACAATCTAGGCCCGATTACAATTTTTTGTACCCTAAAGGCAGGATGAGGAGTAGGAGGAGTTCGGAACAGGCAGGAGGCAGACTGAAGCACCCTCAAATCCTCGGCAGTATTGGAAAAATTGGAAAGGTGTATCTCACACGTACCGACACAGACTATCCCGCAATTTAATTGTTTATACCCAAAGGTTTTGATTAAATAGCGGAATAGAAAATATGATCAAATATGTATCTCACACGTACAGAACCACACTAGGCCCCAATTACTATTGTTTGTACCCCTAAAGGCAGGATGAGGAGTAGGAGGAGTTTGGAACAGGCAGCACCCTCAAATCTTCAGAAGTATGAGATGAACCCCAAAAACTTGGAAAGGTTGATCTCACACGTACCAACACAGACTATCCCGCAATTTATTTGATCCCCAAAGGTTTTTATTGAATAGCGGAATAGAAAATATAATCAAAAAAAGTGTATGTATCTCACACGTACAAAACCACACTAGGCCCCGATTACTATTGTTTGTACCCCTAAAGGCAGGATGAGGAGTAGGAGGAGTTTGGAACAGGCAGCACCCTCAAATCTTCAGAAGTATGAGATGAACCCCAAAAACTTGGAAAGGTGTATCTCACACGTACCGACACAGACTATCCCGCAATTTAATTGTTTATACCCAAAGGTTTTGATTAAATAGCGGAATAGAAAATATGATCAAATATGTATCTCACACGTACAGAACCACACTAGGCCCCAATTACTATTGTTTGTACCCCTAAAGGCAGGATGAGGAGTAGGAGGAGTTTGGAACAGGCAGCACCCTCAAATCTTCAGAAGTATGAGATGAACCCCAAAAACTTGGAAAGGTGGATCTCACACGTACCAACACAGACTATCCCGCAATTTAATTGATCCCCAAAGGTTTTTATTGAATAGCGGAATAGAAAATATGATCAAAAAAAGTGTATGTATCTCACACGTACAAAACCACACTAGGCCCCAATTACTATTGTTTGTATCCCTAAAGGCAGGATGAGGAGTAGGAGGAGTTTGGAACAGGCAGCACCCTCAAATCTTCAGAAGTATGAGATGAACCCCAAAAACTTGGAAAGGTGGATCTCACACGTACCAACACAGACTATCCCGCAATTTAATTGATCCCCAAAGGTTTTTAATGAATAGCGGAATAGAAAATATGATCAAAAAAAGTGTATGTATCTCACACGTACAAAACCACACTAGGCCCCAATTACTATTGTTTGTACCCCTAAAAGGCTGGATGAGGAGTAGGAGGAGTATGGAACAGGCAGCACCCTCAAATCTTCAGAAGTATGAGATGAACCCCAAAAACTTGGAAAGGTGGATCTCACACGTACCAACACAGACTATCCCGCAATTTAATTGATCCCCAAAGGTTTTTATTGAATAGCGGAATAGAAAATATGATAAAAAAAAGTGTATGTATCTCACACGTACAAAACCACACTAGGCCCCAATTACTATTGTTTGTATCCCTAAAGGCAGGATGAGGAGTAGGAGGAGTTTGGAACAGGCAGCACCCTCAAATCTTCAGAAGTATGAGATGAACCCCAAAAACTTGGAAAGGTGGATCTCACACGTACCAACACAGACTATCCCGCAATTTAATTGATCCCCAAAGGTTTTTATTGAATAGCGGAATAGAAAATATGATCAAAAAAAGTGTATGTATCTCACACGTACAAAACCACACTAGGCCCCAATTACTATTGTTTGTACCCCTAAAAGGCTGGATGAGGAGTAGGAGGAGTATGGAGCAGGCAGCACCCTCAAATCTTCAGAAGTGTGAGATGAACCCCAAAAATTGGAAAGGTGGATCTCACACGTATCAACACAGACTATCCCGCAATTTAATTGATCCCCAAAGGTTTTTATTGAATAGCGGAATAGGAAATATGATCAAAAAAAGTGTATGTATCTCACACGTACAAAACCACACTAGGCCCCAATTACTATTGTTTGTATCCCTAAAGGCAGGATGAGGAGTAGGAGGAGTTTGGAACAGGCAGCACCCTCAAATCTTCAGAAGTATGAGATGAACCCCAAAAACTTGGAAAGGTGGATCTCACACGTACCAACACAGACTATCCCGCAATTTAATTGATCCCCAAAGGTTTTTATTGAATAGCGGAATAGAAAATATGATCAAAAAAAGTGTATGTATCTCACACGTACAAAACCACACTAGGCCCCAATTACTATTGTTTGTACCCCTAAAAGGCTGGATGAGGAGTAGGAGGAGTATGGAGCAGGCAGCACCCTCAAATCTTCAGAAGTGTGAGATGAACCCCAAAAATTGGAAAGGTGGATCTCACACGTATCAACACAGACTATCCCGCAATTTAATTGATCCCAAAGGTTTTTATTGAATAGCGGAATAGGAAATATGATCAAAAAAAGTGTATGTATCTCACACGTACAGAAGCACACTAGGCCCCAATTACTATTGTTTGTACCCCTAAAAGGCTGGATGAGGAGTAGGAGGAGTATGGAACAGGCAGCACCCTCAAATCTTCAGAAGTGTGAGATGAACCCCAAAAATTGGAAAGGTGGATCTCACACGTATCAACACAGACTATCCCGCAATTTAATTGATCCCCAAAGGTTTTTATTGAATAGCGGAATAGGAAATATGATCAAAAAAAGTGTATGTATCTCACACGTACAAAACCACACTAGGCCCCAATTACTATTGTTTGTACCCCTAAAGGCAGGATGAGGAGTAGGCAGAGTTTGGAACAGGCAGCACCCTCAAATCTTCAGAAGTATGAGATGAACCCCAAAAACTTGGAAAGGTGGATCTCACACGTACCAACACAGACTATCCCGCAATTTAATTGATCCCAAAGGTTTTTATTGAATAGCGGAATAGGAAATATGATCAAAAACAGTGTATGTATCTCACACGTACAGAAGCACACTAGGCCCCAATTACTATTGTTTGTACCCCTAAAAGGCTGGATGAGGAGTAGGAGGAGTTTGGAACAGGCAGCACCCTCAAATCTTCAGAAGTATGAGATGAACCCCAAAAACTTGGAAAGGTGGATCTCACACTTACCAACACAGACTATCCCGCAATTTAATTGATCCCCAAAGGTTTTTATTGAATAGCGGAATAGGAAATATGATCAAAAAAAGTGTATGTATCTCACACGTACAAAACCACACTAGGCCCCAATTACTATTGTTTGTACCCTAAAAGGCTGGATGAGGAGTAGGAGGAGTATGGAACAGGCAGCACCCTCAAATCTTCAGAAGTGTGAGATGAACCCCAAAAACTTGGAAAGGTGGATCTCACACGTACCAACACAGACTATCCCGCAATTTAATTGATCCCCAAAGGTTTTTATTGAATAGCGGAATAGGAAATATGATCAAAAAAAGTGTATGTATCTCACACGTACAAAACCACACTAGGCCCCAATTACTATTGTTTGTACCCCTAAAGGCAGGATGAGGAGTAGGAGGAGTTTGGAACAGGCAGCTCCCTCAAATCTTCAGAAGTATGAGATGAACCCCAAAAACTTGGAAAGGTGGATCTCACACGTACCAACACAGACTATCCCGCAATTTAATTGATCCCAAAGGTTTTTATTGAATAGCGGAATAGGAAATATGATCAAAAAAAGTGTATGTATCTCACACGTACGGAAGCACACTAGGCCCCAATTACTATTGTTTGTACCCCTAAAGGCAGGATGAGGAATAGGAGGAGTTTGGAACAGGCAGCACCCTCAAATCTTCAGAAGTATGAGATGAACCCCAAAAACTTGGAAAGGTGGATCTCAAACGTACCAACACAGACTATCCCGCAATTTAATTGATCCCCAAAGGTTTTTATTGAATAGCGGAATAGGAAATATGATCAAAAAAAGTGTATGTATCTCACACGTACAAAACCACACTAGGCCCCAATTACTATTGTTTGTACCCCTAAAAGGCAGGATGAGGAGTAGGAGGAGTATGGAACAGGCAGCACCCTCAAATCTTCAGAAGTATGAGATGAACCCCAAAAACTTGGAAAGGTGGATCTCACACGTACCAACACAGACTATCCCGCAATTTAATTGATCCCCAAAGGTTTTTATTGAATAGCGGAATAGAAAATATGATAAAATAAAGTGTATGTATCTCACACGTACAAAACCACACTAGGCCCCAATTACTATTGTTTGTATCCCTAAAGGCAGGATGAGGAGTAGGAGGAGTTTGGAACAGGCAGCACCCTCAAATCTTCAGAAGTATGAGATGAACCCCAAAAACTTGGAAAGGTGGATCTCACACGTACCAACACAGACTATCCCGCAATTTAATTGATCCCCAAAGGTTTTTATTGAATAGCGGAATAGAAAATATGATCAAAAAAAGTGTATGTATCTCACACGTACAAAACCACACTAGGCCCCAATTACTATTGTTTGTACCCCTAAAAGGCTGGATGAGGAGTAGGAGGAGTATGGAGCAGGCAGCACCCTCAAATCTTCAGAAGTGTGAGATGAACCCCAAAAATTGGAAAGGTGGATCTCACACGTATCAACACAGACTATCCCGCAATTTAATTGATCCCCAAAGGTTTTTATTGAATAGCGGAATAGGAAATATGATCAAAAAAAGTGTATGTATCTCACACGTACAAAACCACACTAGGCCCCAATTACTATTGTTTGTACCCCTAAAGGCAGGATGAGGAGTAGGAGGAGTTTGGAACAGGCAGCACCCTCAAATCTTAAGAAGTAAGAGATGAACCCCAAAAACTTGGAAAGGTGGATCTCACACGTACCAACACAGACTATCCCGCAATTTAATTGATCCCAAAGGTTTTTATTGAATAGCGGAATAGGAAATATGATCAAAAAAAGTGTATGTATCTCACACGTACAGAAGCACACTAGGCCCCAATTACTATTGTTTGTACCCCTAAAAGGCTGGATGAGGAGTAGGAGGAGTTTGGAACAGGCAGCACCCTCAAATCTTCAGAAGTATGAGATGAACCCCAAAAACTTGGAAAGGTGGATCTCACACGTACCAACACAGACTATCCCGCAATTTAATTGATCCCAAAGGTTTTTATTGAATAGCGGAATAGGAAATATGATCAAAAACAGTGTATGTATCTCACACGTACAGAAGCACACTAGGCCCCAATTACTATTGTTTGTACCCCTAAAAGGCTGGATGAGGAGTAGGAGGAGTTTGGAACAGGCAGCACCCTCAAATCTTCAGAAGTATGAGATGAACCCCAAAAACTTGGAAAGGTGGATCTCACACTTACCAACACAGACTATCCCGCAATTTAATTGATCCCCAAAGGTTTTTATTGAATAGCGGAATAGGAAATATGATCAAAAAAAGTGTATGTATCTCACACGTACAAAACCACACTAGGCCCCAATTACTATTGTTTGTACCCTAAAAGGCTGGATGAGGAGTAGGAGGAGTATGGAACAGGCAGCACCCTCAAATCTTCAGAAGTGTGAGATGAACCCCAAAAACTTGGAAAGGTGGATCTCACACGTACCAACATAGACTATCCCGCAATTTAATTGATCCCCAAAGGTTTTTATTGAATAGCGGAATAGGAAATATGATCAAAAAAAGTGTATGTATCTCACACGTACAAAACCACACTAGGCCCCAATTACTATTGTTTGTACCCCTAAAGGCAGGATGAGGAGTAGGAGGAGTTTGGAACAGGCAGCTCCCTCAAATCTTCAGAAGTATGAGATGAACCCCAAAAACTTGGAAAGGTGGATCTCACACGTACCAACACAGACTATCCCGCAATTTAATTGATCCCAAAGGTTTTTATTGAATAGCGGAATAGGAAATATGATCAAAAAAAGTGTATGTATCTCACACGTACGGAAGCACACTAGGCCCCAATTACTATTGTTTGTACCCCTAAAGGCAGGATGAGGAATAGGAGGAGTTTGGAACAGGCAGCACCCTCAAATCTTCAGAAGTATGAGATGAACCCCAAAAACTTGGAAAGGTGGATCTCAAACGTACCAACACAGACTATCCCGCAATTTAATTGATCCCCAAAGGTTTTTATTGAATAGCGGAATAGGAAATATGATCAAAAAAAGTGTATGTATCTCACACGTACAAAACCACACTAGGCCCCAATTACTATTGTTTGTACCCCTAAAAGGCAGGATGAGGAGTAGGAGGAGTATGGAACAGGCAGCACCCTCAAATCTTCAGAAGTATGAGATGAACCCCAAAAACTTGGAAAGGTGGATCTCACACGTACCAACACAGACTATCCCGCAATTTAATTGATCCCCAAAGGTTTTTATTGAATAGCGGAATAGAAAATATGATCAAAAAAAGTGTATGTATCTCACACGTACAAAACCACACTAGGCCCCAATTACTATTGTTTGTACCCCTAAAAGGCTGGATGAGGAGTAGGAGGAGTATGGAGCAGGCAGCACCCTCAAATCTTCAGAAGTGTGAGATGAACCCCAAAAATTGGAAAGGTGGATCTCACACGTATCAACACAGACTATCCCGCAATTTAATTGATCCCCAAAGGTTTTTATTGAATAGCGGAATAGGAAATATGATCAAAAAAAGTGTATGTATCTCACACGTACAAAACCACACTAGGCCCCAATTACTATTGTTTGTACCCCTAAAGGCAGGATGAGGAGTAGGAGGAGTTTGGAACAGGCAGCACCCTCAAATCTTAAGAAGTAAGAGATGAACCCCAAAAACTTGGAAAGGTGGATCTCACACGTACCAACACAGACTATCCCGCAATTTAATTGATCCCAAAGGTTTTTATTGAATAGCGGAATAGGAAATATGATCAAAAAAAGTGTATGTATCTCACACGTACAGAAGCACACTAGGCCCCAATTACTATTGTTTGTACCCCTAAAAGGCTGGATGAGGAGTAGGAGGAGTTTGGAACAGGCAGCACCCTCAAATCTTCAGAAGTATGAGATGAACCCCAAAACCTTGGAAAGGTGGATCTCACACGTACCAACACAGACTATCCCGCAATTTAATTGATCCCCAAAGGTTTTTATTGAATAGCGCAATAGAAAATATGATCAAAAAAAGTGTATGTATCTCACACGTACAGAAGCACACTAGGCCCCAATTACTATTGTTTGTACCCCTAAAAGGCTGGATGAGGAGTAGGAGGAGTTTGGAACAGGCAGCACCCTCAAATCTTCAGAAGTATGAGATGAACCCCAAAAACCCCAAATATCATTCAGCTCTGCTGCAGGCCACAATTTAATTTTTTTTAACCCAAGGCTGTATATTGAATAGTGGAATAGAAAAAAAGTGTATGATTTTTGAAACCACTCAATTATAGCACATGTGAACTGAACACAGCAGTGTATGATCAGTCAGCACAGCACAGCTGAAGGAAAAATGCTGCACACAGTGACTGATAGAAAAATACTTTTCTCCCTCCTCCTCAGTGGGCAAAAAAGATTGTGTTCACTGCACCCCAAAAAGATTGTGTTCACTGCACCCCAAAAAGATTTTGTTCACTGCACCCCAAAAAGATTGTGTTCACTGCACCCCAAAAAGATTGTGTTCACAGCAGCCCACACACAGCAAAAAGGATGTGGACCACTGACACCTGCCTATCTCCTATCCCACCCCACACAGCAATATCGATTGTAGTTTGTAGAACACACTGTCTGACCCTAAAAATCAGCAGACTCTCTCCCTAAAAGGATTGATAAGATGATGATCGTAGATCAGGTGACTGCAAACCCCACCCCACACAGCAATATCGATTGTAGTTTGTAGAACACACTGACCCTAAAAATCAGCAGACTCTCTCCCTAAAAGGATTGATAAGATGATGATCGTAGATCGGGTGACCGCAAACCCCACCCCACACAGCAATATCGATTGTAGTTCGTAGAACACACTGACCCTAAAAATCAGCAGCAGCCTCGCCCTAAAATGCCTACAACTCGCCCTGCCTAACACACTCCGACCTGTCCCTCAATTCTATCCGGACACAAATGTTTTTTTTTTCCTGTCTGTCCCTAATCAGCAACCAGCACGTTGATGTGTGCTCTGTCCCTGAACTAAACAGCAGAATGACGCCGCAGCGGCGCTGCCTCGAACTTATAAAGACTTGGTCACATGCTTCAGACGGCCAATCACAGCTACTAATACATTTGTAGGCATGGCTGGGATGGCTTAGGCACACCAGTTAAACGCTTGTTGGTTGGTCGTTGAAAGCCCGCCATGAAAAGCACGCCAATGCATGCAAAACCCGGAAATAAAACGACCGAACACGGATTTTTACCCGAATATACAGTAAAGTTTCGGGTCAGTGTTCGGGTAACAAAAATCCAATTATTCGGTATGAACACGAATAATACAGTCCGTGTTCGCTCAACCCTATTAGAGATACTACCAGCCCACCTGGCTGCTCTGAAGAACACCCCAGGACAAGGGATTGGGATTTAGCACAATGTTGTCACTGGAAAGTATGCTACGTCTGGCAGTCTCTCCCCTTGTTTGCAACTGGGTGTGCTGAGGTATTCACACTGTCCTTTGCTCCCCTCTGCACTGGGCAAGACTTATGTTCAGGCCTCCAACTGAACAGATTTTACCACGCCAGCCTGGATGTCCAAAGGTATTGGAGATTCCTCTCTTAGGCTTCCTCTCCTTCCTTTCCTCAGCTCATGCCTGGAGGCAGAGCCCCCAGACCGGGGGTCCCCTTCCTGGCCACACAACAGCAACATTGGCACTCCATTTTCCACACAACCCCCCTGCTGGTAAGGCTCCCTAATATTTAATTTAATATTAAAGGGCTAATCCAGCCACCGTGCCAGGACCTTTTGCCTGGGGATTGGCCAGATGCCCTTTAGTATGCAGAACAGAACCTTCTGGCCTCCACTCACTAACTTCCAGAAGCTTCTCCATGCCTCTAGATCCAGGGGGAGGCACCAGAGATCTGCTCTGTACAGCCATCCACCCTGACCTGCAGTAACCCTACCCAATTGCACACTTACACAACTACCATATCAGGAAAATACTGCAGTATGGCAGAGCTGATGGTCATAGGAAATAAATACGTATTTACTATGATAATTTGCTCCATCTAGTAGCTGTATTACATTTGCCCCCACTTACACAGAACACATGTACTATGCAACTGCTTTTTTACTGTTTCCTTTTCTTAGTCATCCCTTGATGTCCATATTACTTATAGCCAGCCATCCCACCCCACGGCCAGGCTTGAAAAAGGAGGCATTCTCCAAAAACACATTGCCAGGAAAGTGAAAACTGTTCCCGCTCTACAAGGCTGCTGCTCAGTAAAAAGAATGCCTCCTGTACCACCAGCCTTCACTGCAAATCTCCAGGGGCTGTTATTCAAGCCCACTGCTGGCCATGGTAGAGGGTAGGAACATCACCCTGGGCTATGCTATCTGCACCACTCTCTTGGAATCTTGTAAGCTTGTAATGTGATGGTTTTAATATTAAAGTGTTGCCCCTCTTAATGCGCTAGGTTTATGCACTGTGCTTGCTACCTCTTCTACTTCAGATTTTTCCTGTGTATTACCAATGACTGACTAACTGTATATTGAGATCTTCAATTGATCGCCAGTTTCAAGTGGAGAAATTTGAAGCCAGTGTTTCTGTCTGGAACATCATATCAACCATCAGAGAGTTCTGCAGCCATAAGGCGCATAGGAATGTGTGCGCAATGTTGCGCACATGGACACACAAGTATGTCCACCACATATGCTGGGGCCTAGTGGTCTATCACTTCAATACCGGGCACTTTCACCCCCTTCCTGCCCAGGACAATTTTCTGCTTTCAGTGCTGTCGCACTTTGAATTACAATTACACAGCCAGACAACACTGTGCCCATGTGACATTTTTATAAGTTATTTCATATAACTAGAGCTTTCTTTTGGTGGTGTTTAATCACCACAGTTTTTTTTTTTTGTTTGCTAAATAAACGAAAATTGACCGAAAATTTTGAAAAAAAAAATATTTTCTTGTTTTAAAATTTTGCAAATGAATAATCTTCATAAGTTTAGACCAAACTGTATTCTGCTACATTTCTTTCGGGAAATTAACCCAAATGAGTGTTTATTATTTAGTCTGTAGGAAAGTTATAGAGTCCACAAACTATGGGATATATCTGAAATAAATATAGACAGACAATTGTGAACAAGCCTGCAGCCATCAACTGTTATAGGAAATCCTCATCTGTACACAGAGCCATCCCAGTACAACCCTCAACAATTGGGTTGACTAAATCCCAGCATGCCATGCTTTATCTCTAGTCAACTGTACTGAGTTAATGTGACACTCATGTCAGGTGCTGCTGAGTTGTACATATTCCTCCATAACATTCTTCAAATAAAATTCATATTTAGGTATTGGTCTTCATACACTAATATTTGAACCAGTAAGAAGCTCTCTTTCATTTGTTTATGTGCTCCCGGCATTTAGATTACTTCTTATAGTTGCAGGATTTATAGAGCCAAGACTACAAAATATTGGTGTTAGTAAAAAGTAAATGTCCTAAAAATTGGGTCATGTGTCCTCCGATGGAGTGGGTAGAACAGAAGCTTGTACCTTGCTATAGTAAAAGCTCACCTTGGGCTTTTGCGTGTTTCTTCTGTCTCTGTGGACCAAAATCAGGAAAATTAACGTATGTATCTTCCTTGTCCACGTTCCCTGAGGACAAAAATAGATGTGAAAAAATAACTACTGGCATTGTGTGTGATCATTATGGTTTATACTGTAAGGTCTTAAAACAATGTGTTTCAATACATACTATTAAAAAAAAAGGTTGACGAGGTTTACTTGTATTTTTTGGATACTCCACCAAAAAACAGTGGATAGACAAACCTAAGGTTTTCAAATCCATTGAATATGTCATTAAAAAAATATTTTATTTCCGTACATCATGGGACACAGAGCCATAATCATAACATATGGGTTATATAGGCCACCTATAGTTGAAGGACACTGGCAATCAATCAGAATTGATGACCCCCTATATAACCCCTCCCACACAGGAAGTACTTCAGTTTTTTCGCTAGTGTCTAAAAGGTGAAGGCCACTGTGGAGAGAAGCTCCACATGTTTGTTATGTTTAACCACTTCCATACAGAGCAGTTAGACACCCTTCCTGCCCAGACCAATTTTCAGCTTTCAGCACTCTCACACTTTGAATGACAATTGCTCAGTCATGCTACACTGTAACCAAACAAAATTTTTATCATTTTTTTCACACAAATAGAGCTTTCTTTTGGTGGTATTTGATCACAACTGGGTTTTTTTTTTTTCGTGATATATGCAAAAAAAGAGCAAAAATTTTGAAAAAAAAAACACTTTTTTTTAGTTTCAATTATAAAATTTTGCAAAAAATTAATTTTTCTTCATACATTTGGGCCAAAATGTATACTGCTACATGTCTCTGGTAAAATTAACCCAAATTAGTGTATATTATTTAGTCTGTGTGAAAGTTATTGAGTCTAGAAGCTATGGTACCAATTACTGAAAATTGATCACACCAGATGTACTGACTGCCTATCTCCTTTCTTGAGGCCCTGAAATGTCAGGACAGTACAAATACCGACCAAATGACCCCTTTTTGTAAAGTAGACAGTCCAAGGTATTTAGTAAGAGGCATGGTGAGTTTTTTGAAGTTGTAATTTTTTCCCACAATTCTTGGGAAAATGAAGAAAACATTTTTTTTTTCTTTTTTTTCCCACAAAGTTGTCAATTTATAAGCTATTTCTAACACATAGCATGTACACAGCAAAAATTACACCCAAAAATACATTCTGCTACTCCTTCCGAGTATGGCGATACCACATGTGTGAGACTTTTACACAGCCTGGCCACAAAAAGAGACTCCACGTCCAAGAAGCACATTCAGGCGTTCTAGGAGCATAAATACACATAAAACTTTCTTACTACCTATCACACGTTTCAAGGCCCTAGAGCACCAATACAATGGAAAAGTCCACAAAATGACCCCATTTTGGAAAGCAAACACTCCAACGTATATTCTATGAGGCATTATGGGTCGTTTGAACATATCATTTTTTTCCACAGGTTTTTGGAAAATGTGGGATAAAAATGAAAACTTTTTTTTTTTACACAAAGTTGTCAATTTATAGGATATTCCTAACACATAGCATGTACACAGCAAAAATGACACCCCAAAATACATTCTGCCACTCCTCCTGAGTATGGCAATATCACATGTGTGAGACTTTTTCACAGCCTAGCCATATAGAGGGGCCCAACATCCAAGGAGCATCATCATGCATCCTAGCCACTTGCCTAGGCCTATTTTTGACATTTGGTGTTTACAAGCTAAAATCAGTTGTTTTGCTAGAAAACTGCTTAGAACCCCCAAACATTATATATTTTTTTTAGCAGAGACCCTAGAGAATAAAAAAAGATTATTGCAATATTTTTTATCACACCGTATTTGCGCAGCGGTCTTCCAAACGCAATTTTTTTGGAAAAAATTCACTTTTTTTAATTAAAAAATAAGAAACCAGTAAAGTTAGCCCAATTTTTTTCCATAATGTGAAAGATAATGTTACGCCGAGTAAATAGATACCCAACATGTCATGTTTCAAAATTGCGCACGCTCACGGAATGGCGACAAACTTTGGTACTTAAAAATCCCCATAGGCGACAATTTAAAAATTTCTACAGGTTGCCATCTTTGAGTTACAGAGGAGGTCTAGGGCTCAAATTATTCCCCTTGCTCTAACGATCGCGGCGATACCTCACATGTGTGGTTTGAACACCGTTTACATATGTGGGCGGGGTTTCTGTATGCGTTCGCTCCTGCGCGCGAGCTTTTTACTATTTATTTTATTTATTATTTTTTATTTTTACACCGTTTAAAAAAAAAAAAAAAAAATTGATCATTTTTATTTCTATTAAAAGAAATGTAAATATTCCTCGTAATAGAAATAGGCACGACAGGACCTCTTTTTTGTGAGATCTGGGGTCAAAAAGTTCTCAGATCTCACAAGTACACTAAAAGATATAAAAAAAAAAAAAAAATTATTATATAAAATGAAAAAAAAAAAAAGGACCTTTAAACCGGTTGCTAGGCAACAACATTTTCCGTAGCTCCGGTCCTCCAAGACCATAGAGTCAAGTGAGGGCAAGCTTGCCCTCACTCGACATCCTGTCTGTAAGGATCCGGGACCGGATCGTTTTCCCCGCTGCCGGCGGGTCCGGTAAGCGGGGAAAAGGATCGGAACGCTGCGGGAGGGGGGGTCGCCTCTTCCGCCATCCCGGAAGGGTGATCCCACGGCGAATCCGCCGCTGGGACCACCCTTATCGGAAAGCCAACCGTCCACTGTTTAAAAAAATACCAGGGTTATGGCAGCTATCTGCTGCCATAACACCGGTATTTAGGTTTAAACGGAGGACGTATATAAACCTTTTTGGACTTGGACATGGTGGCTGTATGAAGGGTGACAGGTACTCGGGTACTTTGTTGGGCAGGTGACAGGTACTCTGGTACTGATGAGCAGGTGGCAGGTACTCGGGTACTCCGATAGGCAGGTGACAGGTACTCGGGTACTCTGATGGGACGGTGACAGGCAGGTGATAGGTACTGATGAGTAGTACTGATACTGATAGGTGATACTGTACTGATGGGTACTGATGATCAGTACTGATACGTGATAGGTACTGATGAGTACTGATGAGTAGTGATGGGTACTGATGAGCAGGCGGCAAGTACTCGGGTACTTCAGGCGTCAGGTACTCTGATGAGCAGGTGGAAGGTACTCGGGTACTCTGATGGGTAGGTGACAGGTACTCAGGTACTCTGATGACGGGTACTTCGTTGACAGGTACTCAAAGTACCCGAGTACCTGTCATCAGAGTACCCGAGTACCTGTCATCAGAGTACCCGAGTACCCGTCATCAGAGTACCCGAGTACCTGTCATCAGAGTACCCGAGTACCCGTCATCAGAGTATCCGAGTACCCGTCATCAGAGTACCTGAATACCTGTCATCAGAGTACCCGAGTACCTGTCATCAGAGTACCCGAGTACCCGTCATCAGAGTACCCGAGTACCCGTCATCAGAGTACCCAAGTACCCGTCATCAGAGTACCCGAGTACCCGTCAGAGTACCCGAGTACCCGTCATCAGAGTACCCGAGTACCCGTCAGAGTACCCGAGTACCCGTCATCAGAGTACCCGAGTACCTGTCCGAGTACCCGAGTACCCGTCATCAGAGTACCCGAGTACCTGTCATCAGAGTATCCGTCATCAGAGTACCTGAGTACCTGTCATCAGAGTACCCGAATACCTGTCACCAGCCCATCAGAGTACCCAAGTACCTGTCATCTGAGTACCTGATGGCCTGATGGGCTGGTGACAGGTACTCGGGTACTTTGATAGGCTAGTGACAGGTGCTCTTTATTGGGGGGGGGTCAATCAGTGTGTTTAGCGTGCACTGTAGTTGGTAACTAGCTGTTACCACAATCTCCTCCTCACACAGGATCAGTGTGTGAGGAGGAGAACACGGTGACAGCTAGTTACCGTGTTCTCTGTTGACATTTGTGACCGGCTGTGATTGGACACAGCCGGTCACGTGGTAAAGAGCCAATTTCATTGGCTCTTTACCTAGATCGGGGATCGACTCTGTCCGAGGGATGAGCCTCGTCCCCGATCGCTGCTCTGCGCGCCCCCGGGGGCGCGCATTGCAGAGAGAACGAGCGGCTCGTGCTGGAGCCGCTCATGTGATCGGCTGTGATTGACACAGCCGATCACGTGGTAAACAGACAATTTCTATTGGCTGTTTACCTTGATCAGGGATGGGCTATGTCCGAGGGACGAGCCTCATCCCTGATCGCGCCGCTGCGTGCCCCCGGGGGCGCGCAGTAGAGGGGAGATCCGGGCGACGTCATATGACGACGGCCTGGATCTAGACAACCACTTTGCCGACGTCATTTTACATGACTCGGTATGGAAGTGGTTAAAAGAAGAAGAAAGAAGATTATTCTATCATACCCCAATCAAAGATCATTGAATCTAAGGGGTTAGCTATCGGATCCATCTAATAACAGTCAATGGACTAAAAGGATGGTACCCAAGCCTTGGGAAGCAGATACAAGGTTATGCCTGTAATGCTGTCCTTTTTAGGCACTGGACCCTGGGATCCGGACCCTTGGAATACCAAAACCCCAAAGGCGCTCCGTGCAGGATGCTCTACAGGTCCAAGGCCGTGGCCCCTCAGATATAGGGGACCCTGTCCTTGAAGGTCTTTAAGGCTATGCTCACTGTGAGTAGTGAAGATTGGAAACTTGCTTATAGCAGTTTCCTGTGGCAGGACTAGTGAGTCCATTTTAAATATTTACACAGCAAACAAAGAACCTTCAATGGTTAAAGATTGCAAAAATGTAAATATTTTATGCACTGTTACCTTTATTAAGATTACAGAGACTTCCGGTTCCGGCGCCCATGTAAGCGGCTGCGGCTTACCTCGGCATATTAAACCGCATCAGACAGTCCGGGCACACCGACCGACCCCACGACCCAGATACTTACCACCTGGGGATCATGCAGGATGGATCGCTATCTTCGTCCCGGCTGCTCCTCTACACCGCCGCAAATCGAGCCCACGGCTTCATCTCCGGCCTGCACAGAAGCGGACATGGCGGACACCGCCCCTCTACCTCCTGCAGCCCGGCAAGGTCAGTCACCGGTCAGTCACCATCTCCTTTGCCTGACACCCAGATAGCCTCCCTGGCACAGGCAGTCACCAGCCTTTTGTCGCCCACCATCACAGAGGCAGTAGATAAGGCGATAGCCCTAGGGATGGCCCAGCTGCAGAAGATATTAGGGGATAGCTCCCACAGACAGCAGGAACTCAAGCACAGGATCCCAGATGTGGAGGACGAGCTTCAAGGCTCCTTCTCCATGGATCAACAGGCCAGACAGACTCAACGTTATCTGCTGGACAAATTGGACGATTTGGAGAATCGATCCAGGAGGAATAACCTCCGGATCATAGGCCTCCCTGAAACCTATGGAGCTGACAATTTAATGGATCTGGCTACCACCCGCCTCCCTCTGGCCCTGGGGATCCACACCACGTGTATTGCTGAAAGAGCCCACCTTCTGGGGGCTCCTTTCGAATGATAGGAAAACCCCTCGCCCTGTCATAGTGAGATATTTGAATTATATGGATCGGCAAAACATCCTCAAATTGTTTCGGAACTCTAAAGCGTTCCAAGTTGATGGCCACAACTTGTTGGTCTTTGCAGACTACTCGCAGGAGGTTACAAAGCGTAGAAAAGCCTTTCAACCACTGTGCCAAGCATTATACCGCAAAGCCATTAAATTTACCTTGGCATACCCTGCTACTCTACGTTTGTTAGACTTATCAGGGGAACAAAAATCATTCACGCATCCTGAGGAAGCCACGCACTTTCTCCACCACCATTTCAATATTCAGGTGGAAACGCCTGCCACACCATCTCCCCAGCGCCCGCAGGGAGCGAGAGAACAGCGGAGTCCGAGGAAAGACCCGGCGAAAAAGCAACGCACCAGCAGATCATTGTCTCGCCATAGGAATTGCTGAACACTCCTCACCATCCTCTGGTGCAGGCCATATTTCTCCATGAGAGGCTCTCTGTCATGGCGACGACTCTTCCTCGAGTCACGTATCCTTTCTTCTTATGTTTTCAGTATGTACCGATATCTTATTTGCTGCCACCCAACGCTTCCTGACAAGCCCAGGTTCTGCTGGTGGTGCTACCCCTGACGAACTACTTGAGGACATATATTTACCCTGTAGCTCTAGTACTGATGTTTTACATCGCTTGTTTGCTATGCTATAATGGTTACTGTTTACTGCTGTTTTTGGTTCGCACAGCCTTACGGTTATCTGGGCCCTGGTAATACCCCAGGCTTCTATGATCAGCGCTACCACCTGCCACTTGGTGTCGGCCTTGACCTTGCGTTCACCTTCCATACTGGACACTGATCATAGAGATTCCGGTAACGCTGTCCGTCCGCATGTCTCTCTACATGAGGAAAAAAGCAAAGTCCCTGTACTTTATGTATTGTTCCTACTACCTCTTCCCCTCGATCCCTGTTGGGTCACTTTTTCTCCTACCTCCTCCCGAATGTATGCTAGATATGTTATACCAAATTTTATGTTCCGAAGGTTACTTGCTTCAATTGACATGCTGCTCTTGGCACCGTCTCACTCCCCTTGCTGCTTTGCACTGCTTCACGGCTCAAACCTACCCATACGATCCCCCCATGACTATAATCTCATGGAATGTTAAGGGTCTTAGGTCACTACACAAACGGATGGCCGTCCTCAGACATTTGAAGCGTCTGAGGGCGGACATTGCTATACTGCAGGAATCACATTTGGAGGCGAAAGCGTTCCATAGAATTCAAAAGCTCTGGGTGGGGCAGATATATGGTTCACCAGCGGTTAAAGGTAAATCGGGTGTGTTGATTTTAATTCATAAAAATTACCCGGCCACAGTCCAGTCCACACACTTTGACAAGGAGGGCCGCATTGCCATCCTACAGCTCACAAACTTACAACAAGACTTGGTAGTGGCCGGTGTATACGCCCCTACCACTCCCTGCGCACCTTTCTTCCAAACACTGTCACACGATTTAGCGCCCTTCTTACACTTACCGTTGCTCATAGCAGGCGATTTTAACCAACTTATGGATCCCTCGGAAGATAGGTCGCAGGCTACAGGGACTTTATCTTTCACTCGCTCCTATCACTCCCCCTTGTTGCTCCACATGACAGAGAGCTTGCACTTAACAGACGTCTGGCGTTTATCCAATCCAGCTGGCAAGGATATCACCTTCTTCTCCCACCCCCACCACATGCTCACGAGGATAGACTACACTTTTACAAACGATAAGATGCTTCCATATACCAGTTCACCTAAAATACATGACATCGCCATATCGGACCATACCCCCATCTCTGTAGACATTTCCATATATGCACATTCTCCATCCTTTAAACACTGGAGGTTCCCCTCATACTTGGCCAAGGATCCTGGGGTCGCCACACTTATCAGAGAAACTTGGTCTGAATTTGTAGATAACAACGCCACCCCCTCCGTTTCCCCTACCCTTTTGTGGGAAACTGGCAAGGCAGTCCTCAGGGGACGCATCATATCCTATGCGTCGGCATATAAAAAAACGTATTGCCAGGGCCTACTTGGCGGCCAGCACCTCCTTGAGGGAAGCCCAGGCTGACCTAAATCGCACCAATTCACCACCCCACAGGGAAGCTTGGAGTAAGGCGAAGGCTGACTTTGATACATGGCTGAGACCAGGGAGCGTCTCTACAAATCCCACCAGGACTGGAAATACCATTCCTTTGGGAACAAGCCTGGGAAACTACTGGCCTCAATGTGCCGTGGTCCCTTTGTACTCACCCACATCTCCTCCCTTAGGGATACTGACGGTAGGCTTGTGGAATCGCCCTCGGAAATTAACAAAGTCCTTGCTGACTTCTATACATCCTTGTATGGCCATGGGCCCTGTGACGACGCAACAGCTTTGCGGTGGCTATCATCCATGGACCTTCCTAAAATAACCGATGATCAATTGACCCTTCTGAACGCCCCATCTCTCTGGAAGAGGTGCTGAAGACTATTCTAGGACTATCACCTGGGAAATCGCCTGGGCCTGATGGCTACACCCCAGAATTTTACAAACTGGCCATAGATCAGGTCGCCCCCACATTGCAGCTGGTCTTCCAACACATCATGTCAGGGCATCCGTACCTACCCACTGGCTACCAGGCACATATTAAGTTGATTTACAAAAAGGGAAAGGACCCTAAGGACCCCGGTTCGTATAGACCCATCTCGTTATTGAACATAGACGCAAAATTACTCTCCAAAATTGTAGCAGACAGATTGGCATCCCTACTGCCTACACTCATCCACCCGGCCCAATCAGGCTTCACCAAAGGCCGCTCAGCCACTTCCAATATTAGAAAGGTATTAACGGCCCTTGAAGTTTCAAAAACAAATCCCGATAATCAGGCAGCTATTATCACCCTAGACGCCGAAAAGGCATTTGACAATGTCAACATACAGTGGTTGGACAAGGTGTTAGTACACTTTGGTTTCACTGGCCCTTTTCTACACTTGATTAGAGCTACAGTATGTACGCCTCCCCCGAAGCCCAGGTGGTAGTGGCAGGGCACATCTCGCAATCGTTCAAACTGTACAAGGGCACAAGACAGGGGTACCCGTTATCCCCCCTGCTGTTCAACCTGGACCTGGAACCTTTGTCGAGATTCATGCTGGATCACCCTGCGCTCCGAGGTATCGAGGTGGGCCAAGAGGAATTACACACAGCAATGTTCGCGGATGATGTACTGATCTTTACAGCTGACCCCGAACACGACCTGCCTATCATAAAGCAAATCTTTGCGGATTACAGATTGTGTTCGGGCTTACGCATCAACTTCGCCAAAAGCGAGATCCTTCCTCTTAATACCATACACACTCCGCAGTGGGAGTCATCTTCTACACTTCACATTAACACCAGCCACATTACATATCTAGGCATCAAAATAGGACGCTTTCCGTCATCATTATAATGACTAAACTTTACTCCGGTGATTGACAAGATGATAGCAGAATTGAAATCTTGGGCGGCTCTACCTCTGTCCTTCATGGGTAGATGCCACCTGTACAAAATGGCCACTTTCCCCAAACTTCTTTATCCCCTCCAAACCATACCGCTCCTCCTGAAACATACTGATGTCATTAGGCTACACAAGTCCATTTCCTCTTTCATTTGGAAGGGGAAACGCGCAAGAATATCATTGCATAAATTACACTTGTCTAAACGTGAAGAGGGTGTGGATCTCCCAAATACCCGCATCTACAATGTGGTTTGTCTTGTGAGGACGTGTATGGACTGGTTAAGCCATGAATCTAGATACACCAATTGCTCTCTAGAATCGCAATTGGCCATACCTTATGATCTGACAGCATTGCTGCACTGTGGGACTGCGGACTTTTCTTTGTCCTTGCGACATAACCTCTTGCTCAGGGACACTGTGATGGCATGGAGGGAGCTGAGGAATCGTTTTAAGTTATCCCAACGTCTCTCCAGATATTTACCTATCTGCAACCACCCCATGTTCCCGCAGGCTCAGCAGTGCTCCGCTTATGAAGAATGGTCAAAGCGAGGCATCACTAAATTTGCTCAGTTGTATGACTTGCATACTGGCAAACATCTTCCTTTTGCAGAATTCTTGGCCCAATTCGACCTCCCACCTGGACACTATCTATATTATTGACAATGTATCAGCTTTGTGGACCCTCTCTGTCACACACCTCAAAACAGTTTTCAAACTTCCCTTCTGGATACATGGCTGCAACATGGCAAGCACAAGATATTGCATCTATACAAACCATTACATGCAGAACTTTACCAGGGGGTGTCCAACCGGGTTGCAGAGCCTTGCAACGCCCTGCTCCACTCTGATACCGCTCATCATCACATCTTATCAGGATATCTAACCACACGTCATTTCATCACAAATTAATTCTGGAGGGAGAAACAATTTAAAATTTTGCACCGGGCATATCTCCCTCATATCAGATGGTCCTCGGATATATCTCACCATTTCTGTACGCTATGCCATTCCCGATATCCCTCCTTACTCCATAAATTCTGGATGTGTTCTCATATATCCTCCCACTGGGACAAGGTACTGAGATGTGACTAGATACACAGGATTATCACTACCGAAAGACATATAGCTTCTATTGTTTGGTAACATCTCCCTGCTGAACCTGCATATGCCAAGGCAATCACGAACACATCTGCTCGACTACAAGCCTTGGATAATATCCTGTCTCATGGTAGCACGAAGGTTGATTCTCAAACATTGGGTGGACACCTGCCCCCCCACGCTCAATGAACTACATAATGACTTATCCCTTCTCCGAGATTGAGAACTTATAGGCCTGCAGCAATCCTCCTCCAATAGCACTACCCGTTTTCTCAGAAAGTGGTCTACCTTCCCCCCTCAGGGAAGGGACATTTCTCAACTGACCTGATCTAGCCCCTCAATACTGTTGCATTTGATGTTTCTGAGCCCTTTTTTTTATATATGCTGATGACACTCCTCTCCCTTGTTTTCAACGATCTTGCGGGGAGCCGAGTGCCGTCACCGATTGCCGGCTTGTGTAAAAGGGATATTTGGTACAATTGTTTCTTAGTATGATGTGATGATTTGTACTGTGCAAGGGGTAGCTGAGACGGTGACCTACGATGCTATATATTCTCTTCTTCCACTAGCATTTTCCCAGTGGGCATAGTGCCCCCCACGGTAAACTCTGATTGCTTGGTGCATATCCAGCTAGCTACTTGCCTTCCCTCTCACCCCCCCCCCTTCTCCCCCCCCCTCTTCATAATTTTGTTAAAATGGTATCACCCATACCAACTCACTTCTCGTCTATTACTGTTACCGCTAACCTTGAAGTTCCTCAAATGGGATTCTGCCTAAATTGCTCTCTTCCCCCATTTTTTGGGGTTAGTCCTGGCGCATAAGCATTTGCCTGGTAGCCTCTGCTGCATCGCTTGCCGCATGTCTATAGCGTTCGCGCATTAGCGAACATTAGTGGAAAAAAACCTGCATTTAAATATAGACCTTTGCCATGTGATAGGCGTGGTCTAATGCGGTTTGGCGCACACGCAAATGCCACGCATGCATTAAAGGGCACGTTCTGCAAGAACACACTAGCCTCTGCAGGCTGAAAGGGGACACAGAACAGCAGCAGCTGGGTTGCATGAGTCACTGTGGGTATATCTTACTGGCAATAAAAGGTCCTGTATCTTTGGTAATTCAGTGGTGTGTGCATTAGGCGGTATAAGTCTAGCACTAACCTTGAGTACACTTTAAAGGTAGTATCTCAAGTTTGTCTTGCTATAAAGCAATGTCTGCCCAAAAAAGGGCTGGAGGGAGCACAGTTGGAAAAGGCTCTCTGATGCCACCGTCAGGCCCTGAAGGTCCTAGTCATGCTTCCACTGTGTCTACTCCTCCTGGTAGGCCAGAGGCAAATAGCCAAACTGAGCCATTACAGTTGTCAAGCATAGTAGCTACTCCATGTACTTCTGCCACAGCCTATGTTACCAAAGACGATTTGGCATCGGCATTAGCCAGCCTAGAGGGTAGGTTTGCTGACATGATCGCAGCACCTAATGGAGGAAAGAAGCGGTTAGAACCCTCTCTCCCGAGCCACCCCCTGAATCAGTTCAGGATTGGGCAGAAGATGTGGAGGATGTGGAAGAGGTAGCTGAAGATGACCCTATAGAAGGTCAAGCTGAAAATTCCACTTCTGGGGAGTCAGAGGAATCTCTATCAGCCTCTCAATCCCAAAGATTGTTTATCCAGTCTCTTACTGAGATGGTCCGGGCTGAGTTTAAACTCCCACCCCTGGAGTCTACTGAGAGCTCCTTGTCCTCACTTGGCTCACTACGCCCTCCTCAGAGTCCTCAGTCATTTCCCATACATCCACTCTTGGAACAAGAAGTGAAAAATGACTGGGATCATTCAGATAGGATGTTTGTTCCTCCTAAAAGGTTTTCATTGTTATATCCTATGGAGGATACATTTTCTAAGAAACTAAGTATTCCCTCTGTGAATGCAGCCATTTCTTCGGTTAACCAGAATTTATCCTGTCCTGTGGATAATGCCCAGGTTTTTAGAGATCCAGTGGATAAAAAGCTGGAACCTTTTTTGAAAGCCTCCTTTGTGGTTGCAGGTTCTGCAATACAACCAGCAGTAGCAGCATAGGAGTGTGTCAGTCTTTGAAAGACCACATAAAGCGAGTGTCCAAGACAGTCCCTTCTCATGGAGATTCTGTGTAAGATCTGTCAGATCTACCTCACACTTTGTTTTTCGCAGTAAATTCTCTTACGGACTCCATAAGGCAAATGTCACGGTTTGCGCTGATGACAGTGCATATGCGCAGAATCCTGTGGTTAAAGAGCTGGTCTGCGGAATCGTCATGTAAAAAATTACTGGCTAGCTTTCCCTTTAGAAGAGAATGCCTTTTTGGTGATGATCTGGATAAGTATATCCATAAGATCTCGTGAGGGAAGAGTACGCTGATACCTGAAAAAAAGAAGAGCAGGTGTCCTTCCTTTAAGATCCCCAGCACACATAATACCAGTGCTTCCAGTTCCAGGCAGTGGCAATGGCCTCAGCCGCCTGCATCCAGACCCAAGCCCTCAGGGCAAGGTCAGAAAAAGTCCTGGGCCCAGAGACCAGCCAAGTCTTCCTCTAAGCCCTCGCAGTGAAGGGGTGCCCCCACTCAATTGGGCGGAGGGAAGGCTCCTGCGGTTCTCAGTGGCATGGGTGGAGTTGATTCAAGACAACTGGGTTGTCTCCACCATTTCACAGGGATACAAACTGGAATTTCAGGTGTTTCTGGATCCTCGGTTTGTGAGGTTAAGTATACCAACAGATCCCCTAAAAGAAAGCGCTCTCTTTGAGGCATTAGACCTGCTGAGAGCACAGAGGGTGATAACCGAGGTTCCAGAAAATGAAAGGTTTTGGGGATTTTACTCAAACCTATTCGTGGTCCCAAAACCAAACGGGGATGTGAGACCTATTTTGGATCTCAAGGCAGTGAATCAGTTTCTGAACGTTTGTTCGTTCCACATGGAATCAATTTGTTCAGTCGTAAACCTCCCTACAGGAGGAATTGCTCGCATCCTTAGACATCAAGGATGCATATCTTCATGTGCCTATATTTCAGACCCATCAAAGGTTCCTGCGCTTTGTGATTGGAAACCATCATTTTCAGTTTGTGGCCCTGCCCTTCGGGTTGTTCACAAAGATCCTGGTTCCAGTATTGGATCCCGAGGGATATCAATTATAGGATCAGTGACAGCTCTAAGTCAAAACATCCTTCAGACTGTACATTTTTTTGAAATGTCTGGGTTGGATACTGATCTTTGCAATCAGCATTACAGCCAGCCCAACGTCTGGAATACCTGGTGCTTCTTGTCGACATGGTGCAGGCAAGGATATTCTTATTAGCAAGAAGGGTCTCAGACCTGAAGAATCCGGTTTGGTCTATAGTAAGACTGAGATATCTGTCTATACGTCTTTGCATGACCTTACTGGGGAAGATGGTGTCCACATTCGAGGCAATTTCCATATGCTCAATTCCATGCCAGACCCTTGAATAACAATATTCTGTCTGCATGGAATGGAAAGATTCAGTTGTTGGACACATTCTTTTCTTTGCTGCCAAGAGTACAACAGAGTCTGAATTGGTGGTTGTTGACCAGAAATCTGGAAAAGGGGAAATCCTTTCTTCCAGTGACCTGGAAGGTGGTGACTACAGACGCCAGTCTCTCCAGCTGGGGAGCAGTCCTAGAGGAAGCCTCTGTCCAGTGGAGATGGTCTTGTGTAGAGAGTCATCTTCCCATCATAATTTTGGAGATTTGTGCAGTCAGTCAGGCACTGGATAGTTCTGGATAGTGATGGACAAACATCGGCTGGGGCGGTTCGCAAATGTCAGCCGCAAATTTTCTCAAATGTCCACGAACCGCAAGTTTGCGGCGGGCACCATTGACTTTAATGGGAGGCGGACTTTAAAAACCTTTAGGTCATATTTGCAGCCACAAAAGACTTACTAGCCGTGCACAAATAGTCCCACCACATGGACAATGTCATAACAGAAGTATTGCAATTGAAAAAGTTGCCCTAAAAAATTTTTTTACAGCAAAAAAAATTTTTTTTTTTTCATAAATCAGCCAGAACTGACAGCAGCCGGTAAATACATGTCAAATACATATAGGGTCCATTCACACATCTGTAAAATGGGTCCGCATCCATTCCACAATTTGGCGGAACATTTATTGACCCATTGATTTTCAATTCCAGTCTGAAAAATTAGGCATTCACAGGATAAATAAGTAAGTGTCGGCCAGCACAGGCCCCAAAAATTATCCCACATGCGTTTACCTGACAGCTAAGAACGTTGTATTCTGTGGCTGAAGGTACATTAGGCATTCACAGGATAAAGAAGTAAGTGTCGGCCATTCCAGGCCCCAAAAATTAGCCCATATACGTTTACCTGACAGCTAAGAACATTGTATTATGTGGCTGAAGGCACATCAGGCATTCACAGGATAAATAAGTTAGTGTCGGCCATAAAAGGCGCCAAAAATTAGCCCACATGGGTTTACCTGACAGCTAAGAACATTGTATTCTGTGGCTGAAGGTACATTAGGCATTCACAGGATACAGAAGTAAGTGTCGGCCAGTATAGGCCCCAAAAATTAGCCCACATGCGTTTACCTGACAGCTAAGAACGTTGTGTTCTGTGGCTGAAGGTACATTAGGCATTCACAGGACACAGAAGTAAGTGTCGGCCAGTATAGAACCCAAAAATTAGCCCACATGCGTTTACCTGACAACTAAGAACGTTGTATTCTGTAGCTGAAGGTACATTAGGCATTCACAGGATACAGAAGTAAGTGTCGGCCAGTATAAGCCCCAAAATTAGCCCACATGGGTTTACCTGACAGCTAAGAACATTGTATTCTGTGGCTGGAGGTACATTAGGCATTAACAGAAAAAATAATTGTCGGCCATGAAAGACCCCAAAAATTAGGCATTCAATGGACATGAAATGCCTTTTATGCCGCTGTATTTACCGAAGACAAGGACCATGAATTGTTGTGGGTGGATGGCGATCTGGTGGATATTTGTGGCCTGTCATGAGGAATTGTAATCAAACATGGTCTACTGGTCACATGCAGGATTTCTCGCAGCAAGGCCTGGAAGTGCTGCCCGCCCTCTGTGATGGGGTAACATTTCCACCATATTTTGTTTGTAACGGGGGTCTAAGTATGTTGCCACCCAGTACTGGTCCTTGCCCTTTATGCTTTTTATACGGGGGTCCCCCTAAAAACACTTGAGCATGAAGGCCCCCATTCGCACTAAACTGGACGTGGTGTAGTGGCCTGGCTCCAGCTCATCATCCAGGATAATGTGGTCCTTATTCTCCTCCCCCCCATCCACGGACAACACCAAGGATCCCAGAAAGGTTTAAAGCATGCTCTTCTTGCTCCTCCTCATCTGCCCTGGCACCATCCTCCTCTGACTCCTCTTTAGACTCCTGCTGTTGACTTGTCTCAGATGGAGTAGCCCCCCCTGGGAATTCATCCAACATTGCAACCTCATTTTCCTGCTCCTGCTCCTCGACGGCTTGATCAATGACACGACGCAATGCACGCTCCAGAAAGAAGGCGTAAGGTACGATGTCACTGATGGCGCCCTGGCCGTGACTGACCAGTTTGGTGATCTCATCAAATGGCCGCAGAAGTCTGCATGCATCGTGCATGAGCAGCCACTGGCGAGGTGAAAAAACACAAGCTCCCCAGAAACTGTCCTGCCGCAGAGTTCATACAGATAGTCGTTAACTGCACGTTTCTGCTGGAGCAGCCTATCAAGCATATACAAGGTTGAGTTCCATCGCGTCGGGCAGTCACAAATAAGACGTCTGACGGGCAGGTTGTGTCGCTGCTGAATGTCAGTAAGGCGAGCCATGGCTGTGTAAGATCTTCTGAAATGGCCCGAGATTTTCCTGGCCTGCCGCAAGACATCCTGGACCCCAGGGTATTCGGCAACAAATCGCTGCACGACCAAGTTCAGGAAGTGTGCCATGCAGCGCGCTCAGCAGATTGGCACCATTGCCACTTTACCAACTGTCAAATTAAGCGGTGTCAGCCACTGATCTGCCTGTGAATGCAAAGCTGAAAGGAGGGCAGGACCAGTGTGGCTCTTGGCTTCCAGGCACAACAGACGCAGCACAGCATGGCAACGTCTCACCTGGCATGTGGAATAGGTCCTGGGGATCTTGGGCGACGCAGCGGAAGAGACGGTAGCGGAAATGGAGGAGTCAGCCGAGGTGGAGAAGGAGGATGGAGTAGGAAAAGAAGAGGCAGGCCTGCATGCAATCCGTGGCGGTAAAACCGAATCTACACGAGTGCCATGGGTTACATGCTTGACAGCCGTCAGAAGGTTCACCCAGTGGGCAGTAAAATTTATATACCTTCCCTGCCCGTGTTTGCTAGACCATGTGTTTGTGGTCAGATGTATCTTGGCACCGACACTGTGTGCCAGAGATACATTCACTTGCTGCTGAACATGGCCATACAGCTCTGGAATGCCCTTCTGCAAGAAATATTTCCTGCCTGGGACCTTCCATTGTGGTGTTCCAATGGCCACAAATTTATGAAAGGCCTCCGAGTCCACCAGTTGATATGGCAGTAGTTGGCGGGCTATCAATTCCGACAAGCCAGCAGTCAAATGTTGGGCAAGAGGGTTATCCGGCATCATCATTTTTTTACACTCCAATATTTGGGCCACGGAAGCCTGCCTTTTTCCAGAACAAAGTGAGGACGGCATGATGGAAGGTGGAGTGGAGAACAATTGTGAGTAAAGAGGAGAAGGAGAAGAGGCTGGACGGTGAGAGCCTGGAGTGTGGCTTTGTGGGTTCTGACGGCGTTGCTCCCACTGGGCTCTGTGATGGGAGTCCAGGTGCCTTCTTAAGGTGATCGTCCCTAGGTGAGTGTTGGGCTTACTGTGACTTATGCGTTGACTGCAAAG
Source organism: Pelophylax lessonae (assembly GCF_965119305.1). Taxonomy (NCBI): domain Eukaryota; kingdom Metazoa; phylum Chordata; class Amphibia; order Anura; family Ranidae; genus Pelophylax; species Pelophylax lessonae. The sequence goes on from NC_138771.1 coordinate 663,619,312, forward strand.
GCTGCCGGTGGCAGCACTATTGTCAGCAGCGGACACATTAAAAAAAGCCCACACTGCGGAGCCATGTGCCGGCGTCCTGGGAGCGCCAGATGTGACTGTACATGGTGGATGGCTCGCTCCTGATACATTTGCAGTCTGCTTTGCCCCTCCTGTGCAATGCAAGTTCCGCCTGCTTCTCCTCCCTATCTGCTGGTCCGTCTCTCCCTCTAAACTCCCCTCCTCTTCCTCTCTTGTGGGCACCCATGTGACGTCCATAGACACGTCATCATCAACCTCACCTTCCCCACCACTAACATTTGAGATCTCGGAGTAGGCAGCAACAGCGGGGACCAACCTCCTTGGGCTGATCTGGGTACTGTCGTCAGACTGCTGAGTGGCGGCTGTTGCTACCTCCTCTTCCTGATCCGATGCCAAGAATGGCTAAGCATCACAAATGTCTTGTGATGGATCAGAAAATAATTCCAGTGATTCAAGTGGAGGGTATGTAGTGGTGGTGGTGGTGTTGGTGGTGGTGTCTTTGGGGGTGCACACAGCAGAGAGTGAAGAGGGTGCAGATAGAGAGGATGAGGAGGGTGCAGAAGAGGAAGGCTGAGTGAGTCACTCAACCAAGTCTGGTGCATCCTTTGACGTAATCAAACACACCTTCTGAAACTTCACACTTTGGCTCCTCATTTTTTAAATTACCCTGTGAAAAAAGTCTTTAGAGAAGTGCAGTATATGTGGAACAAGGTATATAACACCCGCTTCAATCTGTGGTATTGGGGGGCCACTGGTTTATCACACCAGTTCTTCAAAAAATTGGCCAGCAACTGTTGTCACTGTGTGTAGCAGAGTTAACGCAGCAAAATAGGCCAAATTTTTGCAGGACTAAAATACAATCTTAGAAAATTATACTGTTAAATAACACCCCACTTCAATATGTGGTATTGGGGGGCCACTGGTTTATCACACCAGTTGTACAAAAAAATGGCCAGTAAGTTTGGCACTGTCTGTAGCAGAATTAATGCAGCAAAAGAGGCAATATTTTTGCAGGACACAAATACACTTACAAAAGTATACTCAGATAACACCCCACTTCAATATGTGGTATTGGGGGCCCACTGGTCTACCACACCAGTTATGATACTTTTTTTAAAAGTGCTTTTGTCACTGTTTGTAGTATTACTGCAGAAACGTTTAACACAGCAGTCACAATGCTGCACAGTGCACAACACAAATCCACTATAATATGCTCTCTATATTAGAAACTATATTATACGTGTATTACACCCCTATTTAGTGCACTGCACACCAAAGAATAGTACACCTATACCAAATACCAGTCCTTAAAAGGACTTTTGTGGACCTTAACAGAGCGATTTGTGTCACTGACGATCTGTCCCTGGTGCACACAGCAAACCTCTCCCTACACTGACAAAAGGCAGAATGTGAAATGGCCGCCAGGTCAGGTCTATTTATAAGGTAGGGGGTATGTCCATGTGCTGAAATGTCTCAATTGGCTGCCATATGTTCGCAAAATCGGCGGACTGCGAACAAGCAAATTTTGCCGCAAACTGACCATCGGGCGAACCGCAAGGCCATCTCTATTGATAAATGTAAAGAGCTGCACCTGGGTGTAAAACACACATCATACATACTAGGAGGAGAAGAGTCGGGGGTCTGGTATAAATACATAAGGGGGGGGATATGACCTCCATGTTTAAATTCATAAGGAGGGATATGATCTCCATGTATAAATACATAAGGGGGGATATGATCTCCATGTATAAATACATGAGGGGGGTTTTGACCTCCATGTTTAAATTCATAAGGGGGGACATGATCTCCATGTATAAATACATAAGGGGGGATATGACCTCCATGTTTAAATTCATAAGGGGGGATATGATCTCCATGTATAAATACATAAGGGGGGATATGATCACCATGTATAAATACATAAGGGGGATATGATCACCATGTATAAATACATAAGGGGGATATGATCTCCATGTATAAATACATAAGGGGGGGTATGATCACCATGTATAAATACATAAGGGGGGATATGATCTCCATGTATAAATAGATAAGGGGAGATATGATCACCATGTATAAATACATAAGGGGGGACATGATCACCATGTATAAATACATAAGGGGGAATATTACCTCCATGTTTAAATACATAAGGGGGGATATGATCACCATGTATAAATACATAAGGGGGGATATGATCTCCATGTATAAATACGTAAGGGGGGATATGATCTCCTTGTATACATACATAAGGGGGGATATGATCTCCATGCATAAATACATAAGGGGGGATATGATCTCCATGTATAAATACATAAGGGGGGGGGATATGATCACCATGTATAAAAATATAAGGGGGACATGATCACCATGTATAAATACATAAGGGGGGATATGATCACCATGAATAAATACATAAGGGGGGATATGATCTCCATGTATAAATACATAAGGGGGGGTATGATCACCATGTATAAATACATAAGGGGGGGGATATGATCTCCATGTATAAATACATAAGGGGGGATATGATCTCCATGTATAAATACATAAGGGGGGATATGATCTCCATGCATAAATACATAAGGGGGGATATGATCTCCATGTATAAATACATAAGGGGGGGATATGATCACCATGTATAAAAATATAAGGGGGATATGATCACCATGTATAAATACATAAGGGGGGATATGATCACCATGAATAAATACATAAGGGGGGATATGATCTCCATGTATAAATACATAAGGGGGGTATGATCACCATGTATAAATACATAAGGGGGGGATATGATCTCCATGTATAAATACATAAGGGGGGATATGATCTCCATGTATAAATACATAAGGGGGATATGATCACCATGTATAAATACATAAGGGGGGATATGATCTCCATGTATAAATACATAAGGGGGGATATGATCTCCATGTATAAACACGTAAGGGGGGGATATGATCTCCATGTATAAATACATAAGGGGGGGATATGATCACCATGTATAAAAATATAAGGGGGACATGATCACCATGTATAAATACATAAGGGGGATATGATCACCATGAATAAATACATAAGGGGGGATATGATCTCCATGTATAAATACATAAGGGGGGGGTATGATCACCATGTATAAATACATAAGGGGGGGATATGATCTCCATGTATAAATACATAAGGGGGGATATGATCTCCATGTATAAATACATAAGGGGGATATGATCACCATGTATAAATACATAAGGGGGGATATGATCTCCATGTATAAATACATAAGGGGGGGTATGATCACCATGTATAAATTCATAAGGGGGGATATGATCACCATGTATAAATACATAAGGGGGGGATATGATCACCATGTATAAATACATAAGGGGGATATGATCACCATGTATAAATACATAAGGGGGATATGATCTCCATTTATAAATACATAAGGGGGGTATGATCACCATGTATAAATACATAAGGGGGATATGATCACCATGTATAAATACATAAGGGGGATATGATCACCATGTATAAATACATAAGGGGGATATGATCACCATGTATAAATACATAAGGGAGGATATGATCACCATGTATAAATACATATGTAGTCTATATAGTAAACGTGGCATAGTTGTAGACTTTCAGATCATTACAATGAAGAAGGGAACACTCTTTATGTCTGGAGGAAATGCTTTCATACAAATCTGATTATATTGCCCTCTAGGGATAATAAATGGTATTCCCGCCCCCTTTAATATTCATCAGTTATTCCATTGATGACCTACCTGGCTCCATCTTCAGATTGTCGGTCCTCCTCATTGCACGCTGCAAACAGAAATAACTCCACGCACTTCAGAATCCGATTTTTCAACATCCGTTGTCGTTATCTTGAGAATCTTCTTAGAAAAAGTTGCTGCGCATTACTTTTTATAAGTTTTAGGAACTTAAAATGCCACAAACAAAAAAAGGGGATGTACAGTATCTCACAGAAGTCAGTACACCCCTCACACTTTTATAAATATTTTATTATATTTTTTTCATGTGACAACACTGAAGAAATGACACTTTGTTACAATGTAAAGTAGTGAGTGTACAGCTTGTATAACAGTGTAAATTTGCTGTCCCCTCAAAATAACTCAACACACAGCCATTAATGTCTAAACTGGCAACAAAAGTGAGTACACCCCTAAGTGACAATGTTCAAATTGGGCCCAATTAGCCATTTTCCCTCCCCGGTGTCATGTGACGCATTAGTGTTACAAGGTCTCAGGTGTGAATGGGGAGGAGGTGTGTTAAATTTGGTGTTATCGCTCTCTCTCTCTCATACTGTTCACTGGAAGTTCAACATGGCACCTCATGGCAAAAAACTCTCTGAGGGTGTGAAAAAAAAAGAATTGTTGCTCTACATAAAGATGCAGAGATGTGGTCACTGCGCTCAAATTGTTAGTGCATAGTGCTGAATGCTTAAAAATTCATATATAAATCAATTAAATCACTCCAAATAAGTAAATAAAAATATTATTATTGCTTGCTTTACAATTTGATTATAAACCAGTGGGTTTCCCCAAAAAGTGCTTAAATTAAAAAGTGACTGTGCTTACAACAATTATTGAAATGCATAAATTAGTCCTCAGTGATTTTTGAAAAGTGCTTAGTGCAACGATTATATACAGTGCATGAACAGTCCTGAGTAGAGTAGAGTTGAGCGAACACCTGGATGTCCGGGTTCTGCGGGTTCGACCGAACTTTAAAAAAAAAGTCCGGGTTCGTGAACCGGACTTAACCCGAACTTTACCCCGATCCCGAACCCCATTGAAGTCAATGGAGACCCGAACTTTTGAGCACTAAAATGCCTCTAAAACAAACATGGAAAGGGCTAGAGGGCTGCAAATGGCAGCAAATTCATCTTAAGAGCATGGCAAATGTTCTGCAAACAAATGTGGATAGGGAAATAACTTAAAATAACATAAAAAACAGAAAAATAAAAAATAATCATCTTGAATGATGTAGGAGGAGGACGAGGCCCATATGGAGTAGGAGGTTGAGGTGGCGGGGGATATGGCGGTGTAGGTGGAAGTGGCGGTGGCGGTCGAGGAGGAGGAGAACGAGGCCCATATGGCGTAGGAGGTTGTGGTGGCAGTGGATGTGGCGGTGTAGGTGGAAGCGACGGTGGAGGAGGACGAGGTAGCCAACACTGGTTTTTGTTTTTAATTTTATTTCTTTTTAAATTAGGGTACACCCCAAAAAGAGTGAGAAAGATCAAAAATACAACAATGGCTGGGTAAGGCCGGTATACATGTCTATTCTGCACAAGGTACGGACAAGATCTGTGGGATCCATGCCTGGTTCATTTTAATGAACGTGAGCTTGTCCACATTGGCTCTGGACAGGCGGCTGCGCTTGTCTGTGATAAAGCCCTCAGCCGTGCTAAATACCCGTTCAGATAATACACTGGCTGCAGGGCAGGCCAGCACCTCCAAGGCGTAAAGGGCAAGCTCAGGCCATGTGCCCAATTTGGAGACCCAGAAGTTGAAGGGGGTAGACCCATCATTCAGTACGTCTAGGCATGTGCACACATACTGCTCCAACATGTTAGTGCTGGGTCGTGGTGCTGCTGGTGGATCTCGTGTTGCAAGGAGAGGACGTGGTCGATCTGTGCTACATGCACAAGTAAAACACCTCTCTCAGCTGCAAGTAGGCGACAGAACCTTACAGCAGTATTTGGCAGGGCCTAATGTGCCTCTACAACTGTTGAGGCCAGAACAAGTACAGGCGATAGTAGATTGGGTTGCTGACAGTGCCTCCAGTTCCTTCACATTGTCTCCCACCCAGTTTTCGGCTGAAAGGACAAAGTTGGCACCTGCAGCCGATGTTCATCAATCTTTTACCTCACCCCCTTGCAAATCAGCCAAGCAGTCTGAGCCTTAAGTCATGCAGCAGTCTCTTCTTCTTTTGGATGACTCTGTTAGCATGGTTTCCTAGGGCCATCCATCTAGCCCTGCCCCAGAAGTGGAAGAGATTAAGTGCAGCGATGCCCAACCACTTATGTCTCAAGATGAGTACATGGGAGGACCATCACAGCACGTCTCGGATGATGACGAAACACAGGTGCCAACTGCTGCGGAATTCCGAATTGAGCAGACTGACAAGGGTTGCAGGGGTGAAGACTGCGTGGAAGATGATGTGGAGGATGATGAGGTCCTCGACCCCACATGGAATGAACGTCATGCAGGTGACCTGGGTAGTTTGGAGGAAGAGGTGGTGGTCGCACAGAGCCACCAGCACAGCAGAAGAGGAAGCAGGGTGCAAAAGCGGAGCAGCCATGCCCTAGACACTATGCCTGCTACTGCCCAACGCAGGAAGGGACCAAGCACACCAAAGCCAGCTCAAAGGTGTTCCCTAGCGTGGCAGTACTTCAGACAATGTGATGATGACAGGACACGAGTGGTTTGAACGCTGTGCAATCAGAGCCTGAAGCGAGGCATAAATCTTCTCAACCTGAGCACAACCTGCAAGACCAGGCATCTAAGTGCAAAGCACGAGCTGCAGTGGAGTAGACACCTCAAAAACCAAGAAAGGTCTCTGGCTACTCCTGCTTCCTCTTCTGCTGCAGTCTCGGCCTCTTCATCCACCTCTGCACTGAGACCGGCACCTGCCACCCCGCAAACAGAGGATCTTCCAGCAACACCACCACCTGGGTCACCAACAACCATCTCCACAATGTCCCATGGAAGCGTTCAGCTTTCTATCTCCCAAACAATGGAGCGGAAGAGGAAGTACCCCCTCCCCCACCCATCCGCGATCCCTGGCCCGGAATGCCAGTTTTTCCAATTTTCCTGGCCTTTGAAATGCTGTCATTCCGTCTGGTGGAGATGCAGAGTTTTAAAAGCCTTATGGCGGTGGCTGTCCCACAGTATGTCGTGCCCAGCCACCACTACTTTTCCAGGCAAGCCCTCCCTTCCCTGCACAAGCAAGTGGGTGACAAAATCAGGTGTGCACTGCGCAACGCCATCTGTGGCAAGGTCCACCTAACTACGGATACGTGGACCAGTAAGCACGGTCAGGGATATTATATCTTCCTAACAGCACACTGGGTAAATGCAGTGACGGCTGGGCCTGAGGTGGATAGCAGTTTGGCGCATGTCCTTCCACCACCGAGGATTGCAGTGCACTTCAGTTTGCCTTCTGTTCCTAACTCCTCCTACTCCGCTTCCTCATCCTCTACCGCCTCCTCATCCAGTTAGCGTAACACCTTCACCACCAACTTCAGCACAGCCAGGGGTAAATGACAGCTGGCAGTTTTAAAACTTGCCTGTTTGGGGGGACAAAAACACACACTGCGCAGGAGTTGTGGAGGGGCATTGAACAGCAGACCGATGAGTGGTTGGTGCCAGTGAGCCTCAAGCCTGGCCTGGTGGTGTGCGATAATGGGCGAAATCTCGTAGCAGCTCTGGGCCTAGCACAAACATCCCTTGCCTGGCGCATGTGCTGAATTTGTTGGTGCAGAGGTTCCTTAGAAATTACCCCGATATGTCAGAGCTGTTGCAGAAAGTATGGGCCGTCTCACCCTGCTGCTGCTCGCCTGTCAGCGCTGCAGCGTAACTTCGGCCTTCCTGATCACTGCCTCATATATGACGTGCCCATAAGGTGGAACTCCACCTTGCACATGCTGGCCAGACTGTGCGAGCAGCAGCAGGCCATAGTGGAGTTTCAGCTGCAGTATGCACGCATGAGTCGCTCTGCGGAACAGCACCACTTCACCACCAATAACTGGGCCTCCATGCGAGACCTGTGTGCCTTGTTGCGCTGTAACATATACAGACTAGGCCGCAATGTAATATTTTTTCCCTAAATGGGTGTTTATTGAATAGCGGAATAGAACAACAGTATGCAACGGGTGTATCTCACACGTACAGATACAGACTAGGCCGCAATTTAATATTTTTTCTCTAAATGGGTGTTTACTGAATAGCGGAATAGAACAACAGTATAGAATGGGTGCATCTCACAGTAAAATATGCAGACTAGGCCGCAATTTATTTTTTTCCCCTAAATGGGTTTGTATTGCAAAGCGGAATACAACAGTATGCAATGGGTGTATCTCACTGTACCATATGCAGCCTAGGCCGCAATTAACTTTTCTCTGTAGCTCATTGAAAGACGCAGGACTGATATCTTGATATCCGTAGGGTTATACTGCCCCCTACAGGAGTAGGACACTAGGCAGGAAAAAAATTCTGGCCACACCTATGGGCAGTCCCAGGGGGTATATTCTCTCTCTCCCTGCCACAGGATATCAGTTTTTTTCTGCCTAGTCAGGAGTAAGGATCTAAGTTCCTTGCTGGGATCTCTGGTCCTGGCAAGCTTTTTTAGATAAATCTTTTTTTTAGTTTGCTGTTTTCTCCAGTTGTTCCTGTGAGATCTTCAAGCAATTATGCCGGATCTGGGCGACGGGCTGGATGTTGAGATCCAGTGGTCACGCGTGCAGGCCCTAGCTCAGCGCTGGGTCGGCCGCGACATAGTCCCATTGGACGGGGACTGGCCCGCGGGTTAAACGTCCCGCCGAGTCGCAGCGTCTCCTTTGGCCGACACCCCCCCCACTGGGCGGTGAGGGGTTTTTGTCTGGAGTGGTGCCCGCTCTGTTCCGGTATGGTGAGTAAATGTTTCCCCCCTGCTCCTCATGACTGACTCTGGGGTGGACCCGGGCGGTCGGACCCACACTAATCTGGGTTCCCCTCTGTTCCCCTGTGCATCCTCCCCCTGTGGTGTCCCTCTAACCCCTCTCTTCCCCCCTACTGGGGGGGGGGTGTTTGTGTGTGTGTGGGGTGGCTAGCCGTTCATGTAAGCCGCTAAGGGGGCGGGGGGTGGGGGGGGTCCCGAGTGCGGACGGCTGTTGTGCGGGGGGCTTCCTCCCTGGCTTCCCAGGGCCTACCTGCCGATCGATCGTCTGTTAGTGAATGTGGGGACCCCCCTTCCCCTGCAGCGCGCGGGGCCGCCATTTGTTTGGAGTCCCTCATGTGGCTCATTGGGGCGGCCATCTTGGTATACCCAGCTCCTTTTTGTTTCCAGAGCTGGGCAGCTGTGGGAGTTACTGAGGGCGTGTGAGGGGGAGGAGCCCCTCCCTAGACCCGGGAAGATTGCTCCACAGGACTTCCTTGTCATGCAGACAAACTCTGAGCGCAGTCCTGTTGAACTCTGGTGCATCGTGTGGTGAGCCTTTTGGGGGTCTCTCTCTCTCTGCGGGGGTCTCGAGGCACGCTGACCATTGAGGGGCGCTGCAGCGCTGGGTGACATTTTGCAAAAAAAAAAGTTTTTTTTTTCCAATTTTGTCATATTTTGCTGACGGGTTCCCCTGGTGTTGCCATGGGCCCTGCTGCACATGTGTCCCCGCCTGATCCCCTCGAGGTGGCCGCAGGGCCCTCCGATTCTCCGCTCACCATTGATGCGCTCTCGGCGGTCCTGGAGTCATTTGTGTCCCGGGTGGAGGTGGCCTGTCAGGGATGGGGGGCTAAAAAGCGACCCCGCCTACCCCTGTCTTGTCTGATGCCTCATATTCTGATCCTGAGCCAGTCGCTGCTACTGCAGGTTCCTCCTCTGGGGCTGCTGTCTCGAGCCCCGTATGCTCTGATAGTGAGGATGACCTTTCTGCCTCCGCCATAGCGCAAGACAAGGCACTGGTGGACGCACTGATTGTGTCTGTCCGGAAGACCCTAAAACTGGAGGTTGCACCTGCGGAAGTTGCCTTTGGCACTTGCAAGCCCTCCAGGGTGGCAAAGGTGTTTCCCTTTCCCAAATGCTTTGACAACATCATTAAAAAGGAGTGGGTCCGTCCAAAACGACCCCCTGGGATGCCCAAACGGATTGCTAGGCGCTACCCGTTTGAAGAGTCACTCCTTAAGAAATGGACGGTGCCACCTTCGGTGGATCCGCCGGTTTCCAGACTAAATAAGGCTACTGTTATCCTGTTGCAGGATTCCCGTCCTTTCGGGATCCGGTTGATCGTAGGGCAGAATCTGTGTCCCGTTCCATATTTTCCCTGGCAGGGTCGGCCTTGAGGCCAGTGTTTACCATTGCTCTGGTTTCGCAGACGTTGACGGAATGGGCCAAGCTGTTACGCCATGACCTGGAGGGGAGAAGTCTCCCCCCTGCCGTGACGGATTTGCTGGAGCAGATGGTGCAGGGGCTACAGTTTGTTTGTGACGCCGCACTGGACGCTGCTCCATTGCTGGGGTGTGTGTCGATCTCGGCGGTGGTCCTCCGGCGCATGCTATGGTTTGAAGTGCTGGTCGGCGGATCAGGCTTCCAAAAAAGCCTTGACTGATCTCCCTTTTCAGGGGGATCGCCTGTTTGGTGCTACCTTGGATGAGATTATCAAAGATCTCACTGGGGGCAAGACCACCTTTCTACCACAGGCTAATAAGGGTAAGGAACCTCGTCGCAGACAGGGACCTTCCTTTTCAGCTCATAAGAGGTTTTTTCGCTCTTCCGGGGCGGGCGACAAGGCGAAGCCCTCCAAAGCCCCCCCCCCCCGGGGGGTTTCAAGAGACCCTGGTCTGGTAAGCAAAAATACAGTCCTTCCAGACCTGAGGATAAGACCGCTTCAGCCTGAAGGTGCGCCCCCACCCATATCAGGGGTGGGGGGGTGTCTTCGCCGGTTCCCGGACCGGTGGCTCTCCAGGATTCAAGACAAATGGGTTCACAAGGTCCTACGGTCGGGATACAAGATCGAGTTTCGATCACTTCCACCGGTGCGGTTCTTCCCTTCCAATATGCGACTGTCCCCGAATCGCCTAGCGGCTCTGTTGGGGGCAGTGCAGGACTTGATGCAACAAGGAGTGGAGGCCATTCGCACAGTGGTGGCCTCCCTGCATCAGGGGGATTTTCTGGCGTCCATAGACATCAAGGATGCCTATCTTCATATTCCCGTTTACGCAGGGCACCAGCGGTTTCTGCGCTTTGCCGTGGGAGAGGACCATTATCAGTTTGTGGCGTTACCCTTTGGTCTCGCTTCTGCTCCCCGGGTTTTCACAAAGGTTTTGGCCCCAGTTCTGGTGCTGTTGCGGCAGCGGGGTATATCGGTCCTGGGCTACCTGGACGACCTCCTCCTCTGTGCGGAGTCTCCGCAGGCTCAGTGTCATACGCGGACTCTCCAAAAGGAGATTCTTCTCAAATGGAACCGGAATCCCGATTACCTAGATAATCGGAGTGAGCGGGCCAGGGAGTCTCTGGTTTGGTGGCTTCGGTCTCCGATGCTCAGTCAGGGGAAGTCCTTTCTTCCGATCTATTGGACGATTGTCACCACGGATGCCAGTCTATCTGGATGGGGAGGGATTCTCGGCAGGCTGTCTGCTCAGGGGCTGTGGTCCCTGGAAGAATCCAGATGGCCGATAAATGTGTTGGAACTGAGAGCGATAAAGTTTTGCCTGGTTCACTGGACTGAGCATCTTCGGGGCTGCCCGGCTCGGATTCATTCGGACAATGCCATGGGTTGGGGCATCCCGGATGTGGATCTGTTGGCATCTCGGCTCAACAGGAAGGTGCAGAGGTTTGTAGCCCGCACCCACGATCCTCTGGCGGACGCCACAGACACACTGGTTGCTCCGTGGGGTTAGTATCAGCTGCTGTATGCTTTTCCTCCTCTCAAGTTGCTGCTGAAACTTCTTCGCAGAATAGAGGCGGAGGGAATTCGAGTCATCCTTGTGGCTCCGGACTGGCCTCGTCGGGCCGGGTACGCCGACTTGGTCAGGCTGGTCGCGGACGCTCTTTGGCTACTTCCTCTCAGGGAGGATCTGCTGTCTCAGGGACCGATCTTCCATCCTGCTTTACGATCGATGGCTTTGACGGCTTGGCTTTTGAGAGCCAGGTGCTGAAGGACAGGGGTTTGTCTGTTTCAGTTATTCCAACTCCGATTAAAGCAAGGAAGGCGACTTCCAGAAAGATTTATTATCGCACATGGAAGTCTTATATTGCGTGGTGTGAGTCCCTCGGGGTTCCTCCATGTTCTTACTCGGTGGCTCGGATATTGGCCTTCCTGCAACGGGGGGTTGAGCAGAAGCTGGCCTTGAGCACTATCAAGGGTCAGGTTTCAGCATTGGCGATCTTCTTCCAGAGGCCACTGGCTACTCATTCTTTGGTGCGGAATTTCATCCAGGGGGTGCGGCACCTGGCTCCTCCGGTGCGCACGCCCTTGCCGCCCTGGGATCTTAATTTGGTGTTGTCGGTTCTCCAGAAACCTCCCTTTGAAAATATTAGGGAGATTCCTTTGCTTACCTTATCCCAGAAGGTGGCCTTTTTGGTGGCTATCACTTCTGCACGCAGGGTGTCGGAACTGGCTGTGTTGTCCTGTCGTTCCCCCTATCTGGTGGTTCACAGGGATAAGGTGGTTCTTCGTCCGAATCCATCCTTCCTTCCTAAGGTGGTTTCTGACTTTCACTTGAATGAGGATATTGTGTTACCTTCCCTGTGTCCTAAGCCCAGTCATCCTCGGGAGTTTGCGTTACAACCCTTGGATGTGGTTCGGGCGATCAGGGTGTACTTAGCTACTACTGACTCTTTTCGTAAGGCTGATTCACTTTTTGTGATCACGGATGGCCCTAGAAAGGGGTTGCCTGCGTCTGCCGCGACTATCTCCCGATGGATCAGACAGACGGTGGTGCAGGCTTATTCTATTAAGGGTCGGGTTCCTTCGTTTCCTGTTAAGGCGCACTCTACTCGGGCTCTTAGTGCTTCCTGGGCCTTCCGCCATCAGGCGTCGGTGCTTCAGGTTTGCAAGGCGGCTACCTGGTCGTCGGTTCATACCTTTACAAAATTTTATAAGGTTGATGTGCTGGCATCGGCGGATGCCTCTTTCGGCCGCAAGGTTTTGCAGGCCGCTGTTTGAGGGGACCTTTGGTCTACCTCTGGGGTTTTGTTTTTTTCAGGTGGGGCTCATCTGCTTGGTTCAATGAGTCCTCTGTTCTTCTGGTTGGCTCTGTTTTGGCCTTCTGGATTGGATTTTATTTATATTATCCCACCCCTCATTTATAGCACTGCTTTGGGACGTCCCTACGGATATCAAGATATCAGTCCTGCGTCTGTCAATGAGCGACAGAGAAAACTGGATTTTTGACTTACCGTAAAATCCTTCTCTCTTAAGCTCATTGGCAGACGCAGTACCCGCCCCTCTATTTTGAGTTGGGTTGGTATGAGTCTCTGACACTGCTTTGTTACCTAACTGACATCCTGTGGCAGGGAGAGAGAGGATATACCCCCTGGGACTGCCCATAGGTGTGGCCAGAACTTTTTTCCTGCCTAGTGTCCTACTCCTGTAGGGGGCAGTATAACCCTACGGATATCAAGATATCAGTCCTGCGTCTGTCAATGAGCTTAAGAGAAAAGGATTTTACGGTAAGTCAAAAATCCAGTTTTTTCCCCCTAAATGGGTTTTTTTTGCAAAGCGGAATACAACAACAGTATGCAATGGGTGTATCTCACTGTAACATATGAATGAAAATCTGAAAAATAATTGTCCCCTTAATTGGTGCTTGTTGAATAGCAGATTTGAAATGCAGTGTCTAAACGCTGTAAGTCACAGTAAAATATGAAGGAAAAAAGTTTTTTTCTTTTTTAAATGCAGATTAAGCAGACACATATGCACTGAGCTTGCAGGAAATGGCCGCTACACACCGCACGCCTAACTGGTTGGATACTGTTGTTGTTCTATTCCGCTATTGAATAAAAAAAACCCCATTTGAATGAAAAACTGAAAAATATTTTTTTTTTCCCTAAATACTGAATAATAATTTTTTTCCCCTTACATTGGTGCTTTTTGAAGAGCAGGTTAGAAAAGCAGTGTCTGTCTAAACGCTGTATGTCAAAGTTAAATATGAAGGAATTTTTTTTTTTTTTTAAATGCACGCCTAACAGGTTGGATACTGTGGTTGTTCTATTCCGCTATTGAATAAAAAAAAAAAACATTTGAATGTAAAACTGATTTTTTTTTTTTTCCCCCTAAATACTGAAAAATATTTTTTTTTCCCCTTACATTGGTGCTTTTTGAAGAGCAGGTTAGAAAAGCAGCGTCTGTCTAAACACTGTATGTCATAGTTAAAAATGAAGGAAAAAATGTTTTTTCTTTTTTAAATGCAGATTAAGCAGACACATATGCACTGAGCTTGCATTAAATGTGCAGCACCGCACACCGCCCACCTAACAGACTCATACAAGTTTTTTTTTCTCCTTTCTCCTCCTCACTGGGCTCAGGTCAGGGCATAATCATAGTGCACTGCACCCCCACACAATACAATCAATGTAGATCACTGTCTGATTAAAGAAGATTCTTCCTATTCTTTCCCTCAAAGCAATCTCCAGCCTGACCCTACAATAATCTCCTATCTCTCCCTCAGCAGCATCAGGAACCTCTCCCTAGTATAGTTATAGCAGAGTGACGTGCGGCGCTATGTGACTCCAGCTTATATAGACTCTGGGTCACATGCTGCACTGGCCAGTCACAGCCATGCCATTAGTAGGCATGGCTGTGATGGCTTCTAGGGCAAACGAGTTAAACGCTTGCTGATTGGCTGCCTTGCACCTGTTAAAACCACGCCATTAAAACCGCGCCAAAACATCAAATAACATTACAAAACAACGGACAGTACCCGAACATACAGTGAAATGTTTGGGTTCGGGTCCGAGTACCAAATACCCAAAAGTCCGGTACGAACCAGAACAATACAGTCCGGGTTTGCTCAACCCTAGTTATGAGTCTGGACAATCTCAGATGATTGATGCTGATGGGTGCTAGAGAAAGGAAAGTGTTGTGTTATGTCACAGGAAACAGGACAGAATCATGAGTCAGCAATGTTTGAAAAGGAAGGGGTCATGTATAATGGATGCCGAGGTATTGTCCCAACCTGTCCTAAACAAAGTTAAAAATACTTGAGACCAGGGCACTGGTTCTGCTAATAAATGTCTAGTGATGCACTGTGTTCAGCATCAGGTTAAATTGTACTCTTTAATCTATTGCACATCTTCTCTTCTCCTTGGCATTGGATATAGCAGGAACACCGGGATGTACCTGTAACGTTCATGCGTTTTTGTTAGTGGATGGATTTACAGCTGCAGAATTATTACACTCAGTAGCCTTGTAGAGATTCTGTTGAACAAACATATCCAACTCTCAGGACTTCATCACAGTGCACAGCCTGTTATGCAATATACATATACTCAATCAGATGTTTAATGGAGGGATAGAATATATGAGAATGTATAGATGAGAGACAGGCTATTGTATGGTGAGCACTAGGAGTAGTATTAGGAGAGTTGCAGGTGATGGTAAAGCAGATAGGTTCTGATGTCAAGTATAGTGCAGATGGTAAGAGGACACAGATGGAGTATACTTAGGCAGAGTAACCTAGTGCAGGGATAGTTGAAGGTAGTCCCAAGAGCTAACAGTCTATGCAGATGATAGGGAATAGATAGATACAGATAGTCCTGGTAATTGCAGTAGATGACAGTAGGAGATTGGTTAGTAAGGAATCCCCTGTGGGATACTTATCACTTAGATAGGTTAGTAGTAACAGTGTCCATTAGAGAGAGGTGATCCCGTAGCGAGATACGGATCAGCAGCGAGGTTCCGGCTTCAGTTCAGCAAGGGAAATGTCAGCAGCTCCGACTTCACAGGAGAAGGTGCGGTGAACATGTGGTTTGAACGAGCAATGAGTGAGAGAAAGCCGGCGATTGAAATAGCCGCTCATAGCGGCGCTCAGCAATGATGTCATCCGGTCTTAAAGGTGTATGCGTCTCTTGGATAACAAGATGGGACGCAATTTAGTAAGAGAGAAATATGGAACAAGGGTACCAGAGGTACCAGAACATTATAGTACCCCTATTACCCCAGAGAAAAGGCTTTATATCAAACATGACACCACTTTACACCTACAGAAACTTCCTTTGGGATTTGGGACGGAGTTAAAAGTTTGGTAGTTAGACCTTGGGTAACAGGATTTAGATAGCGCCAACAGCTTTTACCATGCGTTAATAGAAGGGCCGTACTTAAGGGGTTTATAATCCAAGGGGAGGGGGTTGTACAAAAGATAATAGCTGGGGGGAGGAAATGATCAGATGGAGTTGGCTTAGGTAAAGTTCTAGGTGGAGGCAGAGTAGGCTTCCCTGAATAAATTAATTTTCAGGGATCACCTAGTGGTGGACAGGCTAGGAGCTGGCTGGGCATACTGGAGTATGGAGTTCCATAGATTCTGGAGCAGTCCTGATAGTGAGCCTAGGAGGAGGTGACATGAGAGCTGGAGATCAGGATGCCTTAAGAGGAGTGGAGTGAATGATTTGAGTGATATCTTGAGATCAAAATAGATTAATCCAAGTATCCCACGCATTAGATGGAGATGCTAAGGTTTCCTGGTGGGAAAGTTTATTAGAGTACAGTCCTAAAGCCACAGCTTTCCTAAATATTTTACTCCACCCTGTTAGTGTCCTGATCTGCGTATCCCTGTTGCTTTTCCTGATGCAATTACTATTGTGCATTACTATCAGGAAAATGAACGACAAAGCTATGAGAATGTGTACCCCAACAAGGTATCTCCTCTTGAGGAACAAAGAGGCCACTAACTCAGAAACTAATCACTGAAGAAGCCTGATCCAATCCAGACAAGTACAAAGAATTTACAGAATTAAGAGAGGACCCTAGAACAACATACTGTATTTTTTTACTGTTTCTGTTGTTAGAGAAAAGCCTCTAAATTGAAGTCAGAAAGTGCAGTCAGGTTTACCTAAAAAAAAAACATTTTGATCAACTTTTTTACTCTCTCCTTAATATCTGTGTACCTAGGTTTTTTTTTTATATATATTTTTTAATTTTTTTATATTTTTTACTTTTCATTTTTATTTGTATTATCTTTTTTGTTCATTTTCATTACTTACCTATCTTTCTTCCCTTTCCTGGTTTAATATTATGCTCTCTAAGTTGTTCTTTTGATTTCTATCTTCTATTTTCTTAGATAATGTAACTAAGACACCAGTCATATAATTTTTTTGTTATGAATTGTGACATTCTTCCTAACAACCACTGAAACCAGGGTATCCCTGTAAATCCAGGTCTTATGTTATTTTATTTTATCTGGTAATTTACCTGGTAATAATTCTTAACCACTTAAGCCCCAGCCCTATTTCGGACACTTTTTGTTCACAAGTTAAAATCAGTATTTTTTCCTAGAAAACTACTTAGAACCCCCAAACATTATATATATATATATTTTTAGCAAAGACTCTGAAGAATAAAATGTCGGTTATTGCAATATTTTTTGTCATGGGGTATTTGCGCAGCGGTCTTTAAAACGCTATTTTTTTGGAAAAAAATTGAAAAATCTCATTTCACTGCATTTAAAAAATACTAAACAGTAAAGTTAGCCCATTTTTTTTGTATATTGTGAAAGATGATGTCACGCCGAGTAAATAGATACCCAACATGTTACGGTTTAAAATCGCGCCCCCCCGTGGGATGGCGACAAACTACGGTCAATAGAGATCTCAATAGGCGACGCTTTAAATTTATTTAACGGTTACCAGTTTAGAGTTAGAGTGTAGCTCTTTTTTTTTAATTATTGCTCACGCTCTGGCGATCGCGGCGATACCTCACAAAGAACAGCGATTTCATTCACGTTTTCATTTTTTTGTGCGCGAGCTAACGGTGACGGGGGCGGCTAAATTTTTTTTTTCCCATTTATTTTATTTATTTTTTTAACTTTATTACAGTTTTTAAAAAAAAAATAAAAATCTGATCACTTTTATTGCTGTCACAAGCAATGTAAACATCCCTTGTGACACCAATATGTAGTGACAGGTACACTTTATGGAGGGATCGAGGGTCTAAAAGACCCTAGACCTCTCCACTACACTTCCCTGTATGCAAAACGCCGAAAATGGCGTTTTTGCATACAGCCGTTTTTCAAATCTGCCGCCTTTTGCAGCACAGTAAACCCGGAAGTGACGTCATGGACGCCGCCTCCGGGTTACGTCATCGGAGACCCGATCAAACCCATTTCCGGCTTTGATCGGGACTCCATCCAGCCGGCGGACGTGCCGGCTGGGTGCTCGGGGCTCCCGGTGGGACGGGAGCCCCGGTAAAAGCAACAGAAGGCGGCGGGAGGGGGGGACATCCCCCCCCCGGGTAACGATCCTGAGCCGCATCGGTCCTTACTGACGGAATGCCAACCGTCGGCTCTAAACCACGGTACCATGGTACCGGGATGATGCCTCTAGCTAGAGGCATCATCCCGGTACACTACCGCAAAGTTTACCGATGTACCCATACGTTAGTATGCGGTAAGTGGTTAATGGCCACACTACTGCATCAATCTTGATTCCCCCCCCCCCCAATAACTGTACTCTGACATTCTCCCTTTTCTTTTTGTATGCATTCACGACTGTCCGGAGGCCTTCCCTACCACCACCTGAAGAAGCAGCAACAACCACCATGCCATAGCTTGAGACAAAGGTGCAAAACTGGACTTTTCTTAACCATGCTGAAAAGTGCTATCTCGCGGTCCGATCCAATCTTTGCAAACATCACACAGCATTCCCTTGTTACGGGACTAAAAGATGCCAGGATCCTGCCATGGATGTTGGAGTTCCGCTCTTCCAAAGCAGAGGAGCGAGCAAACATCGCTGCACATGCACTCATGGTCTGGATGTGAGTTCTCAGAGACACCAGGATTTCTATGGCTTCTCAGTCTCAAGTCTATGTTGATGTGTACATAAGAACAGATAAAGAGTTTTGTCGTGTTAAAGAAAAGAAGTGGAGGCCGCAGTGGTGGTGTTGGGGGGGGGGGGGGTGGGGGGGGGGTGAGCCTTTTGGGCTGTTGTGGGTGGGTACAAAATTATAAGTTCAAGAATGAACTTCAGGGGGAAATGTAATGGAAATTTTGAAGTCTCTAATATTCGTAACCTGAAATGAACATTATTTTTAACTTTTTTTGACCCTAAAGTTTCAGGACAGCTGACATTATAAGCATAAGCATTGTAGCTAGAGGCAATATCTGAGAAGGTCTGTTACCTAGAGTTGGTTTTCTGGGAAGGCTGGTTTTTCTTGGTATAAAGATGGTATCCATAAACAATGGTGGGGGAATAACCTGGAGGGGGGCGGGGGGGGCTGTGAGGATGACCCAAAGACCTGATCAACATATTATGTGTGTGTTTTCATTCTTTATTTTAACTAAAGGGGGTTGGGTAAAGAAGGTATACAAAAAACAGTCAGAGCTCTAAAAAATTCTCTCTTTGAGCCGAGAGCTCTCTTTGAGCACAGACCTCAGGACCATCAGGAGGTCGACGTAATGTATCACTTTTATTTTTTTTTGTTTCTCCCTTCTGTAACTTTTTCCAAATTGTAATTTGTCCTATTATACTGATAGCATTTGTATTTCCATTGTAACATCATTTTTTTTATTGTATTACTCACTTACTTTGCGGTCCTATTTATTTAATGTTATTTGTGACTAGCTTCTCTTCTGTAATAAATTTGCTCTTTTATTTAGCACAGTGGTTATTCATTATTAATATTATTTTACTGCAAGATATACAACAAAGTTGATATTAACATAGAAAAAGGTGTTGATCACTTATTATATTTATAATTGCAGTAAGGATCAAAGGAAAAAGGGTGGTAGGAAAAAGTAGCCAAAACAAGAGGCAGACAGAGATATCAGGTGTCCTCTGATGTTGTCCATCAGTCCAGATCAGAAGATGATCTCCTTCTCACAGACATACCAGAAGTTCGGGGAACAGCGACCATCATTCCACTCTTTAGTTTGTGGCCTTAACACAGCACAGTCTTCCCCTCCTCCGTAACCATGACCTTTAAAATCATCCGGCTGACCCTTCTCCCAGAACCTGAAGGACAGAAGAGACAATAGTGATTAGACCAAGGCAGGAACTGAGAAGAATGGGACAACAGAAATGCTTTAAAATTCGATTTTCAAATTGTGAAGCCAACAACTGTGATGGGATAAAAGAAAGCTGACCACACACTACAATTTAATGGTACAATCTACTGAGGTTAGATCAGTTGCAGCCAATCCGATACATACATAGCCCCTATTAACTATGTGATGAGTTCTTTTTCCCACCTATTTCCCTAACTGAATATGTGAGGATTTCTGTCCTCCAGGTCCTTCTCCATGTGAGAAGTTCTTCCCCTTCACTCCTTAACTGATTTGCCTATGTGATTCGTTTTCCCCCTCATCTCTTTCCCTAATTGGCTATGTGAGGAGTAGGGATGAGTCAATGATGTGACCTGGACCTAGGCTGTTAGAGTATTTTGAAGAATGCCCAAACTTTTGCAGGTTTGGCCCCTGTTCGGTGGGAGGTGAGCATCATCTATAGAAGTGGTATTTTTACCACTTCTATATATAACAGTTTCCTGCTGTCAATGGTTCCTGAAAAAATAGCAAGTGCTGGCAGTTGATGTGTCCCTATCAACCACCTCTGGCACATTACTTACATGGGCAGGAATCCCTGGGTTTGTAAGCAAAGGGACAGGGATAGCAGCAACATCCCTGCCCAAATATGGTCACTACCCATGTTTTGTCAGTGATGTTATTACTTCCCCCCCCCCCTCCTCCTATATAGCTGATGATTGCTTGGGGAGCTGAAAATTGGTGAGCAGTACCATCAGGAATGGCCATGTGCACTGTGTCAGGTTTTTAATTCTGGCAATTTGGCAGGTTTTGGGCATCATGATTGATGATGGATTTACAATGATGGACCCTTGTTTTTTATTATTTTTTTTTTTGGGGGGGGACTTGTGGGTGTCTTTAATGGTGGCCTCCAGACTCTGATAAGCCCCCCCCCCCCCACACTAACTCATAGATCATGCATACAATAAGGCTTTATATATGAAAAAGTGTTGTAAAATGCTAGGAGGAGTGAATTTAGGTCTCAACAATACACTTCAGCTCAAGGATTCACCGATGTGCCACCTTTTCAGATCATTTTGCCAGATCTTAAATTTAGGAATATGTGAGAAGGATTCTGATATTTGAGTAGGTTTCTTACTTTGGGGTGATATCATAAGGAGTTCCATCCACCCATTTCCAGGTTCCATCTAAATCCGTTAGACCGAGCCACACAAATTTGTCTTTTGAAATCCCACGCAGAAAATTCTTAAGAAAGACAAAAGATAGAAGTTGCATGAAGATTAAATATTTTGCATACACACTTTTCAGCCAATTTGGTCACATGACAGTTTATCTACCAGTATATTTTTGGATTGGATAGGAAACAGAGGCACCAAAAGAAAACCCACTCGAAAAAAAATTCTGCTGCCCGGTTGCCGTTGGCTTGTTTTGGCTACAGCTTTAATACCTTCATCTGGGAGGTCCTGTGCTCCATGTGTGTGACAACATTCTGCACAAATACCAGTCCAGCATCCACAACATCTCAGTGGTATCCAGACCTTCATCTGACCATCCACAGTGTCCATAACTACCACACATCGTGTGATTGGCCAAAGCATGCACCCTGACCTCCATGCTTTGGCCAATCAAATGACCTCTGCCATGATTGGACAAAGGCAGGCTTGCAGGCTGCCTTTAGCCAATCATGGCTCAGGGGCTAAGTACACGCCCCACACTATATAAAGGCTCGCGCAGCCGCATTGTGTATTGATTACATCATATCAGGTCATTGAGTATCTTATCGGTCACTTGTGTATACCCTATATAGATCTGATCTCTATCTATATATAGGGCTATTGATTACATCATATCGGGTCATTGAGTATCTTATCGGACACTTGCGTCTACCCTATATCCATCTGATCTCTATCTATATATAGGGCTATTGATTAGATCATATCAGGTCATTGAGTATCTATCGGTCACTTGTGTATTCCCTATATTGATCTCTATCCACATCATGTCTGAAAGGCCGACAAGGAGAGGCAGACGCTCACAGGCCAAGAAAAGAGAGCAAGCAGCCTCTGTGTCCACAGTGAAAAGTGGTGGTCACAGTCGACATAGTGCATCCTCTGCAGACGGGGTACGTCTGTCCTTTATTTCTGGTGCTGCCCGTCTTATTCAGCCACAACATGTGGAAGAGTCAATGGAGTGGATAAATAAGCCGTCCTCATCCTCCTCGTCCTCTGACACCCGCGCTCACAGTTGTTTGCTTTCCACTACAGCTGCCAAAGTGGCCCGTTCCACAGGCTCCTTCTCCACAGCTACTCCTTCTGGCGCCCCACCATCATGCATGGAGGAGTCACCTGAACTATTCAATCATAGTGTCAGTGACATGCTGCTGGAGGATGTGCAGCAATTTGAAAGCTGGGATGTTGGTTCCCAGGTTGATGAAGGGAATAATGTGAGCCTAGGGAGGGGGGGTGACAATGACGGCCAGGAAACTAGCAGTCATGTTCCTACAGCTGCAGCATACTGACAAGTTTGCTCCAGTGACGAGGAGGGAGGAGATGATGTGGTCACTGACTGTACCTGGGTGCCTGACAGGATAGAGGAGGAAAGTGAGGGGAGGAGGAACAACTCCAACGAGGCAGGATGCGCTCCAGGGGCCGCCATAGGAGAGCCCATTTATTGCATCACAGCACAGATCTCCACAGGTGCAGGGTGCTGCAAACTCCCCGCTGACTCCCAAAGGTTCATTATTGTGGGCTTTTTTCAGCACATGTGCAGCAGACCACAGCGTTGCTGTTTGCAACATCTTTCTGAAGTAGATCAAGCGTGGCCAGAACACCAGCTGCTTGGGCACCACATGCTTGACAAGGCATATGACGACCTGCCATGCAGTCCGTTGGCAACAGCACCTGAAAGAGACACAAGATCAAAACAAGCATACTGCATCTTGCTCCTCATATGGGATATCAAACCCTATACCTCAAATACCTGCATTGAGAGGGATGATGGTAAAGCAATGAGTGCCACTGAGACTTACAACCAATCTGCTAGCAGTACACCACCACTTTACTTGAGCAGCAGGCAAATTTCACTACCCCAGTTGCTGAACTGTAGAAAGAAATACTGTCCCAGCTTTCCACATGCTCAGCATCTTAATGCTAGCTTGGCCAAATTGCTAGCATTACATTTGCTGCCTTTTCATCTGGTAGACTCTGCTCCCTTAAATTAATTTGTGGAATGTGCTGTACCACAGTGGCAGGTACTGAAAAGACATTTATTTTGCGTAAGGCCATTCCGGCTCTACCATCATGTGGAAGTTAGTGTTTTGGCCTCGTTGGACAGAGCGGTCAGCAGGAAGGTGCACATTACTGCTGACTCTTGGTCCTGCAGGCATGGACAGGGACGTTACCTTTTTTTCATGGTGCACTGGGTAACTCTGCTGGCAGCTGGGAAGGATGCAAGACAGGGTTCAGTGTTGCAGCTTGTTTTGCCACCACCCCTTCAAAAAGCTGGTGCTGGTTCTGCCACATCTGGCTACTCCACCACCTCCTCCTCCTCTTCTTCTTCCTCCATGTCCTCTTCTTCTTCCTCCATGTCCTCTTCTACTCAATTGTCCTTGGAAGCAGCAGTGCTCCCTAAGCGTTCAAGGGCCTACGCAAACAGTCAGGCTAAAAGATGCCACGCCGTGCTTAAGTTGGTCTGTCTAGGGGATAGGAGTCACACCGGGGCAGAGATTCTGTCAGCTCTGCAGGGGCAGGCTCAAAGATAGTTGATGTCATGACAGCTTGAGCCAGAAATGGTTGTATGCGACAATGGCACCAACCTTCTCTTTGCCCTCCATCAGGGACACTTGACACATGTTCCATGCTTGGCACTAGGGATGATCGAATGGTTCGGGACGGCCATCGGTTCGACCCGAACATTGACTGTTCGAGGTTCGGCCGAATTCCGAACTTTTTGCTGAAAAAGTTCGGAATTCGGCAACCAGAACCGACCAAAATGCAATGGGACAGGAAATGGGCTTTAAAAGCCCGTGATTGGACCAGAACCATCAGTAAAAGCCAATTGAGGGGGCAGGAGAATGCTAGGAATGTGATTGGAGTGACTAGGGGGTCCAGAGGCCAATCATTAGTGAATACGCCCCCCCAGTATATAAGATAGCCCTGCCAAATTCCTAGCATTGTAATACAGGGACGTGGAAGAGAGTGGAAGCAGTTCTGTTACTTCTGCTTCAAAGTGTCATTTAGCAATTATTAGTGTGAGGAAAGGGATATCTAGTGTAGTTAGGGTACTATTTTCCACTATACTTAGATTTAATAATCTAGTTTTTGTAGGGAAAATGTTAAGTGTAAGGGGACCGTAGTGTAGTGTAGGGTTAACTGACTCTGACTGCTATGGCAGGGTGACAAAACCCTTCCATGGCAGGGTGACCGCTATAGAGAAAAGATTGTTTCTCTTAGGTCACTTATAGAACAGCGATATGGCTTCGCCCCTGTCACCCTGCTTTTTGCTGCAGGCGTTTATAGGGCTTTTTTGAGGACATGTTTGGAGTCAGGCATGACATCTGAACTTCTGTGTAGGGGTATATATACACACAGACATGTATGTATATATACACATACACATATATAGGTGTGAAAGTAGCAGAACACTATGCTTGCGCTAATGAAATAATTAACAGGCATATGTCTCCGCTCCTATCACACCTATATGTGTGTATGTGTATAAATACATATAAGTGTGTGTGTATATATACCCCTATACAGAAGTTCAGATGTTTTGCCTGCCTCCAAAGACCCCCAAAAAATGCCCCAAAAAAACGCCTGCTGCAAAAACACACCTGGGCATTTTTGTAGCTGGCGTTTTTTTTGGGCATTTTTTGGGCGTCTTTGGAGTCAGGCGTGACATCTGAACTTCTGTGTAGGGATATATATACACACACACATGTATGTATATATACACATACACATATATAGGTGTGAAAGTAGCAGAACACTATGCTTGCGCTAATTAAATAATTAACAGGCATATGTCTCCGCTTCTATCACACCTATATGTGTGTATGTGTATAAATACATATAAGTGTGTGTGTATATATACCCCTATACAGAAGTTCAGATGTTATGCCTGCCTCCAAAGACCCCCAAAAAATGCCCAAAAAAACGCTTGCTACAAAACCGGCAAGGTGTGAAAATAGCGGAGCCATATCCCTGTTCTATATTAATTCTAAGACAAACAATCTTTTTTTTTCTGGTTCTGGACATGCTACAGAGCTGAAACTTCACAGGTACACTTTTTAGACCCCCCAGACACTAAATCCAAAGAAATCACATTTTTTTTTTCAATATTTTTTTCAATAATTGGCTCACTATCAAAAATTACAATTTTTAAGAACTTTTTTTTGTGTGATTAATAGTCCCTGGGGCATGACCCAGAACCCTAGGCACTTTTTAGGGGCATTTATTGGGTTTTAGAGCTTCAAAATGGTGTTTTTTGATTCCAGAAGTTCGGGTCCCATTGATTTCAATGGGGTTCTGTAATCCGAACTGAACTTTCAGGAAATTCGGGTGTTCTGGTCGAACCAAACTTTTCAACATTTCGATCATCCCTATTTGGCACATGTCCTAAATCTGGTGGTGCAGCTTTTTTTGACCAGATACCCAAGCTTTTAAGATCTCCTAAGGCAGGCCAGAAAAGTCTGTGGCCATTTCTGGCGTTCATACAATGCCAGTGCTCCCTTATCTGACATTCAACAGGAATTCAACCTGCCCACCAACCGCCTCATTTGTGACATGCACATCCAGGTGGAATTCAACATTGGCAATGCTGCAGCGGCTGCACACGCAGCAGAGGGCGATCAATGAGTACCTGTGTGAGTATGGCACAAGGACAGGGTCAGGGGAGCTTGGCTTTTTTTTGCCACAATAGTGGCTTTTGATAAAGGATGCATGCATTGTCCTGTCACCATTTGAAGAGGCCACAAGGATGGTGAGACGGGACGATGCATGCATCAGTGACACTATCCCTCTGGTCTACCTGCTGAAGCACACCCTTCATGGAATTATGGAAAGGGCACTTGAGGCAGAAGAGCAGGAGGAAAATGAGGACTTACTTTCATCACAAGGCCCCCTTTATGCAGATATCATCCCTGCAGGGACACAAAACACACAAGAGGAAGAGGAGGAGGGGGATTATGGCAGCATGGATGTAGAGGATAACATACAGCAGTCTTCAAGGGATGGTTTTGATTTCCTAGAAACCCCAGAGGTTGTACTTGGTTGGGGAGAAGTTGCTCCTTCTGACAATGTCATCCTTAGTGACCCAGAGGACTCAGAATCTCATGCCTCCTCCAACTTATGTTGCATGGGCTCCCTGATTCTGCAAAGCCTGTGAAAGGCCTTCGTGCTATCAAGGAGAGGGATAATTACTAGTTGGCAACCCTTCTTGATCCACCTTACAAGGGTAAAGTTGCAGAGCTCATCCTGCCTTCGCACAGGGAGTAGAGGATGAAACATCTTGAGTAGGTCTTGAAAAAAAAATGTGTGCACCACCTTTCCAGACACTGGGAGGTTAACATTCTCTGGATGTGTTTCTGAGGCATCATTCAGCCAAAGGAGGAGTGGTGGAGAAGGCAGTTGGCTGACCAATGCCTTAAAATAGTTCTTTAGTCCTCAGCAGCACCCAGGGCTGTTAGGTTTAAGCAACCATCGGCAGCGTCTCCATCATATGGTGCATGATTATCTAGGCGCAACTTGGAGACCTCTCCAGCTGAGCATCCACTGGGTTACTGGGTCTTGAGGATGGACCACTGGCCAGAACTTGCTCAATATGCAATGGAGCTACTGGCCTGTCCTGCTTCCAGGGTGTATCTGAATGGATGTTCAGTGCTGCTGGAGGTTTTGTGATGGACAAAAGAGTGTGTCTGTCCACAGACTCTGTTGACCAGCTGACTTTCATCAAAATGAACCAGTCCTGGATCAACAAGAGCTATCAAGCCCCTGATGCTGATGTAACTGATTGAAATTGCTAGGGGTCTGCCATCCCTTGAAGAATGCATATGCTGCCTATCCTATTCCTCTACCTTGATTCTGCTATCTTCCAACAATGTTTTTGGTTTAAGTCACCACCAACCTCCAAGGCCTAATTTTTCTGCACTTGTATGAAAGGTGCATACAATTTTAATGTTGTATGTAATTTTTAACAGCAGGCCCTGTCCCTGTGCCCTGTGCCCAGCAAGAGTAACTATGAGGGGTTACAGAGTTCAGGCACCACCAACACCAAAGGCCCGATTTTTGCACCTGTATGACAAATACATGCTATTTCAAATTTGTATGGAATTTTTACCAGCAGGTACCGTTCCTGCGCCCAGCAAGAGTAACTGTGAGAGGTTATGGTGTTCAGACACCACCTACAGCAAAGGCCCAATTTCTGGCACCTGTATGACAAGTACATGTGATTTTAAACTTATATTGAATATTTACCAGCAGGTCCCATTCCTGGGCCCATTAAGAGTAACTGTGAGGGGTTGGTTACAGTGTTCAGGTATCACCAACAGCAAAGGCCCAATTTTTTGCACCTGTATGACAAGTACATGCGATTTCAAATTTGTATGGATTTTTTACCAGCAGGGCCCGTTCCTGCACACAGCAAGAGTAACTGTGAGGGTTGGGGTGTTCAGGAACTACCAACAACCAAGGCCCAATTTTTCTGCACCTCTATGACAAGTACATGCGATTTGAAATTTGTATGTATATTTGTATATGACATTTTTTTCCTTTGGAAATGTCAGTCTTGCTGCAGCAGGCTACATACATTGCAGTCACATTCAGGGGACCCCCCAGGCACCATATTTAAAGGAATTTTTCATTTTTATAGTTTCACTTTAAGCCTCATTAAAATCAGTAAATCAGTGCTCCTTTAAAAACTATCATTTTTAAAAACGTTTTTTTTTCATTGCTACATGTTCCCCAGGTCAGGACCCGGACCCCCATACACTTTTTTGGGGCAATAACTTGCATTTAAGCCTTCAAAATGAGGCCGTTTGATTTTCTAGGTTAGAGTCCCATAGACTTCAATGGAGATAGTTTGTTCTCTTGGACATACATCTCAAGGATCGGAACATTAGGGGTATGAGAGATGATTATGGCCACACACACCTACATAGGTTGAACTGGATGGACTATTGCCTTTATTCAACCTCAACTACTATGTAACTATGTAATTATGTAACTATGTTCAAACAAACTTTTCCTCTGTTCACGGTGTTCTGGTGCGAACCGAATCGGGGGGTGTTCGGCTCATCACTGCCTGTGAAAAATCCAAATGTGAGACCGCACTCAGGGTATTATATTGAAAATCAAAGGTTTCTTTATTCCTCAAAATAAAGTAGACAGACAGTGTACAAAACAGACGTGTCCGGTTGACGCGCTTCACGACATTGTTCGTCGCTTACTCATGAGTAAGCGACGAACATTGTCGTGAAACGCGTTAAACGGACACGTCTGTTTTGTACACTGTCTGTCTACTTTATTTTGAGGAATAAAGAAACCTTTGATTTTCAATATAATACCCTGAGTGCGGTCTCACATTTGTATTTTTCATACTCCTGGATGGCAGATCTGACATGCACCGGGTACGGAACATACACCTGAGCGGCTCTATCCCCTACCTTTCATCATCACTGCCTGTCTACAGGGGTATTGGACAGGAGATGTAAGGGAAGCCCTTTCATCATCATAGCCTCTACCATGTACATAGCAAGGGCTGAATTGCACAATGTTAAATTTCAGATCTAAAGGGCTAATTCAACAAATATGACTTCCTAATAGGAATATGTATAAGATCTTTATGATATTCGGTGTCTAACAAATTGTAATTTCATGCTGATAAATCATATGTTGGTTGTCGGACTGTGAAACCTTGTCAGATGGAAATATACATTTATTTAAGATGCAGTAGATGCAGTAGTTGCCAATATGGGGCTGTTCTGCAATACCCATCAAGGTTACAAGAAAAGATGGCTTTCCCCACAGCTCTGGGCTCCCATCTTACCATAGAATCTATAAAGGAGTGTGAAGAGTTATTCATGAGAGTCAGTGACTCTGAAAACTTCAGATTGGACTTTCTCTCCAATGAATCAGACTCTGCAAAGAACCAAAGACCAAGTGGACTTTACTTAAAGGGGATGTAAACCCTCTCCTATACCCAGTGAAGTGAACAGCCTCAGATAAGACACAGAGATGAAACAAATCTCCCTACATAAGCTTTACATGTATATCTGCAGTCTTTCCCTTTCTATATTCTTTAGAAAGTGCACATCGTGTTACAAATCTCTCTTCCTGTTTCAGCAATGGGAGGGAAATCTGGGCATACACTGTGTGTGAGCTGATTGGTGGAAAGGCACACACCACCACTCCACATAGGCAGAGGAACATCATGTTACAAACCTTTCTTCCTGTTTCAGCAGTGGGAGGGAAGTCAGGGCATACACTGTGTGTGAACTGATTGGGGGAAAGGAACCCCCCCTCACTTCACATAGGCAGAGGGACAAAGAAATTTGCAGAGCTGAAGTCTGAATAGACATGCTCTCTGCTAATGTATCTTTAAGCTCCCTCCCGACACAAATTTCCAGCTTCTTTTATCTTGTGTGTCACATAGATTGTGAGAAGTTCTCATACTGAAAAAGAGATTACATTGAGGAACAGAGCAGCAGAAAGACATGGGACTTAGGGCTTTGAAGAGAGATAAGGAAACACTGCAGATATACTGTATGTGCCCAGGTCAGATTTCATGAATGGGATTTACAACCACTTTAAGTAATTTTCAGCTTGCAATCTTTTTATTTTACTGTTGTTTATGTCTATTTTTTAAATATATTTTCTGTAAATAATTTAATAAAGTATGAATTATATTTTAAATTATTATCATTTATTTAAATATTGTACATTTTCTGCACTTTTTTTCTTTCCGTTAAAGCAGAGTTTCGCCTCCCCCTCCAAAAATTAAAAGTCAGCAGCTACAATTTTTAGTAATAGGACACTTACCTGTCCTGGAGTCCAGCGATGTCGGCACCACAGCCGATGTTTCCATTGGCTGTTGTGTGCTGCCAACGTCATTGCCGGTAAGAAAACCCGGCAGTGATGCCTTGCGGCTTCAAGGGCGGGTCCCTACTGTGCATGCGCGAAGTGTGCTGCGCATTCCTATTGTCTAGGCGGCGGAGGAGTGAGGAGGGGGCCGAACTTCTAGGGGACTGCGCCGCCGCGCCGTATCCCGGAAGTGGGGAAGGGTACCTGAAAGGTGCCAAATGTGGCACCGGAGGGGGAGAGGAAACAAAAGAGCGGAAGTTCCACTTTTGGGTGGAACTCCGCTTTAAGGCCCCTTTCACACTTGTGTGACTTGTCCTGCAACTTGGGACTGCAAAGTCACATGACAAGTCGTACCCCATGATTTCTAATAAGTACCATTCATATCTGTTTCACTTCAAGTCATAGCGACTTCAAAGTAGTCCCTGCTCTACTTTGGTCTGACTTTGATGAGACTTGAGGTTCATAGAGCTTAAAATTACACAGCCATTGCTTCAAGTGGTGGCAAAGTCGCGCGACTTTCAGGTCGTACAAGTGTGAAAGGGGTCTAAAGCAATGTTTAAAAAATAACTACAGTGAAAAACCCCCGCACTCATCAAAACAATCCCCATATTTCTCCACAAAATTAATAATCAAAGCAAAATAAATAAAGTGATAAATAAACAATTAGGTAATAAAGGAAGCCGCTATTACCTGAAAATGCACTCACTAAACTGTGCAAAAATGTTTTAAAAATCATGAAGTTGAATGTTCTAATTAGAAATTAAATAACTTTGTCTCTGTAAAGAAGTTACAGCAGTGTAAACTCTGTTACATTCCTGTCTGGATGAGGCAAGTGATAAACACTTTTTTTTAGATGTCAGAATTGCACCAACAGATTCTATAAGAGATGTGGTTTCTGTTAAAACACATGGCACTGTAGGCGCAAAGGGTTAATTATTCAGTACCTGCCTCATTCATAGTCACTCTCAGTCTGTTAGTGCTTAAAGCGGAGTTCCGGGTACAGAATCATTTTTTCAATGAACATACCCCCGGGACAGTCAGGGCTAGTACATTCCACAATGGATAGCCTCTGATCTGTCCCGGTTTGCACTTACCTGCAAAAAGAAATACTCACTTATAAAATTTCTTCCACAGCGTTGCCATCTCTGTTGTGGGCAGCTGAAGCCAGCGCGATCCTCTTCTGCGTCCTCTTCCGCGTCTTCTTCTCCCAGAATGCGCCTTCACCGGCCCCTCTCATCACTTCCGGTGCGGCGCCGCATTCCTACACAGCTTCTGGGCATGCCCAGAAGCTGTTTAGCAGGGAATGCGGCGTCGCACCGGAAGTGACGAGCGGGGCCGGTGCCGTCGCATTGATTCCTGGGAGCGATGACGTTCAGCTCCCAGGAATCATTGCAAACTGGAAGTGACGGCGCGGGCCGCGGCCACAGAGGGAGGAAGTGAAAAAAGGTAAGTATTTCTTTCTACAATTACGAGGTAAGTAAAAAAAAAAAAATAATAATCCTAACTATCCAATTCCTTTTCAGGTGAAGCAAAGCAAGCGGATGGGCACAAAATCGTTTAGGTCAATTTTGTGCCCGGAACTCCGCTTTAAATTGTTGTTTTGCAAACTGGAAAGTCTCTACATAGGGTGAGGCTGTGAGCATAAAAATCAAATACTGCTGGCAGTGGGTTGATCTGACAATGGAATAATCACAGTAGGGATTGTCTATCTGTTCAGCATTCATACCATCTCGCCTTCGCTATTTATGACTATCAGGTGGGCCTTCATGTCCTCACAGTGTTTTTTGGAGGCGTTCCATGGTTGTGAGTATGAAGAGAAGAAGTAACAGCTGAGTCCATACAGTTCCCATCCCTCACTGCATAATGGATCAGAAGAGTCTGAGGGAGCAAGAAAGAGGATTAAGAGGGTCATATCGGATTGTCACAGTTATAGCCGGGCCGTTCAGCCAATATGGTAAAATTATAATA
The DNA here is from genome assembly GCF_965119305.1 of Pelophylax lessonae. Taxonomy (NCBI): domain Eukaryota; kingdom Metazoa; phylum Chordata; class Amphibia; order Anura; family Ranidae; genus Pelophylax; species Pelophylax lessonae. The sequence continues at coordinate 663,651,278 of NC_138771.1, forward strand.
ACTGGAAATCACAGATAAAAGACATCACATCCCTGAGTAAGACCTTGGATTTCTTATATGTCTCGGAAATTCCATCATTGAGATCTCCCTGTCATAATTCTTGGCTCTGTTCCTGCACACCCATGAGTTTTGTGTCTCCATCCAACTTTGTGTGTCACAGCTTTCTTACATTTTCCAAGATATAAAATACATTCCAAATCTGGGAGACCATCAAAATAGGCACCATGGGCTGACTAAGGACTCAGAGCTGGAATGGTGGGACTCCCCTATAATGATCATTGCAGGTCTACAGACCAAGAAACTCAGCACAGGGATGGTGGAAATTTCTCATAATTAACTCAGCAGGTTTACAAATGTGGCAATTAAATGCAGCAATGGTGGGAACTCCTCATAATGGGTAAATCAGTTGCTCAGACCAAGGAGAGGGATGATGGAAGCCCCTTACAATGGGCAGAGCAGGTGTACAGGCCTGGCAACCCTGGCAGACCTGTCCTGGAATGGTGGGAACTCCTCTGTCTGGGCACAACAGATGTGCAGATCCAAGAACTCAGTACAGGCATATGGGAACCCTCACAATGGGAACAGCTGATGTGTGGACCCAGAAACTCATATTGGTCACAGCTGGTGTTTAGAGCTGGTAAGTCAGCCCTGGTTTGGTGTATCGATGGGCTCAGGCATGTTTGGATCGAGCCCACAAGGGCACTGCACACCGCCAATCATAGGCAGCATGTGTATGTGCAGATGCCGGTTGAGAAATGCCTCACTGCCTATGATTTGCGGTGTGCAGTGAGGGCTTTTTGGTGGGTTTGACCTGAACACGCCCGAGCCCATCACTAGTTTCGTGGGAACTCCATATAATTGGAGCATCAAATGTACAGACCCAGGAACAGAGTTGGTGGGAGCCCTCCTAATGGCAGTATCAGGTGTTGCAAGTGGAGAACTCAAACTCTGAGACCTAAATAAGAGGTTGGAGAAATGTCAGGGGTTTAATTATCAAGCTTGTGTGTTTGAGTCACATGTGGCCTTCTCCTTCCTTCTTTGTGGCATAAATTTACTCTAGAATTTAAAGTAAATAAGGCTATCCTTATTGCACTCCACTGAAATAAAGCTACACTTTATTATTTAGGGATTTAGTCCGTAGCAGCCTGAAGGACATTGCAGCCTGGGGTGACCTGTAGGACATCACCTCCCGCTTACTCTTTTGGGGAGACTTCAGAATCCTGTGTAAAGTTGGTCTTACAAACTTAGATTGTCATTTGAAAATTTGTATATAACTAATTCAATAGAAAGTTCTTTCTTGCCATCACTTCATTTAATTTTGTTTGAAAACCCTTAAAATGTTGTCCAGATCTGCTATTTGAATGGAATCCTAGATTTATTAAACATGCCTTATTACAATACCTTCAACAAATACCCCTATTCACAATCTTTTTTTTTTTTTTTTTTTTTTGCTCATTCAAATTTTCCAAAGCACACATCAGTTTTATCCCACTAACTATTTGAAAATTGAATGAATGTCCAAAAAAACTAACCTTTTCAAAGTTTTCAAACCAGTGTTTTATCAAACAGGCAACTCCAGGTGAGCTTTTATCGGTGGATTGACCTATCTTTGACCAAACATGGAGGCAATGTTCTGTAAAGGCCTTCATCATGCCAACCCCAGGCCAGCTTTGATCAGTCGGTTGGACCTAGCTTTGATCAAACATGGAGGCAATTTTCTAGAAGGTCATTCAACCAGCCAGCAGCAGGTGATTTTCCATCTGTAGATTGTACTTTACTTTGACTAAACACGAAGGCAATGTCCTGGAAGGTCCTTCAACCAGCCAACCCCAGGTGAGCTTTCATTAGTGGATTGCACCTAGTTTTGTCCAAACATGGAGGTAATGTTTTGGAAGGTCTTTCAACCAGCCAACCCCAGATGAGCTTTCATTAGTGCATTGGACCTAGCTTTGACTAAACATGAAGGTAATGTTCTGGAAGGTCCTTCATCTGGTCAAACCCAGATGAGCTTTAATAAGTGGCTTGGACCTAGCTTTGGCCAAGCATGGGGGCAATTTTCTGGAATGACCCTCAACCATCCTACCCCAGGTAAGCTTTCATCGGTGGATTGGACCTAGCTTTGGCCAAACATGGAGTCAATGTTCTGTAAAGGCCTTCATCACGCCAACCCCAGGCAAGCCTTGATCAGTCGATTGGACCTAGCTTTGATCAAACAAGGAGGCAATGTTCTAGAAGGTCCTTCAATCAGCCTGCAGCAGGTGATTTTTCATCTGTAGATTGGACTTTACTTTGACTAAACACAAAGGCAATGTCCTGGAAGGTCCTTCAACCAGCCAACCCCAGATGAGCTTTCATTAGTGGATTGGACCTAGCTTTGACTAAACATGAAGGTGATGTTCTGGAAGGTCCTTCATCTGGTCAAACCCAGATGAGCTTTCATAAGTGGCTTGGACCTAGCTTTGGCCAAACATGGAGGCAATTTTCTGGAATGACCCTCAACCATCCTACCCCAGGTAAGCTTTTATCAGTGGATTGGACCAAGCTTTGACTAAACAAGGAGGCAATGTTTTGGAAAGTCTTTTTTTTTATATCCTCCCCTTGAGGGTAAGAGACCTGGAGCCCAGGCCTATAGGTTAATTTCCCTCTGTATGCTTACTGTGTGATCTTTCTTTGTATAGACATCCAAAACCCTGATACTGCTGCTGGGTGCTATAGGCATCTTGGATGTAATGTCAGCAGCCCCAGCAGACTCATTCCAGTGGCACTCTATAGTATTTTCCTTTGCTTCTCCCCCAGCAGCTATATAAATGGTTAAAAGGGATGTGTGGGAAGGGACAGTGGAGCTGTGCCAACACAGACAGTATATAGACACTCCCAGAAGAGGAGAGGGCTATGATGTGCAAGAAGGGAGGGGGTCGTGCTATTTAATGAACTCGTTGATTTTTCTGGTAAGTACAAAGGGAAATTTCAAGTGAGTAAAAATGTGGAAAAGAAAAACACTGCAAGGAAGCTTTTAAAAGTCTTGATTTCTCTGTGCTTTTACTTGCATTTTTCAAATTGGTAACAGCGTCTCTTTTATTTAGGAACCCAGAAATGTAGCTTGAACTTTCACTTAGAGGATGATCAGCTTCCCTTTACAATGGAGTTATGGCTGGAATACACGGGGCGAATATCACCCGATCATTCGACCACCGACTTATGAAAAAGTGTTCGTTGGTCGAAAACGTTGCCAACATACAGAGGCCGAATATCGCCCGACCTTAACACCAACGTATAGAATATCATTCGTTTGCAAACGAGACGACAGAATTTTTCGTTTTTTCAAATGGGATTTTTCGTTCACAATATCGATATCGGTCACTGATGGCTGGGCATTAACGAGTAGAATATCGGCCGATCCTTCGCTGATCGGAAATTTTCGGCCGATTTTCTTATCGTGTATTCCGGCCATTACAGCATTGGCATGTAATTGCAGCAAGGTGAGGATCACCCCACATAACTCCCCTGAATCAGGGTTCCACATATCATTTTGAGGTTAAATATTTTAGGACATTTTTTCTTGAGACTTTTCTTGAGTACAACAAACAATTATAACTATAATATAAATTATTGGTGCTTGTATATTTCTCTGGAATTACATAGGTGGGGCCCTCAGTAGATCATTTGTGGGCCCCTGAATAATTTTTGGATGAAATCTTTTAGGATAAACTTACTTTTCTTGTTCTGGACCTCTTCTGCCACTTTCCCCAAGATTTCCATAATTCTCTGACTGTCACTGGAAAAAGAAGCTAAAATACATGGAAGAGGAAGAGTTAAGAGCTGAATTCCTTTATACTAGAGGTCTCCAAACTATGGCAAGATTTTATCTGTTTATCAGTTGAAATTGTATCTAGGATTAGTGGTCCCTCACATGCCTACAGTCTTCATTTCTCCCCAACATCCACCCTTCCTGGTCCCCAGAACAGGTACCACCGACTGTACTGTTATTGTATCATCTTCAGTTGCTGGGACTGCTGGTGTCCTGAAAAAACAATCAAATGCTAGTATTTACTGGAGGACCATACTTCCCCCATCTGGACCTGCTCCTCCTGCTGCTACAGCCACACTCCCAGCCCTCTAGGCTCCAAGCCACTCTATAAGCATGTGAGATAAGGGTGGACTCTGACGGTCACCCTGATGTAAGGAAGGACTCCAATGGGGACCCTCATCTAAGGGGGAACTCTGATGGAAAAGGAACTATAATGGGAATTCTGGAAACTCTGATACTCTGATGGGCACTCTAATATAAGGGATGATGTAAAGGGGACTCTGATGGGACTCCAATGTAATGGGGGAAACTGATGGGGACTCTGATGTAAGAAGAGACTGTGATGTAAGGGCAGACTTTGATGGGGATTGTAAACCACTGATCGGAGTACCATGTTGAGAAGATGGGGCTGAGGCTTTTTTCAGGAATGGTATATCTTTGACATGTGTGGTTGGTTTAGTTCTGAATTGAAATCTGGACACATTTTTCATTATTTGGAAATTTGGATGTATACGACTTTTCCTGACACAAAGGATAGGATTATTCAACGAGAACAGGATGGTTCAGCAACCTTCACACCTCCCATTCTTTGGAACCCGAACATAACTCGTGTTTGCTGGACCCTGCTAGAACCAAACCCAGGTGTGTTTGGCTTATCACTAACAGGGACAATTCTAGTTTAGGAATATTCCGCTATCCATTGAGGAGAATCCCCAATACATTCAAGCACTGACCAGAGCTCCCAATCATCTACATGTGTAAGGGAAAGGCGTTCTGTGCACAGGCTAAAACAGATTCCTTTTCATATTCGCAGGAATTGGGCATTGGCTAATGTATATGCGCAGTGCCGAGACAAGGTCACCCAGCGCCCAGGGCAAAGATGCCAAACTGCGCCCCCCCCTTCCCTTAGGGTTAGGGTCAAGGCGCCCTTATCCCTGCAATAAACCATTACACCCAGGAAAGCCCCAGCCCTGCATATGCGGATGCAAAAATTCACGCACACATAAGCCGTCGCATATTTTTTTGTGCAATGGTGCACACGTGCACCTGTGACAGATTTTGGCACCAATCAGGCTATTTAACCACTTAAGCCCCGGAGGATTTGGCTGCTAAAGGACCAGGGGTTTTTTTGCGATTTTTTACTGCGTGACTTTAACGGACAATTGCGCGGTCGTGCGACGCTGTACCTAAACGAATTTGACGTCCTTTTTTTCCCACAAACAGAGCTTTCTTTTGGTGGTATTTAATCACCTGTGCGATTTTTTGATCACGCGCTATAAACAAAAAAAGAGCGTACATTTTGCAAAAATAACAATATTTTTCACATTTTTTTATATGAAATTCCCCCAAAAAAAAGTAAAAATCAAAATTTTTTAACATTTTTCGGCCAATTTGTTTTATGCTACCTATGTTTGGTAAAAAAAATCGCAAAAAGCGTATTTTGATTGGTTTGCGCAAAAGTTATCGCGTTTACTAACAAAGGGAAAGATTTTTGTCATTTTTGGTGTTTTTTTTTTTAACGCGTAATGGCGGCGATCTGCGATTTTTTTTTTGGTACTGCGACATTGCGGCGGACAGATCGGACCCTTGACTGACATTTTTGACACTTTTGGGGTTACCAGTGACATTACTGCAGTAATCAGTGCTATACATATGCACTGTTACTGCAAAAATGACACTGGCAGGGAAGGGGTTAACTTTATTGGACAGGGAGGGGTTAAGTGTGTCCTAGGGGCGTGCTTCTAACTGTGTAGGGACATTCCTATTGGTGTAAAAGCAAAGATCAACCGTTCTACATAGTAGAACGGACAGATCTTCACTTTTACACAGGGAGAACTGACAGGCAGCTTGTTTACACAAGCTGCTCTGTCTTTCTCCCTTCACAGGAGCGATCGCAGTGTGACTGGCGAACATCGAGTCCGCCGGTCACACGCACTGACTTGCCTGTGAACGAGCCGCGATAGGCTCGCAAGTCAGTGACAGGCGAGTGACGTACCGATACGTCACTCTGCCTGGCCGGGGCTGACCGCCGCAGTATATAGTCGTGCGGCGGTCGGCAACCGGTTAAACTCAGCCAGAGCTTAGGATCAGTGCTGCTTTGTCTTTCAGCCTTTCCTGCATTCTATGTTCCTGTTATCCAGCATCCTAATTCCAGTTACTGACCCAGCTTGTCTGACCAATCTCTGAACTCCATCTGCACCGACCCTGGCCTGTCCTTGACCTCCGCTTCTGTCTGCTCCATTGGCTTCTATTGCACTGATTGGCTCCTGACCCGGCTTGTACTCAGACCCCGCTATTGCCTTCTCCTTTCTACCTTCTCTGTCCTGGCAATGTATGACCCGGCTTGCCTGACTCTGCTTCCTGACACAACCTGCTGTGCCTGCTGCTCTTTAGTTTGCTACCAGTACATGCCTCACCTGCCTGCTGTAACCAGTAGCAGCCTGCTCACCTGCTTGTTGGAGCCATCTGACGACTTTTCCTGCCCTGCTGCTAGCAAAACTTACAGGTACTCGTACCACTCTGCACTCCTGCGCCTCCTGTCTACACTATCCGGGGCCCCGAGTCAGAGGAATAAGAGAGGCCTTCCTCATCATATCAGGCTCTGCTACCAGGTACGTGATAATATGCTTCAGAAAAATTGCCACTTTCTTTGTGGGTCCATAAATAGGGACTGGATACAGAAGGTGGTTAGAATATTTAGATAACAGCTATTAAAACCTCTCTAATATGCATTGAGCAGTTTATAATTACCCATGATTTGAGCTGTTAAATTATAGTTACATAGTAGGTGAGGTTGAATAAAGACAACAGTCCATCCAGTTCAACCTGTGTAGGCGTGTGGACGTATTCATTCCTCATACCCCTGAATGTTTCCATCCTTGAGATGTACGTCCAAGAGTCTTTTAAAAGTAGCCGTTTTCTCCGCAGCTATTACGTCAGAGCTCGAAGGCTATTGGTTAGCTCTGACGTAACGCGTATAGGGGCGGAGCCTGCGTACCTGACGTTGTACTTTCCCTTTGTCCCAGCTGCATGTGTATCTGTCTGCATTGTGTGCACCGCTGAGTGCCGCCAAATGTGAGTACCTTTTACTATATCTAATAAAGACATTGGTATTCAGACGGAGAGCACTATATATGTCCCCTTTGTTTTATATATACACCGATTTCTAAGTTTGATTGGAGTTCATCTATCCCCACCTGAGTGATCTATGTTGGGCTGTCCGAGAGAGCTAGGAGAGGATAATCCCCAGGCTGCTACAGCTGATATATGCGATCTTTGACCCTTTATGGGTCTGTGGCTGAGGTGAGAGACCAATCTAGCCGGTGGTGGGATATATGCACAGCGGTGTTTGTGAAGAAATTTTTATGATTTTCTTACCACCTTTGGTTTTTTTACTACCTTGTTGGTAGTCTCTTCTTTTCACCTTTATTTGGACACTTATGGACTTTATTTTAGACTCTTTTGATATTTATTACACCATCAATATCACCTGTTTATATATTGATTAAGTATTTCTGGCGCAGCACTTTTATAGGTATTTGCATATTATTTGTGAGGTGTTACACAATTTGTGTTTGCAGCCGGACTATTGCACTGATATTTGTATACTTATTTGCACCAGTATTAATTTGCTGTTTCAATTGTTTATATCATCTTTGCTTTTTTCACTAGTTGGTTGCGCTGATAATTTATTGATTATTATAAGTGGTCTAGATATAACCTTACTGACTGAGTTCTTTAAGTACTCTCGGATGTACTCCATCCGGGCCTGGTGATTTATTTGTGTTAATGTTATCCAGCCTTTCCCTGATTTCACGCTCTGTTAGCCATAGCGGCAAGTCCTGTGAAGTACTGCTAACCAAACTGTCATGGTCAGTGTACCCCTCCTTTTCTTGTGTAAAGATTGAGGAGAAGAAAGCATTAAGCACAGCTGCCTTATCCGTGTCCTCTGTAACCCTCCTCCCCTTATCGTTAATTATGTGTACAACATGCTCTGACCTCGTTTTTTTTTGCTGTTGATATATTTAAAGAATATCTTTTTACTATCCTCCGCTATTTGTCTCTCAAAGTTGATTTTAGCCATTTTGATTTCGGATTTACATTTCTTATTTAATTCCTTGTATACATTAGCTGGAAAGCCGATAACGTCCCCTCCGATTTATATTTCTTGTAGACCATTTTTTTTTTCCCTAATAAGTTTATTTACATTATGGCTAAGCCAGCCAGGTTTGGCTTTGGCTCTTTTAAATTTATTTCCTATTGGAATGCACTATGAGATGCTTTTGTTCAATATGTTCCTAAAGCATTCCCGTTTTTCCTCTGTGGTCAGTTTTCCTAGGGTTTGGTCCCAGTTTATTTCCTCTATCATTGAGCACAATTTGAGAAAGTTTGCCCTTCTGAAGTTTAGGGTTATTATGTTCCCCTCGTGCCTTGCTATGTTGGGATTTACGCTAAATGTGATCATGCTGTGATCGCTAGAACCCAGTTTGTAGCAGAGTCCTACATCTGAGATTAGATCTGGGTCATTAGTAAATAATAGATCCAACACTGCATTCATTCTAGTAGGAGAATCCACCAACTGAGACATGTAGCTGTCCTGTAAGGTTTCCATAAAGAGACGGGCCTTCTGTGAGTGTGCATTCCCCTCTTCCAAGTTAATGTCGGTATAGTTGAAGTCCCCTAATATGATGACTGGCCCCAGCTTTACCACGCTATCCAACATTGACATTAATTCCAACTCTACCTCCTCCCTTTGGTTAGGTGACCTATAACAAATGCCCACAATTATTTTCCCCTTTTCACCTTCCCTATGGAGCTCTACCTACACGGATTCTAACTCTGTACTCATCCTTTCCATAATATCACTCCTTTCTACCACCCTTACATTATTCCTGACATAGAGACATACCCCTCCCCCTCTTTTTCCTTCCCTGTCCTTCTGATACACAGAATACCCTTGGATATTGGCCAGCCAGTCGTGTAAGGAGTCAAACCAAGTTTCTGTTATTCCCACAAGGTCTATGTCCTCCTCATGTACTAATGATTCAAACTCATCCATTTTATTAGCTAGGCTCCTGGCATTTGCATATATCCCTCTTAGTTTTGTGGAAGTTGTTATTGCATAGAGCTTAATTTTATTTCTGTTTGGTCTGAGGTTTATCCACACAGACCCCCCAATTTTAGACGCTATGGACCTGCTGTCACTTCTGCCCCCAAAAATACTCTCTGTCCTCAGCTCCCTCCTAACTGACTCTACCACTGGGCCCTCCCCCTTCCTCCTAGTTTAAACGCCCCTCCAACTTGGTGGCCATCTTTCTCCCCAGAAGAGCTGTACCATCCCCATTAAGGTGCAGCCCATCCTTACTAAAGAGGCGGTAGCCGACTGAGAAGTCAGCCCAGTTCTCCAGGAACCCAAACCCCTCCTTCCTACACCAATTCCTCAGCCACTTGTTCAGTTCCCTAAGCTCCTTCTACCTCTCTGGTGTGGCTCGAGGTACAGGCAGTATTTCAGAGAAAACCACCTTGGAGGTCCTATTCCTCAATCTAGTCCCTAAATCCCTGAAATCATTCTTTAGGATCCTCCACCTTCCTCTTACTTGGTCAATGGTGCAAACACACACCATGACCGCTGGGTCCTCCCCAGCCCCGCCCAATAATCTGTCCACTCGATCCGCGATGTGCCGAACTTGGGCGCCCGGTAAACAACATACTGTTCGGATACCGCAATCATTTTGACAGATTGCATCTGTCCTCTTGATAATTGAGTCCCCCGTTACCACAACCTGTCTAACCTTTCTTGAGTCACGGGCCCCATTCTTCCTGGAGCTGCCGTTCCCCTGGCAGCTGGGGGAGGGCACCTGTTCCAGCACTGCCACCCCTGAGCTGATATCCCCATCATCATCCAACTTGGCATATTTGTTGGGGTGAATCAACTCAGGACTGGCCTCCCTGGCGCTCTTCCCTCTACCCCCCCTTCTAACTGTCACCCAACTGCCTACCTCTGTTGCCTGCGTCTCCATGTCTCCACCCTCCTCTATGCTGGCCCCTGCCAGCACCTGATGGGTAATGTCCAAGCTACTTTCCAGGTTGTTGATGTTACGCAGTGTTGCCACTTTGTTCTCTAGATCCAGGATCTGGGCTTCCAGAGAAACAAGTCTCTTACATCTTGCACAGCAGTATTTGCCCTCGATTGGTTCATCAAGGAACGCATACATGCAGCAAGAAGTGCACTGAGTGGCATTATGGTTCACATCAGAATCTGAGAAAGAGAGGAAAACCAATATCAATTAGTATATTCAGTTAATCATTATTACATAGTTACATAGTTACATAGTTAGTGAGGCTGAAAAAAGACACAAGTCCATCCAGTTCAACCTATGTGTGTGTGTTTGCTTTTAACCGTACATTGTATACCCCTGTATGTTGTGGTCTTTAAGGTGTCCATCCAATAGTTTTTTGAAACTATCAATGCTCCCCGCTGATACGACTGCTTGCGGAAGAGAATTCCACATCCTTACCGCTCTTACAGTGAAGAACCCCTTACGCACTTTAAGGTTAAACCGCCTTTCCTCTAGTTTTAGTGAGTGGCCACGTGTCTTATTGTATTCCCTTACTCTAAATAGTTTGTTCCTTATGCTAGGGTCGCCAGTACAGTATTTGTACATTGATATCATATCCCCCCTCAAGCGTCTCTTCTCCAGAGAGAACAAGTTCAGTGCTTGTAGTCTTTCCTCATAGCCGATGTCCTCCATTCCCCTAATTATTTTTGTTGCCCTTCTCTGGACTTTCTCCAGTTCCAGCACATCCTTCCTGAGGACCGGTGCCCAGAACTGGACAGCATACTCCAGATGTGGCCGGACCAGAGTCTTGTAGAGTGGAAGAATAATCTCTTTATTTCTGGAGTGAATCCCCTTTTTTATACAACCCAGTATTCTGTTGGCTTTGCTTGCAGCGGCTTGGCATTGCATGCCACTTCCAAGCCTGTTGTCTACCAGTACCCCCAGGTCCCTTTCCATCCTAGACTCACCCAGAGGTTCCCCCCCTAGTGAGTAGCTTGCTTTCTGGTTTCTGGCCCCCAAGTGCATTACTTTACATTTTTCTACATTAAATCTCATCTGCCATGTAGTTGCCCACCCCGTTATTTTGTTCAGGTCTGCTTGCAAGATTTCCACATCCTGCATAGAAGATATTGGCATGCCTAATTTAGTATCATCTGCAAATACTGAGATTGTACTAGATATCCCCTCCTCTAGATCATTTATGAATAAATTAAACAGGATTGGTCCCAGGACAGAACCCTGGGGGACCCCACTTTCCACACCCGCCCAATCCGAGTACTCCCCATTAATCACCACCCTCTGTACTCTCCCCTGGAGCCAGTTCTCTATCCAGGTACTCACCTTATGGTCCATACCTACCTTCCTTAGTTTGTACAGTAAGCGTTTGTGGGGAACGGTGTCAAAGGCCTTTGCAAAGTCCAGATACACCACATCCACAGGCTTACCTTTATCTAAGTGGCAGCTCACTTCATCGTAGAAGGTTAATACATCCCTCTGTACTCTACATACATTTATTCCAAACACACTCACTACCCTGTAGGCAGGTGCCTAACCGTGGAACACCAAGTTTGCCAAGTTTTACCTCATGTTGTATTTCTGCATTGTTTTTACTAAGCAAAATATGGTTAGTGGGTTTTATCTATTAGGCTGCCTAGAAGTAAGGAGGGGGTTAAGATGCCCGCTCCCAAGTGTTCTGTCATTGCTCTGCTCCCTTGTAGAGGGCTATAAATACAAGGGGAGGCAACCTATCAGAGCGCTTTTGATTGCAAGGAGGACTGCAAACACATGTACTGTAGCTCTGCTATAAACTTCTGGGGGGCTCCCCCTTGGTTGGTAACCAGTCGGGGTACCATAGAAAGGTCAATGGTCTTTACTTAAAGAACTTTGCTCTATTTGAAGTTATGAACTGTGAAAGACTGAAGTAAGGATGAACTAGAGTCATGTATGGAAGAATCTGTGAGAGACTAATGTTTACATTGCTCTGTACCTGCACAAGTTTCAGTAAAAGTTCTAAAGTTCTAAGAAAGTACCTGGTCTGATGTTCCTTCAAAAGGAGTGCATACATGGCATATGAAAAGACCAAGATTTAGGATGGGGATGAAGAGGAGTGGGTGTGAACACATTACAAAGGTCTAGCCTGTAGTGGAGTGGAGATGGCGATAATGTGGCTGCTAAGGGTAACTGGAGTGATGCCTGGTGATAAAGCAGACAGTCAGAGGGAAGTGGTGGGGACCTGGCTTGGGTGACAGAAGTCTCCATCCAGTACCTTCTCCTCCACAGAATTATGTATGCTGGATCTCCTTCCATTATCACCTTCTCCACAGGATTATGTATACATGATCTCCTTCCACTACCTCCTCCTCCACAGAGTTATGTATGCAGTCATGAGTATGAGTAAAAATGTGGAAAAGAAAAACACTGCAAGGAAGCTTTTAAAAGTCTTGATTTCTCTGTGCTTTTACTTGCATTTTTCAAATTGGTAACAGCGTCTCTTTTATTTAGGAACCCAGAAATGTAGCTTGAACTTTCACTTAGAGGATGATCAGCTTCCTTTTACACTGGAGTTACATCATTGGCATGTAATTGCAGCAAGGTGAGGATCACCCCACATAACTCCCCTGAATCAGGGTTCCACATATCATTTTGAGGTTAAATATTTTAGGAAAGATTTTTTTGAGCCTTTCTGTGACGTACAACAAACAATTATAACTATAATATAAATTATTGGTGCTTTTATATTTCTCTGGAATTACATAGGTGGGGCCCTCAGTAGATCATTTGTGGGCCCTTGAAGAATTTTTTGATGAAATATTTTAGGATAAACTTACTTTTCATGTTCTGGACCTCTTCTGCCACTTTCCCCAAGCTTTCCATAATTCTCTGACTCTCACTGGAAAAAGAAGCTAAAATACACAGAAGAGGAAGCGGTAAGAGCTGGCTTCCTTTATACTAGAGGTCTCCAAACTATGGCAAGATTTTATCTGTTTATCAGTTTAAATTTTATCTAGGATTAGTGGTCCCTCACACGCCTACAGTCTTTATTTCTCCCCAACATCCACCCTTCCTGGTCTCCAGTAGGGATGAACTTTTAAAAAGTTCGGTTCGACCAGAACATCCGAATTTCCCGAAAGTTCGGTTCAGATTCCAGAACCACATTGAAATCAATGGGATCCAAACTTCTGGAATCAAAAAACACCATGTTGAAGCCCTAAAACCCAATAAATGCCCCTAAAAAGTGCCTAGGGTTCTGGGTCATGCCCCAGGGACTATGAATCAGGCAAAAAAAAGTTCTTAAAAATTGTCGTTTTTGATAGAGAGCCAATTATTAAAAAAATTATTGAAAAAAAAAAAAAAGAGATTTCTTTGGATTTAGTGTCTGGGGGGTCTAAAAGATGTACCTGTGAAGTTTCAGCTCTGCAGCACGTCCAGAACCAGAAAACAAACTGATAATTGTTCTAAGAATTTCAGTAGCGCAGGGACGGTGTTACCCTCCTTTCACACCTGGGCGTTTTTTGTTTCAGGCGTTTTTCGAGCATTTTTTTTTTAAACTTCTGTATGGGGGTATATATATATATATACCCCTAACCCAGACAGAATCTGCATAGTGGGGTCACCCTGACATGGCAGAGTTCGGTCACCCTGACATGGCAGAGTCAGATCACATTAAACTACACTATGGTCACCCTGACATGGCAGAGTCAGATCACATTAAACTAAACTACGGTCACCCTGACACCTAAAGCTAACCCTACAAAAACTAGATTATTGAATTAACTATAGTGGTATATAGTACCCTAACTACACTGCATATCCCTTTCCTCACACTAATAATTGCAAAATGACACTGGAGCTTTACAAGCAGCAGGAGTAACAGAAATGCTTCCCCTCTATTCCACAGCCTCTGTATTACAGTGCTAGAGGTTTGGCGGGGCTATGTTATATACTGGGGGGTGTATGGGGGGCGTATTCACTCCTGATTGGCCTCTGGACCCCGTAGTCACTCCAATCACATACCTAGCAGACTCCTGCCCCCTCAATTGGCTTTTACTGATGTTTCTGGGCCAATCACGGGCTTTTAAAGCCCTGTTCCTGTCCCATTGCATTTTGGGCCTTTTGGCTAAGATCAAGTGTAGTATCTGTTCTTATCAGTTGGTATGGACCTTGATGGTTAGTATCGGCAGGGGCTGAAATGAACCGGGGCGCTCCAGGCGAAACTGGAGGACTGGGAAGTAGGCACTGTCAGAGAAAGCTGGATGGGTCCATTGCCTTCTGATTTGAATGGGATCCGCCCCTATCAGTTTGAAGGGAGCAGGAAAGCTGGTGTAGGCACACACACCGGTTAGTACTGTTCCTGGATGTAATTGGTAAGGAATTGGGATGGCGGTGGGAGGGCCTTTTCCTCCTGGGTTGAACTAGGCCTTGGATGAGGGGGCTTTTTCCCCAGTTGAAGGCATGCTCTCCCTAAGCTGTCTACGTTCCAAGCCTCCTGGTAGGTAAGGGCTACACTGGGTCTGGCCGGGGCCGAGACCAAAAAAGCCCGTGGTGTATGTGCCCCTGGGGTGGCAGCCCAGGGGTGTCTCAATTCTCACTGGTGAGGGGCAGCTCACCCGAGTTTTTTGGCACCTTGGTCACTGCATCATCACACTTTTTCCACACCTGCCTCTTGGGATGGGCCTTTTGGCCAGCACCAGAAGAATTTTTTATTCCTGGCCTGGGGTCCTGTCAAGGTCTTGCACTTTGACACTACCCAGCACTTCTCCACTTCCCTTTCTCCACCCTGTTTTTTCTTTGTCGTGTGTCACGTTTGTCCCTTTTTGGTTGATCACTGCACGATTAGTATGGCGTGGGTCCTCAGGCCTGCCCTGAACGTCTTGGGAGGGGGTGGATATGGCCTTCTGGCTTAGTTCACCCTCTCTCATGGGGTCTCCCTTCGGGGAAGCCCCACCAAGTACTTGGGGTGGGCTGTTTCGGCAGTCCCCCTGGAGAACGTGGTCTGCCTGGCTTCGGCTGGGCAGGCCATAGTGAGTACCTCAGTCCCCATCAGGAGCCTCATGCCCCAGGGGATCAGGGTTAAGGCCCTTCCTCTTCAGAGGAGGGCTATGTGTACGCCTTGTGCACTTCTTGTGTGTCTCACATTTTGGGTGTGTGCACTTTCTTTTATGCACCGGGTGTAAGTCTTTTGAGTGTGTTTCACACACCACGGGCTTTAAAAAAAAAAAGAAAAAAGAAAAATTGCATTTTGGGTGGTTCTGGTGGCCGAATTCCAAACTTTTACCGCAAAAAGTTCGGAATTCGGCTGAATTTTGAACACCCAATGTTTGGGTCGAACCGATGGTCGACCCGAACCGTTCGATCATCCCTAGTGCCCAGAACAGGTACCCCCGACTGTACTGTTATTGTATCATCTTCAGTTGCTGGGACTGATGGTGTCCTAATAACCAATCAAATGCTAGTATTTACTGGAGGACCATACTTCCTCCATCTGGACCTGCTCCTCCTGCTGCTACAGCCACATTCCCAGCCCTCTAGGCTCCCAGGCACTCTATAAGCGTGTGAGATAAGGGTGGACTTTGATGTAAGGGAGACTCGGACGGTCACCCTGATGTAAGGAAGGACTCCAATGGGGACCCTCATCTAAGGGGGAACTCTGATGGAAAAGGGACTATAATGGGAATTCTGGTGTAAGGGGAGACTCTGATACTCTGATGGGGACTCTAATATAAGGGATGATGTGAAGGGGACTCTGATGGGACTCAAATGTAATGGTGGAAACTGATGGGGACCCA
This sequence comes from Pelophylax lessonae, assembly GCF_965119305.1. Lineage (NCBI taxonomy): Eukaryota > Metazoa > Chordata > Amphibia > Anura > Ranidae > Pelophylax > Pelophylax lessonae. The sequence continues at coordinate 663,667,150 of NC_138771.1, forward strand.
AATGTAAGAAGAGACTGTGATGTAAGGGTAGACTTTGATGGGGATTGTAAACCACTGATCGGAGTACCATGTTGAGGAGATGGGGCTGAGGCTTTTTTCAGGATATGGTATATCTTAGACATGTGTGGTGCCCTTATCCATAGTTACATAGTTAGTGAGGTTGAAAAAAGACATCAGTCCATCCAGTTCAACCTATGATGTGTGTGTGTGTTTGCTTTTAACCGTACATTGTATACCCCTGTATGTTGTGGTCTTTAAGGTGCCCATCTAATAGTTTTTTGAAACTATCAATGCTCCCTGCTGATACGACTGTTTGTGGAAGAGAATTCCACATCCTTACCGCTCTTACAGTGAAGAACCCCTTACGCACTTTAGGGTAAAACCGCCTTTCCTCTAGTTTTAGTGAGTGGCCACGTGTCTTATTGTATTCCCTTACTCTAAATAGTTTGTTCCTTATGCTAGGGTCACCAGTACAGTATTTGTACATTGATATCATATCCCCCCTCAATCGTCTCTTCTCCAGAGAGAATAGGTTCAGTGCTTCTAGCCTTTCCTCATAGCTGATGTCCTCCATTCCCCTAATCATTTTTGTTGCCCTTCTCTGGACTTTCTCCAGTTCCAGCACATCCTTCCTGAGGACCAGTGCCCAGAACTGGACAGCATACTCCAGATGTGGCCGGACCAGAGTCTTGTAGATTGGGAGAATAATCTCTTTATTTCTGGAGTGAATCCCCTTTTTTATACATCCCAGTATTCTGTTGGCTTTGCTTGCAGCGGCTTGGCATTGCATGCCACTGCCAAGCTTGTTGTCTACCAGTACCCCCAAGTCCTTTTCCATCCTAGACTCACCCAGAGGTTCCCCCCCTAGTGAGTAGCTTGCTTTCTGGTTTCTGGCCCCCAGGTGCATTACTTTACATTTTTCAACATTAAACCTCATCTGCCATGTAGTTGCCCACCCCGTTATTTTGTTCAGGTCCGTTTGCAAGGTTTCCACATCCTGCATAGAAGATAATGGCAAGCCCAGTTTAGTATCATCTGCAAATACTGAGATTGTACTAGATATCCCCACCTCTAGATCATTTATGAATAAATTAAACAGGATTGGTCCCAGGACAGAACCCTGAGGGACCCCACTTTCCACACCCGCCCAATCCGAGTACTCCCCATTAATCACCACCCTCTGGACTCTCCCCTGGAGCCAGTTCTCTATCCAGGTACTCACCTTATGGTCCATACCTACCTTCCTTAGTTTGTACAGTAAGTGTTTGTGGGGAACGGTGTCAAAGGGCTTTGCAAAGTCCAGATACACCACATCCACAGGCTTTCCCTTATCTAGGTGGCAGCTCACTTCATCGTAGAAGGTTAATTGATTGGTTTGGCACGAACGATTTTTCATGAATCCATGCTGATTACTACTTATAATACCGTTTTCATTACTAAAGTCTTGTATGTGGTCCCTTAACATCCCCTCCAAAATTTTGCAGACTACTGATGTTAGGCTGACCGGCCTATAGTTACCCGGGATACATCTCGCCCCCTTTTTAAATATTGGTACCACGTTGGCTTTTTTCCAATCAGCTGGCACCATACCCGTCTGTAAACTATCCTTAAAGATCAAGAATAATGGTCTGGCAATCACCTGGCTGAGCTCATTAAGAACCCTCGGGTGCAAGCCATCCGGTCCCGGGGATTTATTTATGTTAAGTTTCTCTAGTATAGCTCTAAGTCTATCTTCTGTTAGCCATGGCGGCACTTCCTGAGGTGTATTATTTAGTTCGGCCTTACAAGCAAGGTTCGTGTAGCCCCCCGAATCTTTTGTGAAGACTGAAGAGAAGAAATGATTTAACACTTCCGCCTTTTCTCTGTCCTCAGTGGCCATATTTCCTTTGTCATCTTTTATGGGGCCAATGTGTTCTGGCCTCACTTTCTTACTGTTTATATACTTAAAGAACTTCTTGGGGTTCTTTTTACTCTCCTCCGCTATATGTCTCTTGTGTTCTATTTTAGCCACCCTGATTTCATCTTTACATTTCTTATTACACACTTTTTAATGCTTAACTGCTGCCAATGACCCCTCAGTCTTGTATTTTTTGAAGGCCTTTTCTTTAGCACTAATATACATTTTTATGTTGGAGTTTAGCCACCCAGGGTTTAGTTTTGCCCTTTTAAATTTATTTCCCTTTGGAATGCACTGGCCAATCCCCTTGTTAAGTATGCTCTTGAAGCACTCCCATTTTTCCTCCGTGTTCTTTGTTCCCAGGGTTCTATCCCATTTGATATTTTCTAGCAGCGAGCGCAGTTTAGGGAAATTGGCTCTTTTGAAATTCAGTGTCCTTATATTACCCTTGTGTTTCCTATTACTGTAATTAATACTGAAACCAATTGACCTATGGTCACTGTTTCCTAAGTTGTCCCGTACAGTAAAACCTTGGATTGCGAGCATAATTCGTTCCGGAAGCATGCTTGTAATCCAAAGCACTCTTATATCAAAGCAAATTTCCCCATAAGAAATAATGGGAACTCAGATGATTCGTTCCACAACCATTTATTCATAAATCCTTCAATTTATAGTCCATATAAAAAGATTATAGCATTGCAATAGGTTGTGTAACCATAAAATGTCCATCCACAAATAGCCGCTTCCACAAGGGGATTGGAAGCAAAATCCAGCAAGAGCTACAGGGTAGCAATATGGTTCCATTTAATGAAGGTACAACATTTAGCAACTCACATGGTTGATGAATAAAACAGGCACATCCAAGTATGCAGGCATCCGGGGTAAAGCTGTCCACATAGACTATCTTCTGCACCGCCGGCTGCCAGTCTGTAATCCTGACTGGGAAGACCACCCTGCAGTAAAGCGATCTGAAAGCGAGGGGCAGCATGGAAAGGATGACGTAGATGACGGTGTGGAGGATGGTCCTATGTGGACAGCTTTACCCCAGAGGTGCCTGTTCCAATCAACCATGTGAGTTCCTAAATGTTGTACCTTCATTAAATTTAACCATATTGCTACACTTAGAGGCGCATCTCTTCTCTTTTATACCCAGCTGTGACTTGAGGCTACTTGTATATCAAGACATCGCTTGTATATCAAGTCAAAATGTATTTGAAAATTTTGCTTGTCTTGCAAAGCGCTCTTAAACCAAGTTACTCTCAAACCAAGGTTTTACTGTATTTCTATATCCGTGAGCAGGTCTGTATTGTTGGTAATCAGAAGGTCAAGTACCGCTTTGTTTCTTGTCGGTGCATTCACCATCTGACCCATGAAATTGTCCTGCAAAACATTTAGGAACTGCCTAGCCTTGGCTGAGTGCGCGGTTCCTTCTGCCCAGTCTATATCTGGATAATTAAAGTCCCCCATTATAATGACATTTCCCATCCTTGCTGCCAATCCTATTTGTAACATGAGGTCCGCCTCACCCTCCTCCCTCTGGTTGGGGGGCCTATAGCATTCGCCCAATATTACCTTCCCCACCGTGCCTTCCCTTTGAAGCTCTACCCATAGGGATTCTGCCTCATCCATAGCTCCATTATTAATATTCTCATATTTACCTGTATACTGTTCTTAATATACAGACATACCCCTCCCCCTTTTTTACCTTCTCTATCCCTGCGATAAAGGGAATACCCCTGAATGGTCGCCATCCAGTCATGGGAGCTGTCAAACCAAGTCTCAGTTATCCCCACAAAATCTAAGTCCTCCTCAAACATCAGCAGCTCCAGCTCTCCCATCTTGTTGGCCAGGCTTCTGGCATTGGTATACAAACCTCTTAATTTTGATTGGTTACATATATCATTTGATGTTATTAGGCTGCTCTCTTGATTTTTCCCCATACCCACCCTGGGTTTAGGAGCTCCGAACACCCTACCGCTAATGCCCCCATTTCTGCCCTCTGAATCTTGCTTTCCACTGGCTAATTCTACATCTGTACCCTCCCCCTCCCGTCACCTAGTTTAAAAGCCCCTCTAACTTTGTGGCCATCTTCTCACCCAGTACGGCTGCACCCTCCCCATTTAGGTGCAATCCGTCCCTACCAAAGAGCCGGTGGCCGACTGAGAAGTCGGCCCAGTTCTCCAGGAACCCGAAACCCTCCTTACTACACCAGCTCCTCAGCCACTTGTTAACTTCCCTAATCTCCCGCTGCCTCTCTTGTGTGGCTCGAGGTACAGGTAGTATTTTGGAAAATACTACCTTGGAGGTCCTACTCCTCAACTTAGCGCCTAAGTCCCTGAAATCGTTTAGGACTCTCCATCCTCCTCTGCCTATGTCATTGGTACCCACGTGTACCATGACAGCTGGGTCTTCCCCAGCCCCACCCAATAATCTGTTCACCAGATCCGCGATGTGCCGAACCCGAGCGCCCGGCAAACAACAGACTGTTCGGCGCACACGGTCTTTGTCACAGATTACACTATCTGTCCTTCTAATAATTGAGTCCCCTACCACCAGCACCTGTCTTTCCTTTCCCTTTCTCCCAGCCTCACTGGAGGAGTTCTTCCCCTGGCAGCTAGGGGCGTCACTCTGCTCCAGCAATGCTGGTCCCTGACTGGTTTCCCCAACATCACACAACGGGGCGTATCTATTGGGGTGCTCCAGCCCAGGATCAGCCTCCTTGTCTTGTCCCCTTCTACCCCTCCTAACTGTCACCCCTCTACTCTGCTCGGATGCCTGCACCTCCAATACTCCCCCCACCTCTGTGCAGACCCCCTATCCCTGCAATAAACCATTACACCCAGGGCAGCCACCCCTCCTGCCCTCCCCTTGTCCCAGCCCTGCATAGGCTCTACTACCAGGTACGTGATAACGTGCTTCAGAAAAAATGCCAAATTCTTTGTGGGTCCATAAACAGGGACTGGATACAGAAGGTGGTTAGAATATTTAGATAACAGCTATCAAAACCTCTTTAATATACATTGAGTAGTACATAATTACCCATGACTTGATCTGTTAAATTATGGTTCACATCAGAATCTGAGAAAGAGAGGAAAACCAATATCAATTAGTATATTCAGTTAATCATTATACATCCCTCTGTACTCTACATACATTTATTCCAGACACACTCACTACCCTGTAGGCAGGCGCCTAATTGAGGAACACCAAGTTTGCCAAGTTTTACCTCATGTTGTATTTCTGCATTTTTTTACTAAGCAAAATATGGTTAGTGGGTTTTATCTATTAGGTTGCCTAGAAGTAAGGAGGGGGGTTAAGATGCCCGCTGCCAAGTGTTGTGTCATGGCTCTGCCCCCTTGTAGAGGGCTATAAATACAAGGGGAGGCAACCTATCAGAGCGCTTTTGATGGGGGATTGCAAGGAGGACTGCAAACACATGTACTGTAGCTCTGCTATAAACTTCTGGGGGGCTCCCCCTTGGTGGGTAACCAGTCGGGGTACCATAGAAAGGTCAATGGTCTTTACTTAAAGAACTTTGCTCTATTTGAAGTTATGAACTGGGGAAGACTGAAGTAAGGATGAACTAGAGTCATGTATGGAAGAATCTGTGAGAGACTAATGTTTACATTGCTCTGTACCTGCACAAGTTTCAGTAAAAGTTCTAAAGTTCTAAGAAAGTACCTGGTCTGATGTTCCTTCAAAAGGAGTGCATACATGGCATATGAAAAGACTAGGATTTAGGATGGGGATGAAGAGGAGCAGGAGTGAACACATTACAAAGGTCTAGCCTGTAGTGGAGTGGAGAAAGCAATATTGTGGCTGCTAAGGGTAACTGGAGTGATGTCCGGTGATAAAGCAGACAGTCAGAGGGAAGTGGTGGTGACCTGGCTTGCGTGACAGAAGTCTCCTTCCAGTACCTTCTCCTCCACAGAATGATGTATGTAGGCTCTCCTTCCACTACCTCCTTTACAGAATTACATATGCAGGATCTTTTCCACAGAATTATGAATGCAGGATCTTCTTCCATCACCCTCCTCCTCCACAGAATTATGTATGCTGGATCTCCTTCCACTACCCTCCTCCACAGAATTATGTATGCAGGATCTCCTTCCACTACCCTCCTCCACAGAATTATGTATGCAGGATCTCCTTCCACTACTTTCTCCACCTCCACAGAATTATGTATGCTGGGTCTCCTTCCACTACCACCTCCTCCATAGAATTATGGTATGTATGCAGGGTGTCCTTCCACTACCCTCCTCCTCCACAGAATTATGTAAGCAGGATCCCCTTCCACTGCCTCCTCCTTCACAGAATTATGTATGCAGGGTCTCCTTCCACTACCTTTTACTCCATATAATTATGTATTCAGGATCTCCTTGCACAACTTCCTCCTCCACAGAATTATGTTTGGAGGATCTTGTTACACTACCTTCTCCTCCACAGAATTTTGTATGTAGGGTCTCTTTCCATGACTTCCTTCTCCACAGAATTATGTATGAAGGATCTCCCTCCACTATTTCCTCCTCTACAGAATCATATATTCTACTCCTTCTTCTAACATTTTTTGCATACATTGGAAGTAACTGCTAAAGCCACTCAATAGCAACCCTGAATTCCCAAACACTCACCATCCTTCATCTGCAGTGTTACCTTTTGGAGACTTTTATCTAAGGAGAAAACAGAAAACCGTGTCAGAAAAGATCCCTTGACTTGTTGGAGAGCTTGGAAAAGCAAATGCAGCTAAAAAAAAAAAGGCAAAAAGGCGTATTAACTGATTACACAGAAGTCTGGATATTGTGGATCTTCACAATTTATTTTAGTAAAATATAAAAGATGCGCTGAGTAAATGTATACCCAACATGCCAAGCTTTAAAACTATGTATATGGGGTAATGTGGTTGCTTTTAATGATTTCCTATAACTTTTATTAATGTTATTATATTATTTTTTAACATGATTTTATTTTTTTATTACTATTACAAGGGGGCTGATGAGCCCCTTGTGTAATAGCATGGGCAGATGCATCATGGGCAAAACATCATGGGTCTATTAGACCCCCATTGTCTCCCTTGCCCCCCACTGCAGCTAATCATCTACAGCATCCATGATTCTGACCCTGTAATTGACAAAATGATTGCTGCTTCTTGGGCTCATTTGTCACAGAGGAGACCAAGGAATGGATGTTCCCCAAGATCCTTCCACTTTCCATTCTGAAAACATTTACCATGGTCCCAGGCTTCCACTGGGTGTGCCACACAGCTGCAGAGGGCTGTCAGCATTCTAGCAACTAATGCAACTGCTGGCTGCCAGTATGTTTCAAATAGTAAACAAGCCAGTCCCCATCCCACATTGCATCTTGGTCAGTTGGCTAAGATCAAGTGTAATATCTGTTGTTAGCAGTGTCCAGTAGGGGTGCTCTGCTGTCACTCTGGGCTTTTGGTAGGAATGTCTGACTGTATAGTATTTCTGGTATAATGGGGACTCTGAAGGTTTGTCCTGTAGGAACAGAAACGGGAGTGCTTCCAAGGTAAGGTGGGCAGATGAATAATTCCACATTGATGAACTTAAGGGACCCAGTGCTTCCTGAGTTGAATGATGCTACCTGGTCTGGTCATGGGCTAGGAAGGTAGACCTAAAAGAAGAAAATGGTCGCACACCACCACGGAATCCAATGAAGAAAAGTTCCTTTATTCACATAAGTGGTACAAGGTACAGCAGGGTAGGAAAGTAGACGCATCTCACATGACTGCTACACGCTTGTTCACTACTACTGTTAGTGAACAAGCGCGTAGCAGTCATGTGAGATGCGTCTACTGTCCTACCCTGCTGTACCTTGTACCACTTATGTGAATAAAGGAACTTTTCTTCATTGGATTCCGTGGTGGTGTGCGACCATTTTCTTCTTCATGCTTCTCCTGGTGGCGAGCCAAGGTTCAGCACCCACCTTGAATCGTGGACTCTGACTAGCCTGAGCGGTGTTATCTCTCTTCATTGGGAAGGCAGACAGCCCAAGCTGTCAGTGCCCCCTGGGAGTTGGTCACTTCAGGGGTGCTCTTGTTATCACTTGGGAAACCCACTGTGAGAATGAGCACAAGGCCAAGTTACCTGTTGCTTTTTCTGCACTGTGCCTCTTGGGCTGGGGCTTTTGGCTGAGATTAGGGTGATTTTTGTTACCAGGTTGCAAGGCCTAACCAATGCACTAGTATTGGCACCTATTTGTTTTATTCTTCTCTCCATGTGTGTCACTAGTAGGGTTGAGTGAACCCGAACTGTAAAGTTCGGGTTCGTACCGGACTTTAGGGTTTTTGGTACCGGACCCGAACCCGAACATTGTACTGTATGTTCCTTATCGAGTTCAGTGTTCGGCAATTTAATGGCGTAAAAAAAAAAGGGCAGCCAATCCACAAGCATTTAACTGGTGTGCCCTTAGAAGCCATCACAACCATGCCTACTAATGGCATGGCTGTGATTGTCCAGTGCAGCATGTGACCCAGCCAGGGCTGGCCTTTGGGTAGTGCGAGCTGTGCGGCCGCGGCCGCTGCTTACCTCCTGCTGTGTGGCTGTGCCCCAGTCTCCTACTGCTGCAGTCTGAGCTGTGTATTACACACAGCTCAGCCACAGAGATGCCGCCGCTGACTGATCCCTCCTCCTCTCTGCAGGGACGTCAGAGGAGAGAGATTGTCAGCTCCTCCTTCGCCCCTTCTCCTCCCCCTCCTGCCCAACCCACACTCCCCGGGGATGTGTGGGTGGGAAGTTTAAACAAGAAAAAAAGCTGCAGACAGCGTGAGGTAAGTGAGGTCTCTCTCCTGCAAAAAATGTAAGGGGGGTCTCTGATGTGAGGGGGGGGGGCTTTGTGTGGGGGGTCTGTGATGTCAGGGGGGCTGTGTGTGGGGGGGGCTCTCTGATGTGGGGGGTCTCTGATGTAACGGGGGCTCGATGTGAGGAAGGTTCTCTGATGTAAGGGGTCTCTGTGTGGGGGGCTCTCTGATGTGGTGATGTGGGGGGCTCTGATGTGAGGGGGGCTCTGTGTGGGGGGCTCTGATGTAAGGGGGGCTCTGTGTGGGGGGGCTCTCTAATGTGGGGGGGCTCTCTGATGTGAGGGGGGCTCTGATGTAAGGGGGGCTCTGTGTGGGGGGGTCTCTGATTTAAGGGGGGCTCTGATGTAAGGGGGGCTCTGTGTGGGGGGCTCTGTTATAAGGGGGGCTCTGTATGTGTGGGGGGTCTCTGATGTAAGGGGGCTCTGTGTGGGTGGTCTCTGATGTAAGGGGGACTTTGTGTGGGGGGTCTCTGATGTAAGGGGAGCTCTGTGTGGGGGGTCTCTGATGTAAGGGGGACTCTGTGTGGGGGTCTCTGATGTGAAATGGGCTTTGTGTGGGGGGTCTCTGATATGAGGGGGGCTCTGTGTGGGGGGGGGTCTCTGATGTGAGGGGGGCTTTGTGTGGGGGATATCTGATGTGAGGGGGGCTTTGTGTGGGGGGTCTCTGATGTGAGGGGGGCTCTGTGTGTGGGGGTCTCTGATGTGAGGGGGGCTCTGTGTGTGGGGGTCTCTGATGTGAGGGGGGCTCTGTGTGGGGGAGTCACTGATGTGAGGGGGGCTTTGTGTGTGGGGGTCTCTGATGTGAGGGGGGTCTCTGATGTGAGGGAGCTCTGTGTGGGGGGCTCTCTGATGTAAGGGGGGCTCTGTGTGGGGTGGGCTCTCTGATGTAGGGGCTCTTTGTGTGGGGGGTCTCTGATGTAAGGGGGGCTCTGTGTGGGGGTTCTCTGATGTAAGGGGAGCTCTGTGTTGGGGATCTCTGATGTAAGGGGGGCTCTGTGTGGGAGAGTCTCTGATGTGAGGGGGGCTTTGTGTGGGGGTCTCTGATATGAGGGGGGTCTCTGATGTGAGGGGGCTCTGTGTGGGGGGCTCTATGATGTAGGGTGGTTTTGGGTGGGGGGTCTCTGATGTAAAGGGGGCTCTGTGTGGGGGGTCTCTGATGTAAGAGGAGCTCTGTGTGGGGGGATCTCTGATGTAAGGGGGGCTCTGTGGGGGGGTCTCTGACATAAGGGAATCTCTGTGTGGGGTGGGCTCTCTGATGTAGGGGGGCTTTGTGTGGGGGGTCTCTGATGCAAGGGATCTCTGTGTGGGGGTTCTCTGATGTAAGGGGAGCTCTGTGTGGGGGGATCTCTGATGTAAGGGGGGCTCTGTGTGGGGGAGTCTCTGATGTGAGGGGGGCTTTGTGTGGGGGTCTCTGATATGAGGGGGGGCTCTGATGTGAGGGGCTCTGTGTGGAGGGCTCTATGATGTAGGGTGATTTTGGGTGGGGGGATCTCTGATGTAAAGGGGGCTCTGTGTGGGGGGTCTCTGATGTAAGGGGATCTCTGTGTGGGGGGATCTCTGATGTAAGGGGGGCTCTGTGGGGGGGGCTCTGATGTAAGGGGGCTCTGTGTGGGGGGGGCTCTGATGTAAGGGGTCTCTGTCGGGGGGTCTCTGATGTAAGGGGGCTCTGTGTGTGTGGGGGGTCTCTGATGTAAGGGGGCTCTGTGTGGGTGGTCTCTGATGTAAGGGGGACTTTGTGTGGGGGGTCTCTGATGTAAGGGGAGCTCTGTGTGGGGGGTCTCTTATGTAAGGGGGACTTTGTGTGGGGGGGTCTCTGATGTAAGGGGGTTTTTGTGTGGGGGGTCTCTGATGTAAGGGGGGGCTCTGTGTGGGGGGTCTCTGATGTAAGGGGGGCTTTGTGTGGGGGATCTCTTATGTGAGGGGGGCTCCATGTGGGGAGGCCTCTGATGTGAAGGGGGCTCTGTGTGGGGGTCTCTGATGTGAAAAGGGCTTTGTGTGGGGGGGTCTCTGATATGAGGGGGGCTCTGTGTGAGGGGTCTCTGATGTGAGGGGGGCTTTGTGTGGGGGGTATCTGATGTGAGGGGGGCTTTGTGTGGGGGGTCTCTGATGTGAGGGGGGCTCCGTGTGTGGGGGTCTCTGATGTGAGGGGGCTCTGTGTGGGGGAGTCACTGATGTGAGGGGGGCTTTGTGTGTGGGGGTCTCTGATGTGAGGGGGGTCTCTGATGTGAGGGAGCTCTGTGTTGGGGGCTCTCTGATGTAAGGGGGGGCTCTGTGTGGGGTGGGCTCTCTGATGTAGGGGGGCTTTTTGTGGGGGGGTCTCTGATGTAAGGGGGGCTCTGTGTGGGGGTTCTCTGATGTAAGGGGAGCTCTGTGTGGGGGATCTCTGATGTAAGGGGGGCTCTGTGTGGGAGAGTCTCTGATGTGAGGGGGGCTTTGTGTGGGGGTCTCTGATATGAGGGGGGTCTCTGATGTGAGGGGGCTCTATGATGTAGGGTGGTTTTGGGTGGGGGGTCTCTGATGTAAAGGGGGCTCTGTGTGGGGGGTCTCTGATGTAAGAAGAGCTCTGTGTGGGGGATCTCTGATATAAGGGGGGCTCTGTGGGGGGGTCTCTGACATAAGGGAATCTCTGTGTGGGATGGGCTCTCTGATGTAGGGGGGCTTTGTGTGGGGGGTCTCTGATGCAAGGGATCTCTGTGTGGGGGTTCTCTGATGTAAGGGGAGCTCTGTGTGGTGGGATCTCTGATGTAAGGGGGGCTCTGTGTGGGGGAGTCTCTGATGTGAGGGGGGCTTTGTGTGGGGGTCTCTGATATGAGGGGGGTCTCTGATGTGAGGGGGCTCTGTGTGGAGGGCTCTATGATGTAGGGTGATTTTGGGTGGGGGGTCTCTGATGTAAAGGGGGCTCTGTGTGGGGGGTCTCTGATGTAAGGGGATCTGTTGAGTATCCGCTGTAGGATAAGAAAGTTTGCTCCAACAGTAGGTTGGAGACAGACTCTTAGGTAGGTTCCAGCGTGAGAAGGTAGCCGCCCACAGAGGCAAGGATTTATTTTGTCTTTTATTTTATTTTGGCTGTTTTGACGCTTGCAATTGTGTGAAGTAAATTGCATGAATAAATCAGTCTTGTTTTCAACCTCTGCTCGGCTATCTCTCTGTGAAAACGCACCCCCAAAGGGGTCATCCACGCCTACCACCGAGCTAATCCCTTACATATGGTGGAGGTATGCAGTGGGCATAAGCAGAGATCCCTGCAAGGAAGTGCAAATGTTTGATTAACTTTGTCTGGTGCATGAGATTGCACAATCTATGTGTGCAGGAGAGAAGATCCTGACAGAAAAAAAAAAAAAAAAACGTGTTTTAAAGAGACAGGGGTCTCAACATTTTTGATGAACTTTGTTGTGTCTGGTGCAAGGGACTGCACAAACTGTGTGCGCAGGAAAAGAGATCCCGCAAGAGAGAGAAAAACTACATGTGTTGAAGAGACAGTGGTCTGAAAATTTTTTGCTGGACTGTGAAAAATTTGTTTGTGGAGTTATTGAAGATGGGGCGTTCCAAACGCCTGAAAAATGCAAAGATAGATGAAATGAGAGACCGGATTCTATGGATGGAGGGGATGCTACCATTTGAACCAGCCCCATCCATGCCTGAACGGAATCGGCTAAAGAGAAAAGTTGTTGTCCCTAGCAACACTGGGGCAAATGAAACTGCTATGGAGACGCAGGGGTCTCAGATGAAAAGTAAACCCAAAATGGGGGAGATGCTGAAACAGCAGAGCTTTGCAGCTCAACAAAAGGCTCACCAAGAGAGCATGGCAGGCTGGAAACAGAGACGCCAGCAGCCAATGGAGGCCATCGGTTTGGAAGAAACCGAGTATGTGTGCAGGGCTGAGTTGGATGCCTTGCAACGGAAAATGGAAGAAAAGGAACAAGCCTTGGAATTGCTTAAGATGGAGCATAGAAACTTGCAGGAAACGAATGAACTACTCAAGTCTCATGTGTCACAGTGGGAAGAAACCACTGCTCTTCTTTTGGTCGAGTTGCAAAAATGTCAAGACACTATAAAGGAGAAAGATACCATCCTCATGGAAAAGGAAATTGAAATTCAGACTTTGCAGAAGCAAAGCATGTGTGAAATGTTGGAGTTGCGTAATCAGCTGGAAAAAAGTCTTCAGTGTTTGGAAGTTACAAAAATAGACCTGCAGGAGTCGCAGGAACAGAATGTCGCTCTGAAAACGACATTGTCTCTCAGCGACAACGAGAAAAGTGAAAGAGAGGCTAAATTACTGAGTACTGTGTATGAGCTCACTACTTTGAGCAATGTGGTAGATGAATGGCGTGCGGACTGTGAAAGTTGGAAAGGGGAAGCCCAACGTGTCCAGCAGCAGTTAAAGGAGAAAGAAGCCTGTGTGGCAGAATTACATTCTTATTCCCAGATGCTAGCCAATGAGGTGAAGGCTCTTATGCAGGGAAAAGGAGATTGTGAACATAAGAGGGAAAAAGTAGAGGCACAGCTTCTGGAATCGCAAGTCAAGGTGTCAGAAGGTGACCGATTGTGTGCTAAGCTGTCAGAGAAGGCAAACCGACTGCAGGTTGAGTTGGACAATGTTACAAATCAGCTTTCTCAAGCAGACAGCAAATCTAGAGAAATTGCGGAAGATTTTTTTATCTTGGAATCGCAGCTGCAAGACACGCAGGAACTCTTACAGGAAGAGAGGTGTCAAAGGCTGAGTTTTAGCACAAAGCTCAAACAAATGGAAGATGAGAAAAATGGCTTCCTGGAACAATTAAAAGAGGAGGCGGAAGCAAAGAAAAACCTATCAGAGCAAGTCGCAACATTGCAAGCTCAGATAGCGGATATGAAAAAACGCATGGAAGAAAGCGTTGGTTCATTACAGTGTGTTGAAGATGTGAAAAAGAAGTTTGATCAGATGCTTGGTGAAGAGAAGACTGTGTCTGCAAAATATGCAGAAGAACGCGCACGTGCAGAAACGGAGGTGCGTGATAACGAGAGCAAAGCCCTGTTCTTGGCTCGCTCTTTGGAGGAAGCTCTAGAGTGTAAGGCTGAACTAGAAAGTGTTAAACAGCTGCGTACAGAAATGGAAGAATTGGTCAGCTCCAAGGATGATGTTGTGAAAAGCGTTCAGGAGCTAGAAAAGTCTAAGCGAGCCTTAGAACAGCAACTAGAAGAGATGAAGATTCCGTTGCAGGAACTGGAAGAGGAATTCCAGGCAACAGAGGATCTGTCCCAAAGAGGGGATAGTGTGCCTGATGCAGTTTTTAAAAGGATCAGTGTTTTGGGGTCTGTCCTGAGTGAGCCTCAGAAATGTGACAACATGTGGCTTGAATCACCCCTTTGGAATAAACCGTTCCTTCAAAAACTTCAAGCATTGGAAAATGTATCATTAGAGCTTCAGCAAACAAAGGAGCTGAGTAAGAAATGTGGTGATTTCTCAGTTCAGGCTGAAAACCTAGTGGAGAAAACTAAGGCTGTTGGTGAAAACGTGAAGCAAATGAATAAGTGCCTTTCAGGGAGTGTTTCCAAAATGGAACTGGTGAAAGACGGGTGGCAGAAGTTTGATCGTGATCTTGAGATGCATTCCATGTGGAATTCAGATAGAGAAAAAGAACTAGGTGACCTTGAGCGGTCAAATAGTTCAGCAGAAAGTGCATTGAAGAAACCTGTAAAAGAATGTGTTGCAGTTCCATGCTTCTTCACTGATGCAGAGAGGAGGTCTATAATGGATACCACCCAGATCGCTGGGTTCAACTGTGTTGTTGCCTTTGACCCCTATGTTGGTGGAAGGAAAGTTGATGATGTTCTGGTTGGCTACTTCTGTGAAGAGTTTGGCAAGAAATATAAACTGAATAGTAGGCCTTTACTGCGACTCGCTCAGGAGGGCGAAAAGTTTAAGAAGTTGATGAGTGCAAATGCTTCAGATCTGCCTATGAATATGAAATGTTTGAATGATATTGATATCTCTGGGAAAAGGAACAGGGGTCACTTTGAAGAAATGTGTGACAGCCTGTTGTCTCAATTGGAAAATCCTCTGCACAGCATCTTAGAGCAAGCAAAGCTCAAGAAGGAAGATCATTCCCTTTTACAACAAAAAGTCAATGATTGTGTACAGCTGTATGGAGAGGCAACTCAAGTCACAGAGGGATGTCAAGAGTCCCTACTTGGAACAAAGCTTAGTGAAGCAAAGGTTCTCAAAGTTGTGTGGAAAACATTTATGGATTGCAGAGAGAGGCGTCTTAAGAATGTTGAAGACATTAAGACTAGCCCAATTGAGTTGCCTATGGATCACGGTCCACCGTGGTGGATTGGACAGACGGTTATGAGGGACAAGCTGTCTGACATTTATGAGAAAGCTGTCAATGAAGATGACAGAAACGAGAAGGAGCGAAATGATGCCAAAAATGCAGTTGAAGAATGTGTATATGAGATGAGAGACAAACTGTGTGGCATTTATGAGAAATCCGTCAATGAAGATGACAAAACAGTTTCATCCGGAAGCTTGAGGATAATAGGAGGCTTATCAGTGAGTCAGCAGTGCTTGACACATGCGTGCCTGGAAATCTGTGTCCCAACCCTAGGGTTGAAACAAGAGGGGGGGGTATGTGACAGGAAGTCAGGTAAATCTGGGAATGTAGTCACTGAGAGGAGACACATTCCCACCTGCTTTGAAAAGTTCACTAATTATTATAGGGTGTCGGCTGCCAAAGGCAGCAGGAAGGTGTAAGGAGGTTGAAAGGCCTTCAGCTGTTCGGAATGAGGAAATTAAGGCCTCTATAATTTGTCCAAAGAAAGTTTATGCATTGCTGCCTCCTGTCGCTGTGTGAGCTGGGAAGAGGAGGACAGACATACGTGTACCTCCCGACGCCGTGTGGGCATGGGAGAAGGACTGCTGCCGCCTGTCGCCGTGTGGGCTGGGAGAGGGGGACAGTCGGATGTGTGCCTCCCGACAAGCTGGTGAGCATGGGAGAAGACCCCCTAAAGCGATGTGAAGCTAAGGAGGGTAACCAAGTGTGAAGACGTCTCAAAGGTGAGGACATGGACTGTTTTGCTACGTGGAAAGAAAACAAAGGGACATGTTCCATGTGAAGAGTGTGAAGAGTAAAGGGATCTGTTAAATGAACTGTGTTCAATGTGAAGAGTCTGAAGAGTAAAGGGACCCGTTATAGATAAAACATGGACTGTTGAGTATCCGCTGTAGGATAAGAAAGTTTGCTCCAACAGTAGGTTGGAGACAGACTCTTAGGTAGGTTCCAGCGTGAGAAGGTAGCCGCCCACAGAGGCAAGGATTTATTTTGTCTTTTATTTTATTTTGGCTGTTTTGACGCTTGCAATTGTGTGAAGTAAATTGCATGAATAAATCAGTCTTGTTTTCAACCTCTGCTCGGCTATCTCTCTGTGAAAACGCACCCCCAAAGGGGTCATCCACGCCTACCACCGAGCTAATCCCTTACAATAGCTATAATTTTCTGGGTTTTTAAAAACACCCTTTTTGGGCTAAAATCCTCAATTTTATAGCCTTTGCTTGCTGCCTCTGTACATGTAGAATTCAAGCTGCTGTCCTGCTATGTTAGTCAAAAAAACACCCCTTTTGGGCAAAATACACAATTTTACAGACCTTTACTTGCTGCCTGTGTGATAAAAACAAGCTTGAAATACTGCAATCATTTTCAGGGATTGAAAAAACACCTATTTTTGGCATCACCCTCCATCTTGGGCCTCTGTCACATTATTGAGTGTGCATTTTAAGCTTTATATAGCTATAATTTTCTGGGTTTTTAAAAATACTCTTTTTGGGCTAAAATCCACAATTTTATAGCCCTTGCTTGCTGCATCTGTATGTGTAAAATTCAAGCTGCTGTCCTACTGTGTTAGTCAAAAAACATCCTTTTTGGGCAAAATACACAACATATTGTTGTTCTATTCTGCTATTCAAAAAAAAACCATTTGGAGCAAAAAATATATAATTTTGCAGCGTTTGCTGCATATGTTACTGTGAGATACACCATTTAGATACTGTTGTTTTATTTTGCTACTCAAAAAACACCCATTTAGGGCAAGAACCTAAATTTGAGAAATATGAGGAGAACATCAAATAAGGGACGTGGCCCCGGTCGTGGTGCTGCCGGTGGAGCTCCTGTTGCAAGGAGAGGATGTGGTCAATCGGTGTCAGCTACACGCACAAGAGAAACACCTTCCTCAGGTAGGCGACAGAACCTGCAGCAGAATTTGGTCGGGCCTAATGCGGCTCTACGAATGTTGAGGCCAGAACAAGTACAGGTGATAGTAGATAGGGTTGCTGACAGTGCCTTCAGTGCCATCATATTGTCTCCCACCCAGTCTCCTGCTGAAAGATCAGAGTTGGCACCTGCAGCTGATGTCCTTCAGTCTTTCACCTCACCCCCTTGAAAACAAGCCAAGCAGTCTGAGGGCCAAGTCATGCAGCAGTCTCTTCTGCTTTTTGAGGACTCTGTCAGCAGGGTTTCCCAGGGCCATCCACCTAGCCCTTCCCCAGAAGTGGAAGAGATTGAGTGCACCGATGCCCAACCACTTATGTTTGAAGATGAGTACATGGGAGGACCATCGCAGCACGTCTCGGATGATGACGAAACACAGGTGCCAACTGCTGCAGGTTTCGGAATTGTGCAGACCGACAAGGAGGGCAGGGGTGAAGACTGGGTGGAAAATGATGTGGAGGACGATGAGGTCCTTGACCCCACATGGAATCAATGTCATGCAGGTGACCTGTTTAGTTCAAAGGAAGAGGCGGTGGTCGCACAGAGCCACCAGCACAGCAGAAGAGGAAGCAGGGTGCAAAAGCGGAGCAGCCATGCCCTAGACACTACGCCTGCTACTGCCCAATGCAGCAAGGAACCGAGCACACCAAATCCAGCTCACAGGAGTTCCCTAGTGTGGTAGTTCTTCAGACAATGTGATGATGACAGGAGACGAGTGGTTTGCAAGCTGTGCAATCAGAGCCTGAAGCGAGGCATAAACCTTCTCAACCTGAGCACAACCTGCAAGACCAGGCATCTAAGTGCAAAGCACGAGCTGCAGTGGAGTAGACACCTCAAAAACCAAGAAAGGTCTCTGGCTCCTCCTGCTTCCTCTTCTGCTGCAGTCTCTGCCTCTTCATCCACCTCTGTAGTGACAGTGGCACCTGCCAGCCCACAAACAGAGGGTCGGCCAGCAACACCACCACCTGGGTCACCAACCATCTCCACAATGTTCCATGGATGCGTTCAGCTCTCTATCTCCCAAACACTGGAGTGGAAAAGGAAGTACCCCCCTACCCACCTGCGATCCCTGGCCCCAAATGCCAGTATTTAAAAATTCCTGGCCTTTGAAATGCTGTCATTCCGTCTGGTGGATACGCAGAGTTCTAAAAGCCTTATGGCGGTGGCTGTCCCACACCACCATCTGGTTTACCAGCCATCTCCACAATGTCCCATGGAAGCGTTCAGCTCTCTATCTCCCAAATATTGGAGCGGAAGAGGAAGTACCCCCCTAAACACCCCCGATCCATGGCCCTGAACGCCAGCATTTCAAAATTTCTGGCCTTTGAAATGCTGTCATTCCGTCTGGTGGAGACGCAGAGTTTTAAAAGTCTTATGGCGGTGGCTGAAAAAACAGGAATATCAGCGCAAGCATGAATAAATAAATGGATGGAAATAGATAAAAGCAGCTGACACCAAGGTAAAAAATATGTAAAACCCAATGTAAAACTGATAATGAAAAGTGCAGCGCTAAAACAATAAGATAATAAAAAACATCAATGGATAAATGAAGAGTCTATGAATGGCACACAGTAGTCTTGTAAAAAAGAGGAGAAAACAGTCCAATAAGAAATCCCAATGAAAGTGCTCAGTGCTGATCAGTAAACAGGACACAAGTGCTTGTTCAGTGCAATCCTTCACCAGAGGTGCTAGCCTCTCACCTGTAGGCTGTGAAAAGACAGCCTTAAAAGTACACTCCCAGCAATGTGAAAATCCTGACCAGGACAGCAATCACAGAGGGCATCTCTCCTTTTTGTTAAGGTGTTCACAACGATCCCCATGTAATAGAAAGGGGGCAGACCATAGTGTAATATGTTTCAAACACCACAATTTATTGATAAAACAAATGGACAGCCTCTTACTTCAAGGTAATGCAAAAACGAGCAGTACAGCAATCCAGCTGGTCTCCAGACAGAGCGGAACGTTCTGCTGACAGGGGCTACGAGTGACGTCACGATCTCCTCCCCCTTGCGCACGCGTATCGTCCGTGGGCGGGACTTCCTCAGCGTATGGGCGGAGGGGCGGACGTCACTCTTTTTATATGCATCACTCCGCTAAATTCAGCGTCGCTGCTGGCATAGCAACGTCGGAGGAAAACCGGAAGTGCCCCAGGGCCCGCCCCACACAGGAAGCAGTACATATGTCATATACATATACATACCTTGAGAACGTCATCCTTTGACGAAACGTACGTCGGTCGCGGCGTGCTAACATCACCATTGTGAGACACTCAGGCGGGTGTTTGGAGCTGTCCGGCCGGCAGCTTCGATTTAGCGCTTTTCTAGGATTCTTGATGTAAGTGCAATACTTTTACTTTTCGTTTTAATAAATGCGGATTTACACTATGGATATCTCCATCATTATTTCTTTATGATACTTGGAGCCATATTGTGGATCGGCCTTTGCATCATTGGGGATCGTTTTTGCCTATGAGACTGGGACATATTCCAGGGACATCTACATCCAGAATTTGGCATTGAAAGTGCTTATCTCTGGTAAGCGGGCGATTTTGGTGCAACTCCCTAATAGATCTTGAGTCCATCCGGAATTACCTTATATGCTCATCTACTTTTATATTTGGTAATTACACTTGGAGTTAGGTGGTGGCTTATCCTACGGCTTTTCAACATTCATTTGGAATTGCTGCTTATTTATTTGCCTTCACACACCATTTATTTGGTAATTTTAATGCACTAAAGGTGGTGGTTTATCCTAAAGCCTCATATTCTTTGGATTGCTGTTTATTTATCTGTTTATATATATTATTCATCTGGTAAGCAGTCTGTGTTGGTGGTGGGCTTCAAAGCACTTTTTTTTTCCTCTGACACACTCGGGAGTGATTCACTCATTATCATATACAGTATCACGCTATGTTGTATATATTTTTTATTTCCACACCCATCTAATCGTGATCCTGGGACGGCCATCGCTGGTGAGGAATCCATCACAGGTTATCAGCTGGCTCGGCTTTATTCCATACAAGGCACATTATACTGCTACTTCTGGTAAGCAGTAAATTTATTCAATTTCTGCACGAGTGGATATTCGGTTGAATATTTTTTTTGGACTTTTTGGTTTCATTATTTATACATTCATCAAAACTATTTGGACTTTTGGACTTTATATGTTTTGTGTCATTTAGCGCAGCTTCCCCCTTTTTAATGTTTATCTGATGTTGGTCACATATTAAGTTGCCACTATACCATTTTTCAGATATTTAGCGCAGTTTCTTCCCCCCTATTTTACATCTGTGGGGTATACCTCAAATGAAAGGTGGAGGAGCGCAAGGTCTCCAACATCCACCAGCTCTGTGATGTCATCATGGAGGAGTGGAAGAGGACTCCAGTGGCAACCAGTGAAGCTCTGGTGAACTCCATGCCCAAGAGGGTTAGGGCAGTGCTGGAAAATAATGGTGGCCACACAAAATATTGACACTTTGGCCCCAAATTGGACATTTTAACTTAGGGGTGTACTAACTTTTGTTTTCAGCGGTTTAGACATTAATGTCTAAATTATTGTTAAGTTATTTTGATGGGACAGAAAATTTACACTGTTATACAAGCTGTACACTCACTACTTTACATTATAGCAAAATGAAATTTTCTCAGTGTTGTCACACGAAAAGTTTAAATAAAATATTTACAAAAATATGAGAGATATACTTACCTTTGTGAGATACTGTATATCTGTAAGCAAATGGGGCAGTGTATTGTCAGTTCTTGATGAGAATGCAGTGGGTGCCTGTCCCAACCACGTCCTTAGCAACCATTGGCATCATCCAATCCATTCATCTACATGCAGGGCTGGCCCAAGTCAACGTGCTGCCTGGGTCCAAGCATGAAATGCTGCCCCCCGCACCCCCCCAAAAAAAAAAAAAAATTACGCCCACCAAAAGGCCTGCACATCCATCCATGATTATTAAAACTAAAATTACATTGATCACTTGTCAACAAACCGGCGTCATTATACATTATACTGTATCCTCCACCACACCATCAGTGCACCCCATAGAAATGGGCACTGATGGTGTGGTGGAGGATACAGTATAATCTTACCCATATGAGCACTGGGAGTACCGCCGATGGTCAAGCTACATATATTGAGCTGATTTGAAATTTCTTTCAGCAATATATGGACTACAACTTTCATGATGGTTTCTGTTCTTATTGTTCAATGACTATACTCAATATTGGGGACTTTCTAGTCATTTACACTTGATATGTGCAGACATATGGAAGCGCTGCTGAATGCAATTTGTATTACTTGATTGATTTGACATCATAGTGTGGGTTGCATTTTATTTTGGACATTAAAAAAAACAACAAATTAAACCAGCCACTCACATTACCTATATTTATTAGAACTCACTCACCAGCTGGCAAAGTGGTGTGCCCGAGCCTTCTTGCAGCACTGGTGTTAAGTAAGCGGTGTGCGCTGTGTGTTATATACTGCCTGGAAACCTGTTCTGCTCTCTAACCTCTCGGGCTCGAGCTCACACTGGCTCGGGCTCCGCCCCACAAGCCATGCCCACAGCCCGCCCACCCACGCTGCTCCAAACCAATGCGGTTGCCGCTCGTCCCGCTCACCTGCTCCCCAGCCAGCAGCATAGTGGGAGATAAACTGTGGAGCTGAGACAGAGACGGTGCTGCAGCCATACCAGTGTATTTTGTACATTCCCATCCGCGGCCGCAGCAACGCTGACTAGTTTGTTACCCGGTGTAAGATTCTGGTACCTTCGGTACCCTTCCAGCCCATTTCTTCTGCATTGCGTCCCACCTTTCAGCTAGGTGGAACGCATATACCTGCCTATCTCTTTAAGCCGCATGACGTCATCACTAGGCGCCGCTCTGAGCGGCTATTTCAATCGCCGGCTTTCACTCACAAGGTGTTCGTGCAAACCGCTTGTTACACAGCCTTGTCTGACGCTGCCGAAGCCTCCAGCTATTTCCCCAGTATCTGGATAGACCGGAGTCTCGCTACTTGATCCTGTATCTCGCTACTGATCCTGTATCTCGCTACCTGATCCTTATCTCATTACCGGACCCCTCATCTCTCTAACCAACTAGTGATAAGTACCCCACAGGGGATTCCTTCCTATCAACTTACACTATCTACTCTTGCATACTAAAGACTGTTGCTATCTATGCATTACTATTTCTATCATCTGCACTGTTACATAGATTGCTAGCTCTTGAGTCTACTACCATCTATATCCTTGCACTGAGTTAGCAATTCCTGTACACTTCATCTGCTGTCCCCTACCACCTGTTATTTGTACATGATTGCTAACCTATCTGCATACTATCTATCACCATCTGCTAACACTCCTGAACATTACTATTGAGTGCCTATCATTGCTATCACTACTCACGCCTGTCCTTTTAGTACATCACCTCTATACTATCGTATACAACCTATCACTCCAGGAACATCTTATCTGAGTGTCTGTATATTTGCATGCTGAGGCAGGCTGGGCCACAATGATGAGTCTGGAGAGTTGGATATGGTGATTCAACACATCTCTACACGACTACTGAGTGGAAATTCTACAGCTGCAAATCCAGTTCACTAAACAAACGCCGGAGCGTTACACACGGTTACCGGCAATTTCGCTTTTATTTCTCCTACATTGGCTGCCTTTCTGGTGGGATGTAGAGGTGGCGGCCGGGCAGCGGCCGCCCCTGCTCAACTGCCGCCTGGGTCCAATGGACCCACTGGGACCCATTGTAGGGCCGGCCCTGTCTACATGGCCACAATTGCTAAGGTCATGGTGGATGTCTACACCTGCTGATCCCTTAGCAATCATTGATAGCAGGAAGCTGCATGTTTGTCCACACCAAACAACCTAAACCTTTTGGCTTACAGCTAGAAGACCCTGTCCTTCTTTCTTCATCCCACGCACGCCCCTTCATCTTTAGTGCAATCTTAAGAGCATTAAAGGGCAACTGGCAATGCAGTGCACATGGGCTCTGCCCACACAATCTCCCACAAGAATAAAAATGCAAATTATCGATAGGTCGATATTTATTGGTACAGCAGTGCCAAGCTAATGAAAGCTTCCAAGTTGGGCGGCTGGGTCCGGTGAACAGACAAACAGATGGGAGTCAGACTCAACTGTCCTGTGTTTGCCTGTTCCCGTGAAGGCGGACAGGCATTCCTGCAGTTGTGGACTCCCCCTCCATTGCCCAAGTGGCCTGACAGCAGTGCAGGGCTAAGTTCGGCGGTGGGATGCACATGGGAATTGGGACTAATGCTTGGCTGGGGCTGGGTTGCTGGGCAGGTAGGGCAGGTAGGGCCCCCTGGGCAACTGCCTAGCGTGCCCATTCGGTGAGATGGCCCTGTTCATCTTACATTCCGAGAACCAAGTTCCTCCTTCACAGTGTCTCCTGTTTGTTACATCCCCTGTGTGTATTTCTTCCTGACATCCCTTACACCCCTTACCCTTACATCCCCTGCAATCCCTCTGCACATCCTTACATTTTCTTACTGAATACAATCATCAGTGTCCAGAGGTGAGCAGAACATAGAAGAAAAATCAGGAAAAGTTATCATAATTTGTACATTATCAGGCCTGGTGCTGCCCCCTTTATCCCCCCCCCCCAAGTGCCATTGTGGTAAGTACTTCCCTGCCCTGCCAATGCTCTAATAGTACATATTTCCTCTCTCTTTTAGTTTGATGTAATAACATTAATGATAATTATAATAGAGATACTCACAGTAAATGAACAGGAAACTGGTGAGGATGATCAAAATCAAAAAGGCCAATATTAGGAAGACCCCCAGTATCAGTATCACCCGGTGCTGTGTACTCCCGGCAGCTGGAATAATTACAGAGAGGACAGTGATCCTGCATGTATCAGCTGGTGTAATAATCCTCCAGAATTCATATCTCACATAAAGACATTTTATATTCATCCCAGATCATCTGTGTTATACAATCTATCTATATATCACAGGCGGTTATTTCACATAAGTCAATATATTATGTCATATTATGTCATGCAGTATACAGTATATCATATTTGGGTGTGAAATCTATACTGAAGCAGGGCAACCAATGAGATTCTGGCTTTTATTACCTCTTTACAGATATAGTAAGATTTGATTTCTGATTGGTTGCTCTGGTTTATAGATCCAGTATAGCAGTATTAGTATTAGTAGACATGTGTCCTATAAGTGGAGACTCGGGTCCTCAACTGTCTATAATGGAAGAAGAGGATCCCCCTCATTATAATAACTTACCTTTGGCTGTTGGTGTTTTCCTCCTCCACTGTACATCGCAATCACTCATATATGCATTTTCCTCACTAAGTTGATCTATAGAGGAACAGAGACCTTCATATGAAAACCTAAGATTCCAGGGAGGATATTCAGGCAATGCGATGCAGATATAATGGAGCTCTGTGAGAATAATTTATAGCCTCCACTCAATATTCCTCCCATCAGACTGATGACATCATCTTACCCTAGGCCAGTGATGGCAAACCCTGGCAAACCAGATGTTTTGAAACTACATTTCCCATGATGCTCAACTACACTGCAGAGTGCATGAGCATCCTGGGAAATGTAATTCCAAAACATCTGGGGTGTCAAGGTTAACCATCACTGCCCTATGCCATGGGTGCTCAACCTGTGGCTGTCCAAGCTGCCGGTCATGCTTCTGCCTTTGGAGTCATGGTTTTAACTCTCAGTCTTGCAATGTCTCATGGGACTTATAGTTCCGCAACAGCTGGAGGGCCTCAGGTTGAGCACCCATGCCCTAGGCAAAGTCCCTGACTGGAGCGCAAAGACAACTTTACAAAATAAAAGTTGGAGCTTTTCTGAAGAACGATACTGTGACTGCATATTCTGATGTCAGGAATTTATTCATGGAGACTTGTAGAGCAGCCGAGAGTTCCACCTTATTATTTAACCAATTATACATATTATGACATATGGACTCACATAACAATCTACAGTATATTTATAAATCTTAGGCGTTTTTTTTAAGAATTACATTTCATTTTTCAGGCAGAGATTTTAAAAATTGAATTTCACTATCACAAAGCATATGATACCTTCAACCAAATTCAAGTGTTACGATGGAAAACGGGAACTATTAGTAGTTAAGCCTGTTTCATGTGTCCATGTGTGATTTATCTGGGCTGAGGGAGTGTCCCCACTGTATCCAATAGGGGAGCCTGTTGGACAGTGTGGGAAACCCAGCCAGTGACACACAGGCTTTTGTAACTATCCCAGTGGGTTGGCACAACAGTGGTGCATCCTGGGATATGGTATAAAAGCCAAGGGCACAAGTGACAGGGTGGTCTTTGGGCGGGATGCCAGGTCCCAGGAGGAGGGTGATGGCTGTCTCTCCTCCTGTCTGTATGGAAGGTGGTCACAGGCGGTCGGCCTAGTGAGCCAGAAGTGTAGTGCTGAGCCAGGAGGTCCAGTGAATGCTGACAAGTGGAGCTGAAGGCAGAGCAAACTTGGGAAAAACAGTGTCTGTGAGTACCGGGAAGATTGCCGGGGGGTCTGCCCAGGAAGGGGACCACTCCAGTGGAGAGTCAGTGAACAGGGGCTAGCACACACAGCAAGTGAGAGAGGGGGTGCCAAGTTAGGACCCTGAAGAGAAATATATAACAGGATCATATTCTTTATCTTCACTTCAGTGGCAAGGTGAAACAGCAGCCTTGCCGCACACTACAGCTAGTTGTCCTCAGATTTGTGCATAGTTCATAGTTGGAGTATTCCACTCATTCCTTCTCCCATCCCATTTCCAAATAAAACACAAAAACCAAATCCCCTGGACTGTTCATTGTCTGAGCTAAGCGTCTAAAGTAATACGTTTCCGCAGACTGTTGCTACGGGTAAACCATGGGAAATCCAGAAAGTGCAATTCTCAACAAAAGTGAGTAGACCCATAAGTGAAAATGTCCAAATTGGGCCCAAAGTGTCAATATTTTGTGTGGTCACAATTATTTTCCAGCACTGCCTTAACCCTCTTGGGCATGGAGTTCACCAGAGCTTCACAGGTTGCCACTGGAGTCCTCTTCCACTCCTCCATGATGACATCACAGAGCTGGTGGATGTTAGAGACATTGCACTCCTCCACCTTCCGTTTAAGGATGTCCCACAGATGCTCAATAGGGTTTAGGTCTGGAGACATGCTTGGCCAGTAAATCACCTTTACCCTCAGCTTCTTTAGCAAGGCAGTGGTCCTCTTGAAAGTGTGTTTGGGGGTCATTATCAAGTTGGAATACTGCCCTGCGGTCCAGTCTCCAAAGGGAGGGGTCATGCTCTGCTTCAGTATATCACAGTACATGTTGGCATTCATGGTTCCCTCAATGAACTGTAGCTCCCCAGTGCCAGCAGCACTCATGCAGCCCCAGATCCGGACAATCCCACCCCATTGCTTGACTGTAGGCAAGACACACTTGTCTTTGTACTCCTCACCTGGTTGCCACCACACATGCTTGACACCATCTGAACCAAATAATATTATCTTGGACTCATCAGACCATAGGACATGGTTCCAGTAATCCATGTCCTTAGTCCGCTTGTTTTTAGCAAGCTGTTTGCAGGCTTTCTTGTGCATCATCTTTAGAAGAAGCTTCCTTCTGGGACGACAGCCATGCAGACCAATTTGATGCAGTGTGCAACGTATGGTCTGAGCACTGGCAGAGTGACCCCCCCTACCTCTGCAGCAATGTTGGCAGCACTCATACGTCTATTTCCCAAAGACAACCTCTGGATATGACGCTGAGCACGTGCACTCAACTTCTTTTGTCACCCATGGCGGGGCCTGTTCTGATCGGAACCTGTCCCGTTAAACCATTGTATGGTCTTGGCCACCGTGCTGCAGCTCAGGGTCATTTCAGGGTCTTGGCAATCTTCTTATAGCCTAGGCTGTCTTTCTGTAGAGCAACAATTCTTTTTTTTTTAGATTCTCAGAGAGTTCTTTACCATGAGGTGCCATGTTGAACTTCCAGTGACCAGTATGAGAGAGTGAGAGCGATAACACCAAATTTAACACACCTGATCCCCATTCACACCTGAGACCTTGTAACATGAAAGAGTCACATGACACCGGGGAGGAAAAAATGGCTAATTGGGCCAAATTTGGATATTTTTACTAAGGGGTGTACTCACTTTTGTTGCCAGTGGTTTAGACATTAATGGCTGTGTGTTGAGTTATTTTGAGGGGACAGCAAATTTACACTGTTATACAAGCTGTACACTCACTACTTTACATTGTAGCAAAGTGTCATTTCTTCAGTGTTGTCACATGAAAAGATAGAATAAAATATTTACAAAAATGTGAGGGGTGTACTCACTTTTGTGAGATACTATATATAAGTTTGCAAGGCTAATATTGATACATCCTCTGCACTCAAGTATGGCCCCAATGCTGTGGGAAGACCCTCCCTATTTGAGGCATGAACATGGTCTCAGTCCTCTGGTATCCACTAGGCCTTGCTGCTTTCCTTAGACTGGGGTATCTGTAGGCAATACATGCAAATGAACAAAAGAGGGCGCACTAGCCTCCTGCATTAACCAGGACGACATTTATTTCCATAATAAAAGTAAGTAATATACTCACAAATGGATATTAACAAAAGGTTCATCACAGATCTCACGAAGCAATCATACACACCTCCAGATGGACTGGGAAGATATCATGAAGTCCTAGAGATGTTGACGCATTTCATGGATGCCCCCTCTTCTTCAGAACGGAATGTCTGTTACAATCTATATGTTCTTATATACCGTCTAAGCATCAGAGACCTAACCTCTAGCTCCACCTCTAATTATTGAGGGGGCCGGGTTACTAATGCCTATAATACTGGTAGGGTACTTCAGACATTGTCTCACAGGGCTAGACTATCAGCCGCCAATCAAAAGTATTTAGGGATTGTTCACCACAATAAAATATACTCTATGAAATCTTTATTAAAAAACAAACGGTGTAAAGCAGGTATGCAACCTTTCGGAGGTTGAGATCTACCTGGACAACATGGAGAAAAGCAAAGAACCCCAGGAGGGTACTAGGCGGTGCCCCTTCCCCAGTGCAAACATCAAAATTATATTTTCACAAAAAAATACATGAAAATCATTATTAGTGGACATAAACATTCCATACATAAAAAAAAACCCATAAATTCCATTTTCAAGCCAAAATTCTCCCCAAACAACAATGCACATATTCCACCAACTTCCAGTTCCAATCTCCCCTCCCAGCACAAATCTCTGCCACCACCTCCAGCTCTAATCCCACCTTTATGCCCCCTCCTAGCACACATCCCCTTTCTTCTCAAATGTTCTATCCTATCACATATCTTCACCCCCAAATATCCCCCCCAATCCCTCCTATTAGCCCAAATTCCCCCATCCCCTCCTGGCACAAAATCCCCCCCATCTCCCCTCCCAGCACAAATCTCTGCTCCCACCTCCAACTCTAATCCCACCTTTATGCCCCTCCTAGCACACATCCCCTTTCTTCTCAAACGTTCTATCGTAGCACAAATCTTCACCCCCCAAATACCCCCCCCAATCCCTCCTATTAGCCCAAATTCCCCCATCCCCTCCTGGCACAAACCCCCCCCATCTCCCCTCCTAGCACAAATCTTCTTTCTTCAATCCCCCTACCAGGACAAAATTCCCACAAATCCCTCCTCCATCCCTTCTAAATTACCATTCCTAGCACAGATTCTTCCTCCTTACCCCATTCCCCCCAGCACTAATCCCCCACCCCCTCCTAGCTCAAACACCCCCCCCCTCCAAACCTTCCTTCTAGCACATATCACCTCTCCACCATTCTTCCTTCTAGCACATACCCCCCCCCCCCTCCCAAATCCCCATAACATTTCCAAATACAGATAGCCCCACCATTCCCCTAACTTACAGGGGGAAGCCACTAAAAGCCAGAAGGAGCTGTGGTAAAAAAGATAGAAGGAAGGCCAATGGGCTACCAATGGGGTATGAGACGTATGGGGTAAATTGGATATGTGAGATATAAATGAAACGCAGAAAAAAGCAGCCAATTGTGTAGTGTCACCACGTACTAAATGTAATGCATAAAGAAAGAATTGGCGCTAATTTCCCTATGAGCGGAAAAAATATGATCTCAATAACAGATGTCAGATGGAAATCTTATAGGAAAGTGTAAAAAAAATTGGCACTACTTGCTCAATAGGTAGAGACCCCCACTGTGATAAATACCTAATATGTTCAAAAATAGATAAAATAAAATGAAATAAAATCGATATCTTCAATGTGTTGAAAAAAAAATGTATAGATGCTGAAATAAATAATCAATGTGTGGTGTATATTCCCCAAATAAATAATAAATAAAAAAAAATAAAGTGGCCGGGGGTAAAAGACAATAAATATGGAGTCGGAAAAAAAGGATCTTAGAACATCATGATTCGCATAAAGCAATAATCTAAAAAAAATGTGCAAAGTAGCAGGTGACAAGCAGTGGATAGGTAGTATAAAGCACAAATAATAATAAGTGCTGAGAAGTAATGAATCAAAAATGATCAGAAAATATCACAGATAATAAATTAGTGGGCAGTTCATGCGTCCAAAATGCCAAACAAGCAATAAAGCGCTTCGATACGTGCAAATAAATATATAAATGATTGCACTCAGATGTGGGGGGACATAATAATTAATACAAAAAGATGTCCATGTGCAAAACAAAATGCAAAAGTGCTTCAAAAAAAAAAAAGTGACTCTCGTGATCACCAAAGTGAGCTAATCCACAAATAGGTGCAATGGCCGCTCACCTCCAAGACGTTTTTTGATATAAATCACCAGTATAAATACATAAGGGGGGATATGATCTCCATGTATAAATACATAAGGGGGGATATGATCTCCATGTATAAATACATAAGGGGGATATGATCACCATGTATAAATACATAAGGGGGGATATGATCTCCATGTATAAATACATGAGGGGGATATGATCACCATGTATAAATACATAAGGGGGATATGATCACCATGTATAAATACATAAGGAGGATATGATCTCCATGTATAAATACATAAGGGGGATATGATCACCATGTATAAATACATAAGGGGGGATATGATCTCCATGTATAAATACATGAGGGGGATATGATCACCATGTATAAATACATAAGGGGGATATGATCACCATGTATAAATACATAAGGGGGGATATGATCTCCATGTATAAATACATAGGGGGGGATATGATCTCCATGTATAAATACATAAGGGGGGATATGATCACCATGTATAAATACATAAGGGGGATATGATCACCATGTATAAATACATAAGGGGGGATATGATCACCATGTATAAATACATAAGGGGGGATATGATCACCATGTATAAATACATAAGGGGGATATGATCACCATGTATAAATACATAAGGGGGGATATGATCTCCATGTATAAATACATAAGGGGGATATGATCTGGCTGTTACGGAGACATGGTTTAATGAAAGAAATGACTGGGACATAACCATACCAGGGTACTATTTATACAGAAGAGACAGAGAAGGCAAGAAAGGAGGAGGAGTGGCCCTGTATGTGAAAGATAGCATTAAATCTAACCTAATACAAGTTGGTGAGGCCAACATAGAGTCAGTTTGGGTTACGTTGCAGTTTGCTAATCATGCAGTAACTCGTGTAGGGTAAAATATAGACCACCTGGTCAAGTTAAAGAACTAGATGATCTACTAGTTGAAGAAATAGCTAAAATGACAATGAAAGGAGAAGTTATCATTATGGGAGATTTCAATCTTCCAGATATAAACTGGAAAACCAAAATAGCAAGTTCTACCAGGAGTACAGATATTCTAAATTCCCTACTGGGGTTGTCTCTGCAACAAGTGGTTGACGAGCCAACCCGGAGGGAGGCCATTTTGGATCTGGTATTCACAAATGGGGATTCGGTATATGATGTCATTGTAGGCGAAACCTTGGGATCTAGTGATCACCAGCTAGTGTGGTTTAATATAAGAACTGTGAAAGAGTCACACCACACAAAAACAAAAGTTTTAGATTTTAGAAAAACAGACTTTTCAAAAATGAAATTAGTCATAAATGAGTCCTTATCAGACTGGAACGGATTACATGGAGTCCAGGAGAAATGGGACTACTTAAAAGGTGCATTATTGAAGGCAACAGAAAATTGCATTAGACTTGTCAGTAAAAGCAAAAAAAGGAAGAGACCACTGTGGTACTCAGCAGAAGTGGCCCAAATTATTAAAAATAAAAAGCTAGCATTTTGTAATTATAAAAAAACCCAGAGCAATGAAGATAAGGAAATCTACAAGATTAGGCAGAAAGAGGCCAAGCAAGTTATAAGAACTTCTAAAGCGCAGGCAGAAGAAAAACTAGCTCAGTCTATGAAAAAGGGGGATAAGACATTCTTCAGATATATAAATAAAAAAAGGAAATTAAAACAAGGAATAACTAAATTAAAAACAAAGGACGGAAGGTATGTAGAAGAGAATAAAGGGCTAGCCGACTGCCTTAATGAATACTTCTGTTCAGTTTTTACAGAAGAAAAAGAAGGAGAAGGACCTCCACTTGAAAGGATGACTAATGAATCGTTTGATGCATGTGTCTTTACAGAGGAAGACGTTCTAAGATTGCTGTCTAAAGTGAAGACAAATAAGTCACAGGGTCCTGATGGGATACACCCAAGATTATTAAAAGAGCTTAGTGGTGAGCTGGCAAAACCATTAACAGATTTATTTAACCAATCATTAGTAACAGGAGTCGTCCCGGAAGATTGGAAATTGGCAAATGTCGTGCCCATTCACAAGAAAGGTAGTAGGGAGGAATCGAGCAACTATAGACCAGTGAGTCTGACATCAATAGTAGGCAAATTAATGGAAACCCTATTAAAGGATAGGATTGTGGAACATCTTAAATCCCATGGATTGCAAGATGAAAAACAACATGGGTTTACTTCAGGGAGATCATGTCAAACAAATCTTATAGATTTTTTTGACTGGGTGACTAAAATAATAGACGGTGGAGGTGCAGTAGACATTGCATATCTAGATTTTAGTAAGGCTTTTGACACTGTCCCACATAGAAGACTTATCAATAAACTGCAGTCATTGAGCATGGACTCCCATATTGTTGAGTGGATTAGGCAGTGGCTGAGTGACAGACAACAGAGGGTTGTAGTCAATGGAGAACATTCAGAACAAGGAAATGTTACCAGTGGGGTACCTCAGGGATCTGTACTGGGACCAATTTTGTTTAATATCTTCATAAGTGATATTACAAAAGGCCTCGATGGTAAGGTTTGTCTTTTTGCTGATGACACAAAGATATGTAACAGGGTTGATGTTCCTGGAGGGAAACGCCAAATGGAAAAGGATTTAGGAAAACTAGAAGAATGGTCAGAACTCTGGCAACTGAAATTTAATGTGGATAAGTGCAAGATAATGCACCTGGGGCGTAAAAACCCAAGGGCAGAATATAGAATATTTGACACAGTCCTGACCTCAGTATCTGAGGAAAGGGATTTAGGAGTAATTATTTCAGAAGACTTAAAGGTGGGAAGACAATGTAATAGAGCAGCACGAAATGCCAGCAGAATGCTTGGATGTATAGGGAGAGGTATAAGCAGTAGAAAGAGAGAAGTGCTTATGCCGCTGTACAGAACACTGGTGAGACCTCACTTGGAGTATTGTGCGCAGTACTGGAGGCCATATCTCCAGAAGGATATAGATACTCTAGAGAGAGTTCAGAGAAGAGCTACTAAACTAGTACATGGATTGCAGGAAAAAACTTACCAGGAAAGGTTAAAGGACCTTAACATGTATAGCTTGGAAGAAAGAAGAGACAGAGGGGATATGATAGAAACTTTTAAATACATAAAGGGAATCAACTCGGTAAAGGAGGAGAGCATATTTAAAAGAAGAAAAACTACCACAAGAGGACACAGTTTTAAATTAGAGGGGCAAAGGTTTAAAAGTAATATGAGGAAGTATTACTTTACTGAGAGAGTAGTGGATGCATGGAATAACCTTCCTGCAGAAGTGGTAGCTGCAAATACAGTGAAGGAGTTTAAGCATGCATGGGATAGGCATAAGGCTATCCTTCATATAAGATAGGGCCAGGGACTATTCATAGGATTCAGATATATTGGGCAGACTAGATGGGCCAAATGGTTCTTATCTGCCGACACATTCTATGTTTCTATGTTTCTATAAATACATAAGGGGGGATATGATCTCCATGTATAAATACATAAGGGGGATATGATCTCCATGTATAAATATATAAGGGGGATATGATCACCATGTATAAATACATAAGGGGGGATATGATCTCCATGTATAAATACATAGGGGGGGATATGATCTCCATGTATAAATACATAAGGGGGGATATGATCACCATGTATAAATACATAAGGGGGATATGATCACCATGTATAAATACATAAGGGGGGATATGATCACCATGTATAAATACATAAGGGGGATATGATCTCCATGCATAAATACATAAGGGGGATATGATCACCATGTATAAATACATAAGGGGGATATGATCACCATGTATAAATACATAAGGGGGGATATGATCTCCATGTATAAATACATAGGGGGGGATATGATCTCCATGTATAAATACATAAGGGGGGATATGATCACCATGTATAAATACATAAGGGGGGATATGATCACCATGTATAAATACATAAGGAGGATATGATCACCATGTATAAATACATAAGGGGGATATGATCACCATGTATAAATACATAAGGGGGGATATGATCTCCATGTATAAATACATAGGGGGGGGATATGATCTCCATGTATAAATACATAAGGGGGGATATGATCACCATGTATAAATACATAAGGGGGGATATGATCACCATGTATAAATACATAAGGAGGATATGATCACCATGTATAAATACATAAGGGGGATATGATCACCATGTATAAATACATAAGGGGGATATGATCTCCATGTATAAATACATAAGGGGGGATATGATCACCGTGTATAAATACATAAGGGGGGATATGATCTCCATGTATAAATACATAAGGGGGGATATGATCTCCATGTATAAATACATAAGGGGGGATATGATCTCCATGTATAAATACATAAGGAGGATATGATCTCCATGTATAAATACATAAGGGGGATATGATCTCCATGTATAAATACATAAGGGGGGATATGATCTCCATGTATAAATACATAAGGGGGGATATGATCTCCATGTATAAATACATAAGGAGGATATGATCTCCATGTAAAAATACATAAGGGGGGATATGATCTCCATGTATAAATACATAAGGGGGGATATGATCACCATGTATAAATACATAAGGGGGGATATGATCACCATTTAAAAATACATAAGGAGGATATGATCTCCATGTAAAAATACATAAGGGGGGATATGATCTCCATGTATAAATACATAAGGGGGGATATGATCACCATGTATAAATACATAAGGGGGGATATGATCTCCATGTATAAATACATAAGGGGGGATATGATCACCATGTATAAATACATAAGGGGGGATATGATCTCCATGTATAAATACATAAGGGGGATATGATCTCCATGTATAAATACATAAGGGGGGATATGATCTCCATGTATAAATACATAAGGAGGATATGATCTCCATGTAAAAATACATAAGGGGGGATATGATCTCCATGTATAAATACATAAGGGGGGATATGATCACCATGTATAAATACATAAGGGGGGATATGATCACCATGTAAAAATACATAAGGGGGGATATGATCACCATGTATAAATACATAAGGGGGATATGATCTCCATGTATAAATACATAAGGGGGATATGATCTCCATGTATAAATACATAAGGGGGATATGATCACCATGCATAGTGTTGATGTAGCATTGATTTTGTGCTATAAACAAAAAAAAGAGCAAAACATTTGAAAAAAACACCATATTTTTTTTTTACTTTCTGCTATAAAACATTCCAAATTAAAAAAAAAAAAAATCAATTTTTTTTTAATCAGTTTAGGCCAATTTGTATTCTGCTACATATTTTTGGTAAAAGAAAAATCCCAAAAAGAGTATATTAATTGGTTTTTACAAAAGTTATAGCGTTTGCAAACTACGGGATAGATTTTTGGACTTTTTTGTTTTTATTAGTAACCGCGGCGATCAGAGATTTTTAGCGGGACTGCGACACTGTGGCGGACAAATCTAACACCAAGTGACACTTTTTGGGGACACCAATACAGTGATCAGTGCTAAATAATATGCATTGTCACTGTATAAATGACACTGGTAGGGAAGGGGTTAACACTGGGGGAGTGATCAAGAGGTTAAGTGTGAGCCTATTTGTGCTTACTAACTTTGGGGGGGGGGGGGCTCTGTGACAGGCACACAGAGATCGGTGACTCAGCTTAGCAGAGACACAGGATATCACTGTGCCTGTCTGACAGGAGAGCCGCCTGCTTTGTTTACATAGGCAGGCGGCTCTCCTGTCTGTTTCCCTGAAGATCGCTAGAGGCCGGCAGGGATCGAACCCGCTCCTCCCGCGGTCTGGCTACCGCTGTATCTAATCACAGCGGGAGCACGGCTCCAGGAGCGCACGCGCGCCACTGAGACCGCGTGCACGTAGATCTACGTGATTATGCGCAGCCGAGCTGCTTTGCTGCAGTAAATCTGCGCGGGGCGGTCGCCAAGTGGCTAAACAGACTTAAAAAAATTATTTCATGGGAATATTTAACAGAGAAAAAGTGACGAAATAAGGTGAGTTCATTGATTATACACCCATTGATTATACACCCATTGACTATACAACCATTGACTATACACCCATTGATTATACACCTATTGATTATACACCCATTGATTATACACCCATTGATTATACACCCATTGACTATACGCCGATTGATTATACACCTATTGATTATAAACCCATTGATTATACACCCATTGACTATACACCCATTGATTACACACCCATTGATTATACACCCATTGATTATACATGTTATTTTTGCAGTATTTTGCCCCCCCCCCTCCCCAATATTAATCAATGATCACATCTACCACCTACCTGGCTCCATCTCCAGTTTTTCAGCTCTCCTCATTGCTCGCTGCGATCAAACCCTGATTCCGCGCTCTGCACAATCTGCACCTTCAACATACATTGTTATCATTTTTATAATCTTCTTAGAAGAAGGCGCTGCCCTTTGTTTTTTCCCATTTCGCAAACTTTAAAATGTCACAAATAAATAAAAGGGGAAGTGTTTGAATTTCTGCAATATTCTGTATAATATTTTTGCACAAAAACGTGTTCCCACCCATAAACAGGATATGTTATCTCAGCGGGTCCAGGACTTCGCTTTATGATCAATTATTGTGCAAAAATCCCCATCAAAAATCGCTGTCTCTTTGAACCAGAAATGATTTTACCCCCCCCCCCCCCCTTAATGACCAGGACGTTTTTTGCAATTCAGCACTGCATTATTTTAACTGAAAATTGCGCAGTCGTACGACGCTGTACCCAGAAAAAATGTATGTCCTTTTTTCCCCACAAACAGAGCTTTCGTTTGGTAGTATTTGATAGAGATAGACCGATTATCGGCAAGGCCGATATATTAGTGGCCGATATGCACTTTTCCCGATATATCAGTATCGGCCCCGGAACTGGCCGATATTATCGATATTTTTGTGACGTCATTCTGCCTTCTTAGGACACCTCCCTCCCCTTGGACAGCCTCGTCTGGAGTCGAGACTAGTCTAATGGGAGTGTATCACAGCCATACACCCACCCACAGCAGCCTGGTGCAAGCCAGCCACACACATCCACAGGCTCTGTACCAGCCAGCCATCCACAGGCACTGTACCAGCCAGCCACCCACAGGCACTGTACCAGCCAGCCAGCCACCCACAGGCACTGTACCAGCCAGCCCCCCACAGCCCCTGTGCCAGCCACCCACCCACCACAGGGTGCCAGACAGCCAGCCACCCACAGCCCCTGTGGCAGCCACTCACCTACCACAGGGTGCCAGCCAGCCAGCCACCCACCACAGGGTGCAAGGACAGCCAACCACCAACCATAGGGTGCCAGCCAGCCAGCCACCACAGGGTGCCAGCCAGCCAACCCCCAACACAGGGTGTCAGCCAGCCAGCCATGTGTCCGAAAATTTGGCGGGTAGCGAACAAGCAACTTTTGCCGTGAACCGACCGCCGGGCGAACCGCAAGGCCATCTCTAATCTTTAGTGTAAGCCTCTATTCGAGTGAATAATGGCTGCAGTCAATGTACAGGCATACCCCGTTTTATGTACACTCACTTTACGTACACTCGTGAGTAGAGTTGAGCGGACACCTGGATGTCCGTGTTCGGCGGGTTCGGCCGAACTTGAAAAAAAATTGTTTTTTATTTTTTTCCAGAAACTATTGGTTTCTTCTGCATAACCCTCCATTCTAAATCCATGGTTTTAGGTTGGATTGACATATCCATGTCAAAAGATTTTTTTTTTTTTTTTAGGATTTATTACTAGAGTTGAGCAGATGTCCGTGTTCGGCGGGTTCGGCCGAACTTGAAAAAAAAGTCTGGGTCCGTGACCCGGACTTTTTCCGAACTTGACCCGGACACCAAACCCCATTAAAGTCAATGGGGACCCGAACTTTCAGGCACTAAAATGGCTCTAAAAAAACAATGGAAAGGGCTAGAGTGCTGCAAATGGCAGCAAAATGTAGTTGTAGTTTGCTCTGCAAACAAATGTGGATAGGGAAATAACTTAAAACAACAAAAAAAACATATGGAGGAGGTGGGAGGTTGAGGTGGCGGTGGATGTGGCGGTGTAGGTAGAAGCGGTGGTGGAGGGGGACAAGGTAGCCAACACTGCTTTTTTTTGTCATTTTAAATTAGGGTAAACTCCAAAAGAGTGAGAAGGATCAAAAATATAACAATGGCTGGGTAAGGTCGGTATCCATCTCTATTCTGCACAAGGTACGGACAAATCCTGTGGGATCCATGCCTGGTTCATTTTAATGAATGTGAGCTTGTCCACATTGTCTCTGGACAGGCGGCTGCGCTTGTCTGTGATAACGCCCCCAGCCGTGCTAAATACACGTTCAGATAATACACTGGCTGCAGGGCACGCCAGCACCTCCAAGGCGTAAAGGGCAAGCTCAGGCCATGTGCCCAATTTGGAGACCCAGAAGTTGAAGGGGGCAGACCCGTCATTCACTACATGTAGGCGTGTGCACACATACTGCTCCACCATGTTGGTGAAATGCTGCCTCCTGCTAAGACGTTCCATATGAGCTGCTGGTGCTGCTGTTTGTTGTGGCGTGCTGACAAAGCTTTTCCACATTTCGGCCATGCTAACCCTGCCTCCTGAGGTGCTGGCGGTGCCCTGGTTGCGTTGGCGACCTCTTCCTCCTCCTCTGCCTTTGCCTTGTGCTTCCACTGTGGCCCCGCTGTCAGGTGGGAATGCCAGCAGCATTGCATCTACCAGCGTGCGCTTGTACTCGCGCATCTTGCGATCACGCTCCAGTGAGTGAATTAAGGACAGTACGTTGTCCTTGTAACGGGGATCCAGCAGGGTGGCCACCCAGTAATCAGCACAAGTTAGAATGTGGGCAACTCGGCGGTCGTTGTGGAGACACTGCAGCATGTAATCGCTCATGTGTGTCAGGCTGCCCAGAGGCAACGAAAGGCTGTCCTCTGTGGGAAGTGTATCGTCTGTGTCCTCTGTATCCCCCCCAGCCACCCACCAGTGATGGCCATTAGCTGGTCTGGGTGCCACCCTGATGTGAGTATGGTTCCATCTCCTCCTCCATCTCGTCCTCCTCATCCTCCTCATCCTCCAGAACTGTGACCCTGCTGGACAATTGTGTACCTGGCGTTGTGGGTGCAGGAACCCACCCTTGGAGCCACTTGTGAATGACTGCCCTGAAAGCCTTGGAAATGATCCCTCTTCATCCTCCTCCTCCTGTGCCACATCCTCTTCCATCATCGCCCGAATCATTTTTTGAAGGAGGCATAGAAGTGGGATAGTTAAGCTGACAACGGCATCATCGGCACTGGCCATGTTGGTGGAGTACTCAAAACAGCGCAACAAGGCACACAGGTCTCGCATGGAGGCCCAGTTATTATGGTGAAGTGGTGCTGTTCCGCAGAGCAACTCACTCATGCGTGCTGCAGCTGAAACTCCACTATGGCCTGCTGCTGCTCGCACAGTCTTTCCAGCATGTGCAAGGTGGAGTTCCACCTTGTGGGCACGTCACATATGAGGCGGTGAGCAGGAAGGGCGAAGTTATGCTGCAGCGCTGACAGGCGAGCAGCAGCAGGGTGAGAACGCCGAAAGTGTGCACAGAAGGCCCGCACTTTCTGCAGCAGCTCTGACATTGGGGTAATTTTTAAGGAACCTCTGCACCACCAAATTCAGCACATGCACCAGGCAAGGGATGTGGGTCAAAACGGCTAGGCCCAGAGCTGCTATGAGATTTTTCCCGTTATCGCACACCACCAGGCTGGGCTTGAGGCTCGCTGGCAGCAACCACTCATTTGTCTGCTGTTCCATGCTCCTCCACAACTCCTGCGCGGTGTGTGGTTTTAAAAGTTTTAAAACTGCCTGCTTTCGTTTACCCCTGGCTGTGCTGAAGTTGGTGGTGAAGGTGTTACGCTGACCGGATGAGGAGGCGGTAGAGGATGAGGAAGCAGAGTAGGAGGAGTTAGGAACAGGAGGCAAACTGAAGCGCCCTGCAATCCTCGGTGGTGGAAGGACAAATTGCTATCCGCCTCAGGCCCAGCCGCCACTGCATTTACCCAATGTGCCGATAGGGAGATATAACGCCCCTGACTGTGCTTACTGGTCCACGTATCGGTAGTTAGGTGGACCTTGCCACAGATGGCGTTGCGCAGTGCACACCTGATTTTTTCCCCCACTTAGTTGTGCAGGGAAGGGATGGCTTGCCTGGAAAAGTAGTGGCGGCTGGGCACGATGTACTGTGGGACAGCCACGACATAAGGCTTTTAAAACTGTGCGTCTCCACCAGACGGAATGACAGCATTTCAAAGGCCAAGAATTTTGAAATGCTGGCATTCAGGGCCAGGGATCGCGGGTGGGTAGGGGGGTACTTCCTCTTCCTCTGAAGTGTTTGGGAGATGGAAAGCTGAACGCTTCCACGGGACATTGTGGAGATGGTTGGTGACCCAGGTGGTGGTGTTGCTGACAGATCCTCTGTTTGCGGGGTTGCAGATGCCGGTATCACTACAGATGTGGATGGAGCGGCCGAGACTGCAGCAGAAGAGGAAGCAGGATGAGCCAGAGACGTTTCTTGGTTTTGAAGGTGTCTACTCCACTGCAGCTCGTGCTTTGCACTTAGATGCCTGATCAGGCACGGTGTGCTCAGCATTGAGAAGGTTTATGCCTCGCTTCAGGCTCTGATTGCACAGGGTACAAACCACTTGTGTCCTGTCATCAGCACATTGTCTGAAGAACTTCCACGCTAGAGAACTCCTTTGAGCTGGCTTTGGTGCGCTCTGTCCCTTGCTGCGTTGGGCAGTAGCAGGCATAGTGTCTAGGGCACGGCTGCTCCGCTTCTGCACCCTGCTTCCTTTTCTGCTGTGCTGGTGGCTCTGTGCGACCACCGCCTCTTTCTCCAAACTACTCAGGTCACCTGCATGACCTTCATTCCATGTGGGGTCAAGGACCTCATCGTCCTCCATATCATCTTCCACCCAGTCTTCCCCCCTGCCCTCTTTGTCGGTCTCCACAATTCTGAGCGCCGCAGCAGTTGGCACCTGCGATTCATCATCATCGGAGACGTGCTCCGATGGTCCTTCCATGTTCTCATCTTGAGAAATAAGTGGTTGGGCATCGCTGCACTCAATCTCTTCCACTTCTGGGGCAGGGCTAGGTGGATGGCCCTGGGAAACCCTGCTGACAGAGTCATCAAAAAGAAGAAGAGACTGCTGCATGACTTGGGGCTCAGACTGCTTGCCTGATTCGCAAAGGGGTGAGGTGAAAGACGGTTGGACATCGGCTGCAGGTGCCAACTCTGACCTTTCGGCAGTAGACTGGGTGGGAGACAATGTGAAGGAACTGGAGGCACTGTCAGCAACCCAATCTACTATCGCCTGTACTTGTTCTGGCCTCAACACTTGTAGAGGCGCATGATGCCCTACCAAATACTGCTGCAGGTTCTGTCGCCTACTCACACTTGAGGAAGGTGTTTCACTTGTGCGTGTAGCTGGCACAGATCGACCACGTCCTCTCCTTGCAACAGGAGCTCTACCAGCAGCACCACGACCCAGGCCACGGCCCCTATTTGACGTTCTCCTCATATTTCTGTAATTTATGATCTTGCCCAAGAAAGGTGTTTATTGAATAGCGGAACAAAACAACAAAAGTATCGTACGGGTGTATCTCACAGTTAAATATGCAAACTATGCCGCAATTTAATTTTTTTTACCCCAAAAGGGTGTTTCTTAAATAGCGGAATATAAAAACAGTATACAAATACAACGGGTATATCTCACAGTCAAATATGCAAAGTATGCCGCAATTTATTTTTTTTTACCCCAAAAGGGTGTATATTGAATAGCGGAATAGAAACAAATTTATAAAACGGTGTATCTCACACGTACAAACACAGACTAGGCCCCCGATTACAATTTTTTGTACCCTAAAGGCAGGATGAGGATGAGGAATAGGAGTAGGAGGAGTTCGGAACAGGAGGCAAACTGAAGCGCCCTGCAATCTTCGGCGGTGGAAGATGCGCCCAAAAAATTTGAAAGGTGTATCTCACATGTACCGATACAGACTATGCCGCAATTTAATTTTTTTTACCCCAAAAGGGTGTATATTGAATAGCGGAATAGAAATACATTTATAAAACGGTGTGTCTCACACGTGCAAACACAGACTAGACCCCGATTACAATGTTTTGTACCCTAAAGGCAGGATGAAAATGAGGAAGAGGAGTAGGAGGAGTTCGGAACAGGAGGCAAACTGAAGTACCCTGCAATCCTCGGCGGTGGAAGATGCGCCCAAAAATTTAAAAGGTGTATCTCACACGTACCGATACAGACTATACCGCAATTTAATTTTTTTTACCCCAAAAGGGTGTATATTGAATAGCGGAATAGAAAAAATGTTACAAAACGGTGTATCTCACACGTACAAACACAGACTAGGCCCCGATTACAATTTTTTGTACCCTAAAGGCAGGATGAGGAAGAGGAGTAGGAGGAGTTCGTAACAGGAGGCAAACTGAAGAGCCCTGCAATCCTCGGCAGTGGAAGATGCGCCCAAAAAATTTGAAAGGTGTATCTCATACGCACCGATACAGACTATGCCGGAATTACATTTTTTTTACCCCAAAAGGGTGTATATTGAATAGCGGAATGGAAAAAAATATATAAAATTGGTGATTTTTCAATAGTACATGTGAACACAGCAGTATCTTATGTTTTATGTCACGGTTAGCAGCAGGCTATGAAGAGAAAGAAAAAAAAAACCCCTTTAACTTTGTAATTTTTAAATAGCAGATTAGTACAGCAATCTGTAGTAAAATATAGCTGAACGCTGCACACAACAGACTGATAAAATTATTTTTTTTCTCCCTTCTCCTCCTCCTCCTCAGTGGGCTCAAGTGAGGGCAAAAAGATTGTTCACTCCACCACCCCCCACACAGCAAAATCGATGTAGATCGCTAACGGACGATTGTTCTGTCCTGTGTCTCCTAATCTTTCCCTGCCTACTCTCTCCAGCCTGTCCCTAAAATGCTCAAATAGCTTTCCCTGCCTACACTACGACCTGTCCCTGCATTCTTTTCAGGCACAATGTTGTTTTTCCCTGTCTGTCCCTAATCAGCAGCAGCCAGCCCCGTTATGTGTGCTCTCTACCTACACTACAGCAGCCTGACGCACAGCGCGCTGTGTCTCGAGCTTATAAAGACCTGGGTCACATGCTTCAGCTGGCCAAACACAGCCATGCCATTAGTAGGCTTGGCTGTGATTTCTTCTATGGCACACCAGTTAAACGCTTGTCGATTGGCTGTTGAAAGCCCGCCATTAAAAGCGCACCATTACATACAAAACAGGAAATAAAATGACCGAACACGGATTTTCAACCCGAACATACAGTAAAGTTTTCGGGTCCTTGTCCGGGTAACAAAAATCCAATTATCCGGTATGGACCAGAATAATACAGTCCGTGTTTGCTCAACACTATCAGTGATATGTCACACAGCCCATCAGTATTGTCATCAGTGATCTGTCACACAGCCCATCAGTACTGCTATCAGTGATCAGCCATCAGTGATCTGTCATCAGTGATCTACCACACATCCCATCAGTACTGCCATCAGTGATCTGTCACACAGCCCATCAGTACTGTCATCAGTGATCTGTCAGTACTGCCATCAGTGATCTGTCACACAGCCCATCAGTACTGCTATCAGTGATCTGTCACACAGCTCATCAGTACTGCCATCAGTGATCTGTCACACAGCCCATGAGTACTGTCATCAGTGATCTGTCACACAGCCCATCAGTACTGCTATCAGTGATCTGTCACACAGCTCATCAGTACTGCCATCAGTGATCTGTCACACAGCCCATGAGTACTGTCATCAGTGATCTGTCACACAGCCCATCAGTACTGCTATCAGTGATCTGTCACACATCCCATCAGTACTGCCATCAGTGATCAGCCCATCAGTGATCTGCCACACATCCCATCAGTACTGCCATTAGCGATCTGTCACACAGCCCATCAGTACTGTCATCAATGATCTGTCACACAGCTCATCAGTACTGCCATCAGTGATCTGTCACACAGCCCATCAGTAATGTCATCAGTGATCTGTCACACAGCCCATCAGTACTGCCATCAGTGATCTGTCACATAGCCCATCAGTACTGCCATCAGTGATCTGTCACACAGCCCATCAGTACTGCTATCAGTGATCTGTCACACAGCCCATCAGTACTGTCATCAGTGATCTGTAACACAGTCCATCAGTACTGCCATCAGTGATCTGTCACACAGCCCATCAGTACTGCTATCAGTGATCTGTCACACAGCCCATCAGTACTGTCTTCAGTGATCAGCCCATCAGTGATCTGTCATCAGTGATCTGCCACACATCCCATCAGTACTGCCATCAGTGATCTGTCACACAGCCCATCAGTACTGTCATCAGTGATCTGTAACACAGTCCATCAGTACTGCCATCAGTGATCTGTCACACAGCCCATCAGTACTGCTATCAGTGATCTGTCACACAGCCCATCAGTACTGTCTTCAGTGATCAGCCCATCAGTGATCTGTCATCAGTGATCTGCCACACATCCCATCAGTACTGCCATCAGTGATCTGTCACACAGCCCATCAGTATTGTCATCAGTGATCTGTCACACAGCCCATCAGTACTGCTATCAGTGATCAGCCATCAGTGATCTGTCATCAGTGATCTGCCACACATCCCATCAGTACTGCCATCAGTGATCTGTCACACAGCCCATCAGTACTGTCATCAGTGATCTGTCAGTACTGCCATCAGTGATCTGTCACACAGCCCATCAGTACTGCTATCAGTGATCTGTCACACAGCTCATCAGTACTGCCATCAGTGATCTGTCACACAGCCCATGAGTACTGTCATCAGTGATCTGTCACACAGCCCATCAGTACTGCTATCAGTGATCTGTCACACATCCCATCAGTACTGCCATCAGTG
The DNA here is from genome assembly GCF_965119305.1 of Pelophylax lessonae. NCBI lineage: Eukaryota > Metazoa > Chordata > Amphibia > Anura > Ranidae > Pelophylax > Pelophylax lessonae. The sequence continues at coordinate 663,711,896 of NC_138771.1, forward strand.
ATCAGCCCATCAGTGATCTGCCACACATCCCATCAGTACTGCCATTAGCGATCTATCACACAGCCCATCAGTACTGTCATCAATGATATGTCACACAGCTCATCAGTACTGCCATCAGTGATCTGCCACACAGCCCATCAGTAATGTCATCAGTGATCTGTCACACAGCCCATCAGTACTGCCATCAGTGATCTGTCACATAGCCCATCAGTACTGCCATCAGTGATCTGTCACACAGCCCATCAGTACTGCTATCAGTGATCTGTCACACAGCCCATCAGTACTGTCTTCAGTGATCAGCCCATCAGTGATCTGTCATCAGTGATCTGCCACACAGCTCATCAGTACTGCCATCAGTGATCTGTCACACAGCCCATCAGTACTGCCATCAGTGATCTGTCACACAGCCCATTAGTACTGCCATCAGTGATCTGTCACACAGCCTATCAGTACTGCTATCATTGATCTGTCACACAGCTCATCAGTACTGCTATTGGTGATCTGTCACACAGCCCATCAATACGGCCATCAGTGATTTGTCACACAGCCCATCAGTACTGCCATCAGTACTGTCACACAGCCTATCATCTTTAAATGTATACCCCTAGAAGGCCTGAAGATGCTACTTGGCTGTTGGGCCTCTGTATGTGGCCAGGCTATGTAAAAGTCTTACAAATGTGGTATTGCCATACTCAGGAGGAGTAGCAGAATGTGTTTTGTGGTGTATTTTTTGCTATGTACATGCTATCTGTTAGAAGTATCCTCTAAATTGACAACTTTATCATTTTGTGGCTAATTCCATTGTCCCAGTGCTCCAGGGCCTTCAAAAATGTGATAGGTAGTCAGGAAATTAGATGTATAATTTATGTCCCTAGAATGCCTGGAGGTGCTACTTAAATGTTGGGCCTCTGTATGTGGCCAGGCTGTGAAAATGTCTCATACATGTGGTATTGCCATACTCAGGAGGAGTAGCAGAATGTATCTTGGGATGTAATTGCAAGTATGCCTATGCTGTGTGTGAGAAATAACTTGTTAATATGACAACTTTTTCCAAGCATTGTGGGTAAAAACTAAAACTTCAAAAAACTCACCATGCCACCTACTAAACACCTTGGAATGTCGACTTTCCAAAAAGGGATCATTTGGGGGGTATTTGTACTGTCCTTGCTTGTTAGTGTCTCAGGAAATGAGATCGGTCATCAGTATAATATTGCCATATACACTGCCTGACCAAAAATAACGTCGCCAATAAAAAAAAAAAAAAAAAAAGGTCACACGCTTTAATATTTTGTTGGCTTTGATTATGGCACGCATTCGCTGTGGCATTGTTTCGATAAGCTTCTGCAATGTCACAAGATTTATTTCCATCCAGTGTTGCATTCATTTTTCACCAAGATCTTGTATTGATGATGGGAGAGTCGGACCCGTGCACAAAGCCTTCTGCAGCACATCCCAAAGATTCTCAATGGGGGTAAGATCTGCACTCTGTGGTGGCAAATCCATGTGTGACAATGATTAGGGATGGATGAACATTGGCCGGGGCGGTTCGCGAACGCCAGCCGCAAATTTTCTCAAAAGTCAGCGAACCGCGAGTTCGCGGCGGGCCCCATTGACTTTAATGGGAGACGAACTTTAAAAACCTTTAGGTCATATTTGTAACCACAAAAGTTGTACAATCTGTGCACAAATAGTCCCAAAACATGGACAATGTCATAACAGAAGTAGTGCAATTGAAAAAGTTGCCCTAATTATTTATTTTTTTTCACAGCAAAAAATGTTTTTTTTTTTTTTCATAAATCAGCCAGAACTGACAGCAGCCGGTAAATACATTGTCTAATACATATAGGGTCCATTCACACATCTGTAAAATGGGTCCGCATCCATTCCACATTTTGGCGGAACCTTTACAGACCCATTGTTTTTCATTTCCAGTCTGAAAAATTAGGCATTCACAGGATAAAGAAGTAAGTGTCAGCCATTCAAGGCCCCAAAAATTAGCTCACATGCGTTTGCCTGACAGCTAAGAACGTAGTATTCTGTGGCTGAAGAAACATTAGGCATTCACAAAGTATACAGAAATAAGTGTCGGCCTGTATAGGCTGCAAAAATTACCTCACATGGGTTGATCTGACAGCAAAGAACGTAGTATATGATGGCTAGAGGTACAGTAGGCTTTCACAGTATACAGAAGTAGGTGGCGGCCTATATAGGCCACAAAAATTATCTCACATGGGTTGATCTGACAGCGAAGAGCGTAGTATATGAGGGCTAGAGGTACAGTAGGCGTTCACAGTATACACAAGTAAGTGGCGACCTGTATAGGCGGCAAAAATTAGCTCATATGGGTTGAACTGACAGCAAAGAACGTAGTAAATGATGGCTAGAGGTACAGTAGGCGTTCACAGTATACAGAAGTAGGTGGCGGCCTGTCTAGGCCACAAAAATTAGCTCACATGGGTTGAACTGACAGAAAAGAACGTGGTATATGATGGCTAGAGGTACAGTAGGCATTCAGAGTATACAGAAGTGGTTGCCTGTATAGACGGCAAAAATTAGCTCACATGTGTTGAACTAACAGCAAAGAATGTAGTATATGATGGCTAGAGGTACAGTAGGCGTTCACAGTATACACAAGTAAGTGGCGATCTGTATAGGCCGCAAAAATTAGCTCACATGAGTTGAACTGACAGCAAAGAATGTAGAATACGATGGCTAGAGGTACAGTAGGCGTTCACAGTATACACAAGTAAGTGGCGACCTGTATAGGCCACAAAAATTACCTCAAATGGGTGGAACTGACAGCAAAGAATGTAGTATATGATGGCTAGAGGTGAAGTAGGCTTTCACAGTATACAGAAGTAGGTGGCGGCCTGTATAGGCCACAAAAATTAGCTCACATGGGTTAAACTGACAGCAAAGAACGTAGTATATGATGGCTAGAGGTACAGTAGGTGTTCACAGTATACACAAGTAAGTGGCGACCTGTATAGGCGGCAAAAATTAGCTCATATGGGTTGAACTGACAGAAAGAACGTAGTATATGATGGCTAGAGGTGAAGTAGGCGTTCACAGTATACACAAGTAAGTGGCGACCTGTATAGGCCGCAAAAATTTGCTCACATTGGTTGAACTGACAGAAAAGAACGTAGTATATGATGGTTAGAGGTACAGTAGGCATTCACAGTATACAGAAGTGGCAGCCTGTATAAGCGGCAAAAATTAGCTCACATGGGTTGAACTGACAGCAAAGAATGTAGTATATGATGGCTAGAGGTACAGTAGGCGTTCACAGTATACAGAAGTAGGTGGAGGCCTGTATAGGCCACAAAAATTAGCTCACATGGGTTAAACTGACAGCAAAGAATGTAGTATATGATGGCTAGAGGAACAGTAGGCGTTCACAGTATACACAAGTAAGTAGCGACCTGTATAGGCGGCAAAAATTAGCTCATATGGGTTGAACTGACAGAAAGAACGTAGTATATGATGGCTAGAGGTACAGTAGGCGTTCACAGTATACACAAGTAAGTGGCGACCTGTATAGGCCACAAAAATTTGCTCACATTGGTTGAACTGACAGAAAAGAACGTAGTATATGATGGTTAGAGGTACAGTAGGCATTCACAGTATACAGAAGTGGCGGCCTGTATAGGCGGCAAAAATTAGCTCACATGGGTTGAACTGACAGCAAAGAACGTAGTATATGATGGCTAGAGGTACAGTAGGCGTTCACAGTATACAGAAGTAGGTGGCGGCCTGTATAGGCCGCAAAAATTTGCTTACATGGGTTGAATTGACAGAAAATAACGTAGTATATGATGGCTAGAGGTACAGTAGGCATTCACAGTATACAGAAGTGGCAGCCTGTATAGGCGGCAAAAATTAGCTCACATGGGTTGAACTGACAGCAAAGAACGTAGTATATGATGCCTAGAGGTGCAGTAGGCATTCACAGTACACAAAACGGTAAGTGTCGTGCTGTATAGGCTGCAAAAATTAGCTCACATGGGTTGAACTGACAGCAAAAAACGTAGTATATGATGGCTAGAGGTACAGTAGGCATTCAGAGTATACAGAAGTGGCGGCCTGTATAGGCGGCAAAAATTAGCTCACATGGGTTGAACTGACAGCAAAGAACGTAGTATATGATGGCTAGAGGTACAGTAGGCATTCACAGTACACAAAACGGTAAGTGTCGGCCTGTATAGCCTGCAAAAATTAGCTCACATGGGTTGAACTGACACCAAAGAACTTCGTATATGATGGCTAGAGGTACAATAGGCATTCACAGTACACAGAACAGTAAGTGTTGGCCTGTATAGGCTGCATAAAATTAGCCATTCAATGGACATTAAATGCCTTTTATGCCGCTGTATTTAGCGAAGCCAAGGACCAGGAACTGTTGTGGGTGGATGGCGGTCTTTCGGATATTTGTGGCCTGGCATGAGGAATTTCGATGAAACATGGTCTACTGGTCACATGTGTTTAATTCCTTAGAGATCCATGCCTCATTCATTTTATAAATGTGAGGTAGTTTACACTGTCATGAGCTAGGCAAGTGCGCTTATCGGTCACGATCCCCCTTGCTGTGCTGAACGTCCTTTCGGACAGGACACTGGACGGGGGGCAAGCCAACAGTTCCATTGCTAATTGTGCAAGCTCTGGCCAGAGGTCAAGCCTGCCCACCCAGTAGTCCAGGGGTTCATCACTCCTCAGAGCATTCACATTGCCGTTAACCCGATGCAGTCGGACACCTGTCGGACACCTTTTTTTTACGCTCCAACATTAGAGCCACAGAAGCCTGCCTTTTTCCAGAACAACGTGATGACGGCATCATGGAAAGTGGAGTGTTGGACAACTGTGAGGAGACAGGAGAAGGAGAAGAGGCTGGAAGGTGAGAGCATGGAGAAAAGTTTGTCTCCAAGGGTTACAACTTCAAGGAACTAGATGAGATTGACCAACAAGTGGGCTCCTATGATAGGGAGTACATCTTGGACCCTTCTGCCAGACCTCCGGAGTTGGAGGTGGCTAAGAGAGCCCCCTAAAGTTCCTCCAAAATTTACATTTTTTACCGGATACTCTGCTCAACACTTTCTGGTAAAAAAGCTTCTCAAAAAACATTGGGGGTCCTCAGAAGTGACAGAATCTTGGGACCACTCCTCCCAGAGGTCCCTTCTGTCACGTATAGGGGCCTTCCCCCATTGCGATTGACGGTTGCTCCCAACATTGTGGAACCTCCTAAGAAACCTGTTCCATTCTTCCAAATGAAAGGTTTCTACCCTTGCAGAAAATGCTCTATTTGCAAATTAAACCAACTTAAAAGTAGAAAATACATGAAGTTCTCCTCTAATGTCACGGGGAGGAGTTATGAGGTTGAACATTTTTCTACATGCTGTACCAGGAATGTAGTCTACCTCATAACTTGTCCTTGCAGATTACACTATGTGGGCCGCACCATCCGTGCCTTTCAGACTAGAATGAATGAGAATGTGGCTAATATAAGGAAGGGCTTCCCCAAGCATTCCCTGTCCAAACATTACGATGAGAATCATGGCAGGGATCCAAGGGGTACCTCGTTTATGATAATAGATGTTCTCCAACCATACTGGAGGGGTTGTCATATAAGAAGGGAAATATCAAGGTTAGAGACAAGATGGATTTTCCAGCTGAAAGTGTATAGGCCATTCGGCCTTAACATTGAATGGGACGTGAATGCGTTTTTAAATAATAGCTAGGTCCCTATCTTCAATTTTCTGGTTACTTTGATATTTTTTAGGAATATTTTTTTAGGAATATTTTATAAGGAAATTTTTTGATATTTCCTCCAGTAGTTGGTATTTTGTCCCTCTGAAACAATTCCTCTGATATTTTAATGTTAATTAATTTTATTGGCTTCAGATATTATGTATTGTGATCATGTCTTATTTGTTATAAATGTGTGCAATTTTATTATGGATATGCGGGTCTAGTACAGCGGTGTTCCCTCAGATTTCCGAGTGTGATGTTTATATTAAATGAATTTGGTCCAGATATAGTCTATTAGACATTTAGGGATGTGTCCCCTATGATAAAGATATGCATTTTTACATTTCCTGTCTGGACCATTCAGTGACTTCCTGTTTCCTCTTGGTGGAGTGCATGAGTCACTTCCTGTTCCGGGTCGGCAACATCTGGGCTGATTATTGGTGACTTCCTGTTTCCTCTTTGTGGAACACATGAGTCACTTCCGGTTCCGGGTCGGTGATGCCGGGACTATGCACACAGGTGCTATCATTAATTTTACTTACAGAGAAGACTACTTAAGTGGTTAATTGGGGGCAGCATGTGTGCAAACCTGGGGACCCAGCGCAGGGATGGTCCTTGTAAAGGCACCCACAATGTATAATATTGCTATATACACTACCTGACCAAAAATAAAGTCGCCACCAAAAAAAAAAAAAAAAGGTCACACGCTCTAATATTTTGTTGGCTTTGATTACGGCAAACATTCGCTGTGGCATTGTTTTGATAAGCTTCTGCAATGTCACAATATTTATTTCCATCCAGTGTTGCATTCATTTTTCACCAAGATCTTGTATTGATGATGGGAGAGTTGGACCCGTGCGCAAAGCCTTCTCCAGCACATCCCAAAGATTCTCAATGGGGGTAAGATCTGGACTCTGTGGTGGCCAATCCATGTGTGACAATGATTAGGGATGGACGAACATCGGCCAGGGCGGTTCGGGAATGTCAGTCGCAAATTTTCTCAAAAGTCCGCTAACCACGAGTTTGCGGCGGGCCCCATTGACTTTAATGGGAGCCGAACTTTAAAAACCTTTAGGTCATATTTGCAGCCACAAAAGACGTACTAGCTGTGCACAAATAGTCCCAGCACATGGACAATGTCATAACAGAAGTATTGCAATTGGAAAAGTTGCCCTAATTTTTTTTTTTTTTACAGCAAAAAAAATTATTATTATTTTTTTCATGAATCACCCTGAACTGACAGCAGTCGGTAAATACATGTCTAATACATATAGGGTCCGCATCTATTCCACAATTTGGCAGAACCTTTACAGACCCATTGTTTTTCATTTCCAGTCTGAAAAATTAGGCATTCACTGGATACAGAAGTAAGTGTCGGCCATTCCAGGCCCCAAAAATTAGCCCACAAGGGTTTACCTGACCGCTAAGAACGTAGTATTGTGTGGCTGAAGGTACATTAGGCATTCACAGGATAAAGAAGTAAGTGTCGGCCAGTATTGGCCGCAAAAATTAGCCCACATGGGTTTACCTGACAGCTAAGAACGTAGTATTCTGTAGCTGAAGGTACATTAGGCATTCGCAGGATACAGAAGTAAGTGTCGGCCAGTATTGGCCCCAAAAATTAGCCCACATGGGTTTACCTGACATCTAAAAACGTAGTATTTGGTGGCTGGAGGTACATTACGCATTCACAGGATACAGAAAGAAGTGTCGGCCTGTATAAGCCCCAAAAATTAGCCCACATAAAGGGGCACTCTGATGGGGACACACTGGACACTGGATATAAAGGGGAACTCTGACAGGGACACACTGTCAGCCTGTGTCCCCCATCATCCAGCCTGTGTCCCTCTCATCCAGCCTGTGTCCCCCTCATCCAGCCTGTGTCCCCCCTCATCCAGTCTGTATTACCCCGTTATTCAGCCCATGTCACTGCTGTCATGCAGCCCATGTCCCCCGCCGTCATTCAGCCTGTGTCCGTGTCCCCATCAGAATCCTCCTTTACATCCAGTGTGTCCCTGTCAGAGTCCCTTCTTTACATCCATGTCCCCATCAGAGTGCTCCTTTACATCCAGTGTCTCCCCATCAGAGTGCCCCTTTATGTGTGCCGCTCAGAGTTCCCCTTCATTATTCCAGTCAGAGTGCCCCTGTGGTCAGAGTGCCCCTTTATTATTCCTGTCAGAGTGCCCCTTTAATATCGCGGTCAGAGTTCCCCTTTAATATTGCGGTAAGAGTGTCCCTTTATTATTCCCGTCAGAGATCCCCTTTATTATTCCCGTCAGAGTTCCCCTTTAATATTGCAGTCAGAGTGCCCCTTTAATACTGCGGTCAGAGTGCCCCTTTAATATTGCTGTCAGAGTTCCCCCCTATTTTTCCCGTAGAGTGCCCCTTTAATATTGTGGTCAGAGTTCCCCTTTAATCTTGTGGTCAGAGTTCCCCTTTAATATTGCGGTCAGAGTGCCCCTTTAATATTGCAGTCAGAGTGTCCCTTTATTATTCCCGTCAGAGCTGCAGCAACGCTCAGTCACCACACCTGTCACAATGCTGCACAGTGCACAATAATACTACTAATCCACTATAATATGCTTTCTACAAAGTATATTATACTGTGGATTACCCCCCTCCCCCCCTATATAGTGCACTGCACAGCAATACCAAAAAAATTGCAGCCCTTTAAATGACTTTTGTGGACATTAACAGAGCGATTTGTGTGACTGCAGATGCCGATCTCTAACTGCCCCTAAAGCACAGACTGGATACCTGTCCCTATACTGAAGAGAGACTGGACCTATACCGAAATACCAGCCCTGAAAAGGACTTTTGTGGACATTAACAGAGCGATTTGTGTGACTGCTGCCGATCTCTAACTGCCCCTAAAGCACCGACTGGATACCTCTCCCTAACCTGAAAAGATACTAGTAGACCTATACCGAAATACCAGCCCTGAAAAGGACTTTTGTGGATCTTCACAGAGCTATTTGTGTCTGGCAATCTCTCCCTCATGAGCACAGCAGACCTCTCCCTACGCTGGCAGAAAGAGGAATGTGAAATGGCTGATAGCTCAGGTCTATTAATCAGGTAGGGCATGTCCATGTGCTGAAATGTTTCAATTGGCTGTCCCGTTCCACCTGACGGCTGTGTCATGGGTCAAAGTTCTTCTGAATGAAAAAGAAAATGGCGGCGCGGACATATTCGCGAACATCGGCAAAAGTCTGACTTTTTGCGAATATGCGAACAAGCAAAATTTGCCGCGAACCGCCCGCCGGGCAAACCACAAGGCCATCTCTAACAATGATGTCTCATTCTCCCTGAACCACTCTTTCACAATTTGAGCCCGATGAATCCTGGCATTGTCATCTTGGAATATCCCTGTGCCATCAGGGAAGAAAAAATCCATTGATGGAATAACCTGCTCATTCAGTATATTCAGGTAGTCAGCTGACCTCATTCTTTGGGCACATGCAGTAATTATCCAATAGGAGAGTTACTTCATGCTTAGTATAGTTAGTTGCTTAGTTAATTCCAGGTGGCGACTTTTCTTTTTGGCCAGGCAGTGTATATGTTATTAATTTTGGGAGAGGTGTCCATCAAGTCAAAGCAAATGAGATTGAATCTCAAACACACACAATAAATAAGTGTGACGAGACCAATCTCGCCCCATTGCATTGGAGGAGCCTGGTTGCCCGCCTGCTGCCTTTGGACTATGGACCAGGCTTTAAAAGACGTTGGCTCCATGGCGATTAAACTGTATTCGTGGGGTCTGAGTGCTATTCACCTAATAACGTGCACTCCGACCTGAGCTATCTGGGGATATGTAACATGTCTATGTTTAATGTATAAAAAGTAACTTTATATATTTTAAAGCATAATACTGTATTTGGGTCCCCATGTGGATAATGGAGTCTTGCCTCTATCTTGGAAGCTAAACCTTCTTCCTGTAAACTGTAAGGCACAGAAAGTCCACTCCTAATATGGTCATCCCAGGAAGTTCTGAGGAGACAGACTGTCTAAGGTGGCTCCCCATTCATCTTTTATCAGGTGTGCTAATGACCTGACCTGTTGTCTGCTAAGGGAGGTATTGACACTCAGAGTAATGTGTATTGAGGGCTCGTTAGGGAACCATTGTTCTGTGTCTGACTATAGTTTACATTGATTGCCCCCTGGGGTTTCTGTCTCCTTGCATTGGTCAAAGCTATCTGACCAATCACTATTGACTCATTTTCAAGCCCTCATTTGCATGGGCTGGAGAGGACCTTATTGGGAACTGCAAGTACTTTACAATTGACCAATGGGAAAGCGGTTGTTGGGGGAAGGATGTTCCAATTTCTGTATAAAAGTGTGCTGTGTTCTTCCAATAAATGTTGTTCCTGCTTTAACATCAACACGGAGCTTTGTCTCGTTCTTGGGGGGATTCACTGTATGCTGTTGGAGACTGATTGCTAGGAGTGTAAGCTGATGTATGCTTTTCCTGTTCGTCTGCTAGCAGCTATTCGTGAGGTTTCCAGGTTGGAGTGCTATTTTGTATCCAGTTCGGGAGTTTGGTGTTCTGCAGTAGCTGTGCCTGTCTCTCAGAAAGGGGCATATCGCCTAAACGGATTTTAACCCCTTGTCTGCTGAAATGGTCCGTTACAATAAGTAATCACAATAGTAATGTACTAGGATCTAATATCATCCTTTCCAAAAACAGCCATTGATTGACTTTCATTATGGAAATCTGTTGTCCCCCAGTTACAGGATTGCTGGATCAGCACTGGAGGAAATGATGATGTCACACAGATACATCCAGCCTGTGTGTGGAAATCTGTCAGCCGAAGCCACTTCTCTTCCTCGGGTCTGTGGTTAACCATCCTCAGCAGTTGTCTCACAGTTCTGCCAATTTGCCATGATACTTCTATCACCTGCAATTGTGGAAGTTCAGAGATTACTGCAAGAAATAAAAATCTGACAAAAATAACAACATGTGACACTGATATAGAATATGGTCTGTGGCCCCCGTACATGTACAGACACTGTATGGCAGTGCTGCACCACAAGGCTCTGTATTGTTATTGGTACAGATAGTAGTAGTCGGTAACATTCAACTGGACTTCGTCTGTAATGTTGAAGAACTTTCGTAGCTTCTTCAAGTCACTTCTAATGAGTGTCAGGAAGATCCCCCAACATTTCTATCCACACAAGGAAGCACCAACACCTCCATCCAATAACCATGGGAAGGCAGATGTTGAAAACAGAATAGGAGTTGGGAAGCTTGTAATTCCATTCTGGTTGTCTGGAATAGAGATGAGCCAAATGTACCTGGGCTTGGTTCCAGCAGAGAACATGACTAAAGTTCAGGTGTTGAATCCAAAACCCACTGAAGTTAAAATAAGCCAAATGTTAACTCCTTCGCACCAACCCTATGCAAATATGCGGCCTCTCGGCAGGTGGGCCTTAAAGCAGAGCGGCCGTATATTTTTGTACCAGATTGTGAGCAGAGCTGTGCCAAGAGTGCACGCCCTATGCGCTCCCGGCACAGTTACCTGTGACTAACAGAAAGCTTTCCGATCATATGACCACCGTGACAGCCAATAATAGCGGTCACATGATCATAAACATCGCCTCTGGGCATCTGAAACCCCGTAAAGGGCCAGAAGGCACCAGCGCCAAGGGGTCAATAAAAGTTTCTGACCATTTTTCTAGGCTAAGAGGCAAGGGATTGTCAAACAAATGGCAAGCAGGGGCTCTGCAATGCGCTGAGGGACATGTAGCAAAACATAAAAAAAAAAAATTAATTTAACAAGAAGCAGCAATTTTATTAATGCTTACAATGAAACATTAAAAGTGCAATAGTCCTTTAATTAAGGTGGAACTATACTCACCTTGCCTTCAACAGTGCAACATCCTGGAGCTCACCGATGGAGGCTGACTTCTTCGAACTTCCGGCTTCTGGGTATCATGCACCAGCCGCTTTTATTGGCTGGGCCAACATGATGTCACTTCTGTGTATGTGCAGGAGTCCAGTCGGCTTCAGTTTTGCCGAATCTCTACAGTAAGCTGCGCATGCAGGCAAAATGACAGTTCCCAGCTGCATTGTTCTGTTTGTAAACTAAGGCAAAATGACAGTTCCCAGCTGCTTTGCCCTGATTGTAAAAGAGGCATCCAGGGATTCCATTCATCTATACCAGACCCTTATCCTAGAAGATAATGGAGGACCCCCACACAAATAAAGAAAAAAGGGTGTGGGGTTCCCTCCATAATTAATGATAAGCACTTCAGGTCTGGTATAGATTTTAATGAAAACCCTCACACAAAAATACATTTAAAAAAAGCATGAGGTCCCTCCATAAATCTAAAGCAGACCCTTATCTAAGCATGCAACCTGGTGGGCCTGTCTAAAATGTAGCTTTGCTCCTACACAACTTCGGAATAGAAGGCTTTTTTAACTCCGCAATAATGTCGCTCTACAGTAACCCTACCGCTAAAGTATCGGTGTCTGGGGTGCTTTCCAAGACATTTAGTTTGAACAATGGCACCAGGCAAGGCTGTCCTTTATCTCCCATAATCTTCTCTTTGGCCATTGAACCCCTAGCCGAAATTATAAGGTCTCACGAATCAGTGCATGGCATTAGAATTGGCAGGGAGGAACACAAGATAGGACTTTTCGCAGATGACATGATCCTGACATTGACCAAACCGAAACAGGCCATACCAACTATTCAAAACATCTTATCACTATTTGGCACCCTGTCCTTCTACAACGTCAACACTGCTAATTGCTATGCACTCCACACAGGTATACCGGACACCACCCTCAAGGGGCTTAGGGATATATTCCCCTGTTGTTGGAATTCTCCCTCAATCACTTACCTAGGCATTCAGCTGACCCTCCCTACGACTAATCTTTACAAAGCCAACTTCCCTGCTCTCCTGCACCAATTCTCTTTGGACCTTGCCAGGATAAGGAAATTGCAACTTTCTTGGATTGGAAGAGTTGCAGCTTACAAAATGCTCAAAGAATGAGTTCTGGTGCTACTCCAAAGTAGTAATATCCTGAAATATCTTAATACAGAGAGTACACAAATGCATGTAAAACAGAATGTCTATAACAACACTGTTCGCCCAATCCTAAACGCTGGATATCTTGTAGGTGAATAAAAAAAAGTGAATGAATTCATTTTAACACATTGCTTTTACCATTGTAGATCCATTCAATAAATTTTTATTAGACTGTCCATCCAAGTTTCCATTGGGGTCATTTGTCAGCAATATACATATCTGAGCGCCATCCTTCACTTTTTTTTATTAGCTTACAAAATGCAACTTCTACCTAAACTAATGTACCTCTTTAGAGCCCTCCCTATCCCAATACAACGGAAATTCTTTGCAAAGGTAGCCACCATGGTAAACAGATTCATCTGGGTGGGGAGGAAAGCTAGAGTCCCATTGTCTGTCCTCTATAGGAAAAAAGAATATGGAGGCCTAGGCCTTCCAAACGTACAAGCCTATTACAGGGCGACGATGCTTGACCAACTTCGATATTGGTTTTCCAACCAAGAGGATAAAGTGTGGGTGGGTATTGAAAGGGAAATTACCCCAGGCAAGGACTTAGCAGCCCTAACTTTGGCCTCTTGCATTCACCATAATCCCTTAACACCAGACTACCCTACCATACGCGCTTCTTTAGGCATCCACTTATAGATCGAAATTCACGGAGGAAGTTTCCTGTAACATAGCTTTTCCACTTAATGCCTTTGAGTATCTGATAACGGAATTTTCAGTAGAACAATGGTTGAAGTTAGGTGTCAACTTTCTTCACAATGTAGATGACAGGGAAGTCAATAGCTTATTGCTATTCAAAAAACAACAGATAGCCCACTATCAGAGAACAAATCTGGTAGGTACACTACACCAAGAAAACTGTGTGAGGTTATCATGAATAACAACCATTGTCCAGTCAAGGGCATTTCATTTTTTTATGACTACTGCAACTATTACACAACCTCAGCAAAATTAGTTCCAATGGAGACATAGGAAAGGGACTTAAATCAAAAGTTTACCCTTAAACAATGGTATGACTCTTTAGCAGCAGTTAGAAAGGCATCCTCTTGCACTGAGCATTGGGACAATGCCATGAAGCTACTACATCGCTGGTATATGACTCCTGTGAAGCTCCACAAATTTTACCCTCAAACCTCTGAGCTCTGCGGGAGGGGGTGTCATCAGCGGGGAACCTACTCCATATCTTTTGGGGGTGCCCGTTCATAGTGCGACTATGGCAGGACGTAGCTAAGATTATAATTGACCTGTCTAACACAGCTAAACCTATCTCTTCAGCCATGGCGTTATTGAATATGGCAGTGGGGGATTACCCTCCACAAGTGCGGATGGTGGAAATTCATATATTAGCGGCTACCCGTATTGCCATTCCACAACTCTGGAAATCCCCGACAGTACCCACTATAGACTCGATATTGGCCAGAGTCAACACACAGACCCACTACAAGAAATTAATAGCATACAAAGACCACAAAGTAGAACTATACAATAGAAAATGGGACTCTTGGCATTCAGGAAAATTTGCGCCTAATTAATCATTAAATGAGAAGTCTTGGACTCTGCTTATTGTGATTACATTCTCCGGTTCACTGAAATAGTCCTCATATCCACACCGGGGGGAGGCCTCTCCCCGGGACGTTCCTGATATAGGGTAAGGGTTGGCCTCAGATTGTTCCCAGTGAGGAGACCAGCCCTAGTCCCGGCAGGGAACCCTATACTTCAACTAGTCGGGTGAACGGAACTTTCCTGGTTGACAAATACGCAAGTGTATCTTGTACTGATTAGTTATGATCTACTGGATATAAGCTATTTGACCTACTATTGTTAATGTATAACCAACATATTGGCATGTGTATCGTTTTCTGTTGTTTGTTATATTTTTTATTGTGAAAATAAAAATTTGCAATTAAAAAAAATAAAATAAAATGTAGCTTTGCTCCTAAGAATTTCTTTGGGGTGTATTTATTTTTGTAACATGGTCTTGAATTAATTTGTTAGGAAAAATATATTTTTGTGTGTGCAAATTAACAAATCTTGGTTGCAACCAATGGGACACATTTGTGAGAGTATTTTGTAGTACAGCGTCTCATAGAAAATGTTCATTCTGAAAGGAAAGTAAGGCCGGTTCACATATGTGTAAACTGGATGCAGTTTTCACCTAATCCAATCTGCATGACAGGAGAGTGTGACTGCCTCTCAATGAAGCCGGTTCACACATGTCCCAGGGAGGCTGCGGTCTGGTTTACAAAAGGGGACTGTGCATTTAGGGAGCCAGTTCAGGTGCAAATTCAGGCTAAAATTTGGACCTGAATCTCATCTGAACCGGTGAACAGAAACGCACCGGACCCCAGGCTAGAAAAAAAAATGTATATATATATTTTTTTTAATGAGAACTTGATGTTTTTTGATAGAGAAGGGTGACTCCACACTGACCTTCTTGTGAAATTGAACCACAAACCAAAGAGGAACGAAACATGATTGATAGGAAAGTAACATTTTGCACAGAAAAGAAATCAACATGTTCTTGGCACGACAGAATTTCATTATTGGGTCATAAATGAGAGCTGGTGATGTACAGTATTCTGATAGAGGCTTCTGAAGCAGAGAGATTACCCCACACAGACCTTCTCATGAACTTCAACTAAAAACCACAGTGGAATAAAACATGAAAGACAGGAAAGTGACATTTTATACAGAAAAAATCAACATGTTCTTGGCACTGCAGAATTTAAAGCGGAGTTCCGGCCACAAAAAAGTTTTTTCAATAAAAATACCCCCGGGACAGTCAGGGCTAGTACATTCCACAATGGATAGCCTCTGTACTGTCCCGGGTCGCACTTACCTTTTAGAAGAAATACTTACCTTGAAAATGTCTTCTCCAGCGCTGCCATCTCTGATGTGGGCAGCTGAAGCCAGCACGTCCTCTTCTGCGTCCTCGTCCATGTCCTCTTAACACAGAAATGCGCCTGCACCGGCCCCGATCGTCACTTCCGGAACTGACGAACGGGGCCCTTGCAGGCTCATTGATTCCTGGGAGCGATGACGTTCAGCTCCCAGGAATTAGTGCAAAGAGGAAGTGACGGCGCCGGCCGCGGCCGCAGAGGGAGGAAGGGGAAGGAAGGTGAGTATATTTTTCTTCAATAACAAGGTAAGTAAACAAAAAAAATCGTAACTATCCATTTCTTTTTCAGGTGACGAAAAGCAAGCAGATGGCCCAAAATCGACTATGTCGATTTTGTGGCCGGAACTCCGCTTTAATGAATAGGTCAGTCCACCCAAAAGTGGGACTTTATTTATAAGTGGAGTCTGGCTGCCTTCTTTTATGTCTCCCATTCTCCAGCAGTGACATCTCCCGGTCATAATTCTTGACTCCTGACCTGTTTTCAAACACCTTTGTGTGTTCCAGCTCTGCCTGTTACATTCCCCATTGTATGAAATAAATAAAAATCCTGATGATATGGTGGGAACCCCTCATAATGGGCACAGCTGGTGTACAGGTCCAGATACTAAGCACAGGGAAGGTGAAAACACTTCATAGTGGACATAGCAGGTGTACAGACCCAGGATCTCAGCACAGAGATGGCAGGAACACCTCATAATGGACATAGCAGGTGTACATACCCAGGAACTCAGCACATGGATGGTGGGAACCCCTTATAATGGGCACAGCAGGTATACAGACTCGGGAACTCAGCACAGGGTTGGTGGGAAACTGCCATTCCACTCCTTGACAGTGAGGTTGCTGGCTCCTTTACTAGTGTGCTTCCAGAAGCCGGGGGCTAGAGTTGCTTCTCTGCCCCAGGAGGGATGCTGGATCCTTGGAAGGACCCCGGCGGGGGCCCCCTGGATAGGCCTGAGACTAGGCCTCAGTCTATGGAAGACATTGGTTCTGACCCAAGGAGAAATGAATCCCTGTCTGCCTTTAGACGGAGGATTGTGGACAAGCTGACACGGATTGAGAAAGAGGAGGAGAAATTGGCAGCTTTAAAAGCTGAATTTAGTAAGAAGAGACCGGTTCTGAGGCCTGGAAAGCTTTGAAGAAGCAGAAAGAGTTGGTGAGCTATCTGAAGGAAAGCAGCGGAACATTTAAGAAAAAATACAAGAATGAGGAATGTTTCAGCCATATGAGGAGAGGAGCCGTTTCCAGCATGGAGAGTGACCCAGTCAGCAAAGAGATGCAGGTACCGACAGAGTCAGTGGAGGGAGAAAGTGGACCCGGAGGATGAGCCCAGCTCTTCAACACCTCAGACATCTGCTGAGCCTCCAATGGTGGAGGCCTCTGTCTCCCTCCCTCTGCAGCAGTAATGTGGAACATCTGAGCAGGAGGTTGAGGGGGGTACTGGCATGTTGGAGTTCAAAAGTGAGCTGGAGTCCCCTCTGGATGGAAGAAAGTTCCATTTCTCTGCAGATTCCTCAGATGACTCAGATACTGTTCCTCGTCCTGTGAAAGAGAGACCTGTAAAGAGAGGAAGATTCACCATAAAGTCTGCAACAACCAGGAGGAAGTTTGATCCCACCATCAGCCATGACACAGCAGAGGTAACACAGCAAGCAGGTACAGTGTGTGTGCAAGGTGGTGATATGAACTTTAATAGTGACAATGTGCTTGCTGAGGGTTGTAGTGCTATGAGCTGTAAGCCCGCACCCATAGACAATGTGCAGCATGCAGTGCAACCTGATGCACCTGCTAAAAAAACTTCACTTTTAAATGCAATTGGTGGGAAAACTGAAAAAACTGTGAGCCTCGGGTTGAAGAGTCTGCAAAGAGGTGCACCACAGACATTGCAGAGGCTTTGCCTGGCTGTTCCTGAGAATGGTGGAGGAGGATCTGGGAGCAGTAGTGCTATAACTTTTTTGGAGTCTGCAGTAGACAAGACTGTGATTGAACCCAGGAAAGCAGCTGAGTGCTCAGAGCAAGGGGAGGGGGTGGGTCTGCTGCTCCAAAGACTGCAAAGGTTTTAGGCTCCTTGTCAGCAGGTGTAGTTAAGCCTAAAGATAATGCTGCAATTGCTGGTGGTTTGTCTGGGAGGAAAAACTATGCTGTTGCTGCTGTAGGATCTGGGAGGGGGGTGCAATCAGGGAAGGAGCATGGAAATGTTTTATCTTCCTCACTATTTAAAAGGAGGAATGTTGTTCAGCTTTGATGGGTGAGGGTATTCCACCATATAGGAGAGCTGTGGTTGATAAGATTTTGCAGATGGGGTTTAGACCCGAGAATATCTTCGCCCTGATCATGCTGACTGGCTCCTATGGGTACAATTTGTCCTTTATCCATCTGGAGTCTTTGGACATATTTTGGGAAAAATTTGAACATGTGTGTAGGAGCCTGCCGGACTGGAAAGGGCTCATTCCTAAGGTTGTATCACGCCAGCCACTCATTAAAATGGTGACAATTCTTATTCACAATGAATCCATACCATAAGGGGATTTATCTATATGGTTGAGGAGATATGGAGACATCCTGAGCCCCCTACAGAAAATTATGGATGACTGGGGAATATGGACGGGGGGGGGGTGGTCTGTGCAGCTAAAACTAAGAGTCACTGACAATGTTATCCAGCATCTGCCATCCTCAGCTTTCCTGGGGAGGGAAAGGCTGACCATATTCTATCCAGGTCAGCCAAAGCTTTGCAATAGGTGTGGGGATAAAGGGCAATTTGCATTCTAATGCCCAGTAATGAAATGCTCTCTGTGTCAGGGTTTAGGGCATTTGGCAAAGGATTGCAATATTATAAGGTGCAACTTGTGCAATGCGGTGGGGCATCCTTATAGTCAGCGTCCTGAGGCAATGCACAACCAGCCTGAGCTCATGAGAGAGTTCTTCCGCCTGGACATGGATGATGCTCATAGCTCAGCAGCTAGGGTGCCTGCGATCCCCTCTGAGTCTGTGCCAATGCCCAGTGTACCTGTGTCTTCCCAGTCTGTGGTGCCCCAGTCTGTGCCAGTTCCCAGTGTGTCAGTATCTTCCAAGTCTGTGGTGCCCCAGTCTGTGCATTTGCCTAGTGTGTCAGTGTCCTCCCAGTCTGTATGTAAGGTATCAGTTACCGAGAATGTGTCCAATCCTTCTGTGTCTATGTCCTCCAAAATTGCAGAGGCTGCAAGAAGTGCTGATGCAGGGGCATCAAGTGCAGTGCCAGTCCTTCCCCTCTGCATTTCAGGGCTTCAATTGGGGACCGTGGGATGCAGAGGGGTGGGGAGAATTGTGAATAGGCTGGCCTGGTGGCAGATAAGGTAAGGGAGAGTGGGTGTGAAGGGGAGGGTAAGAGTGGGGAAACTGTTATTTCCAGTTTGTCCAAGGATAAATGTGGAATGGTTGGAGGAGAAAAGGAAGAAGGGCAAAAGAAGGAAAAAAAGGTGTTCAGTTACCCAAAGTCCTAAGGTTTTGCCTTTGACAAATAAGTTTGGGGTCCTGTCAGATGATGACGATGAATGGGACTCATTGAGTACAGCATCTTCTATGGATGAAAAGGTCCAGGTTGCACTGAAGCGCACTGGCTCTCCAGGGAGAGCGAGAGTAGTCAGGCTAAGAAATGGCTGCCTCAATTATCCTAATGGCAGTTCCCACTCCGTTAAAAGTGGCAACCATTAATGTTGCCAGCTTAAAATCAGTGAGTGCTCATCATATGGCCTTATTTTTGCTCAACGAGTATTATGCTGATATTTTGTTTTTGCAAGAGACCCATCTGAGTAGTCTGGCTGATATACATCTGGCAAAGAAGGAGTGGAAGCGTGGTCCCTACTTTTGGTCTCTTGCGGCCGAGCCTTACAGCGTGATTGCGGTCCTTTTTTCTGGTATAGTAATGTGCCGACGGGTAATTGAGGTAGAGATTGGGAAATGCATGATTTTGGATGTTTCTGTGAGGGGCTGCACCTGCGCCTGATTAACATCTATGGTCCCCAGACAAAATGGGACAGGAAATGCCTCTTTACAAAGATTTAGGCTTTTCTTTTTACGGCTCAGCAGGTTATCTTTGGAGGTTACTAGAGTTGAGCGGACACCTGGATGTCCGTGTTCAGTGGGTCTGGCCGAACTTGAAAAAAAAGTCTGCGTCCGTGACCCAGACTTTTTCCGAACTAGACCCGGACACCGAACCACATTGAAGTCAATGGGGACCCAAACTTTCAGGCACTAAAATGGCTCTAAAAAAGCAATGGAAAGGGCTAGAGTGCTGCAAATGGCAGCAAAATGTAGTTAAGAGCATGGCAAGTGCTCTGCAAATAAATGTGGATAGGGAAATAACTTAAAACAACAAAAAAAAACAGAAAAATAAAACAATTTTCTTCATCTGTGAAGGACGAGGCCCATATGGAGTAGGAGGGAGGTTGAGGTGGCGGTGGATGTGGCGGTGTAGGTGGAAGCAGTGGTGGAGGGAGACGAGGAAGCCAACACTGCTTTTTTTTTTTGTCATTTTAAACTAGGGTACACCCCAAAAGAGTGAGAAAGATCAAAAATATAACAATGGCTGGGTAAGGCCAGTATCCATCTCTATTCTGCACAAGGTACGAAAAAGTCCTGTGGGATCCATGCCTGGTTCATTTTAATGAATGTGAGCTTGTCCACATTGTCTCTGGAAAGGCGGCTGCGCTTGTCTGTGATAACGCCCTCAGCCGTGCTAAATACACGTTCAGATAATACACTGGCTGCAGGGCACGCCAGCACCTCCAAGGCGTAAAGGGCAAGCTCAGGCCATGTGCCCAATTTGGGGACCCAGAAGTTGAAGGGGGCAGACCCGTCATTCACTACATGTAGGCGTGTGCACACATACTGCTCCACCATGTTGGTGAAATGCTGCCTCCTGCTAAGACGTTCCATATGAGCTGCTGGTGCTGCTGTTTGTTGTGGCGTGCTGACAAAGCTTTTCCACATTTCGGCCATGCTAACCCTGCCTTCTGAGGTGCTGGCGGTGCCATGGTTGCGTTGGCAGCCTCTTCCTCCTCCTCCTCTGCCTTGGCCTTGTGCTTCCACTGTGGCCCCACTGTCAGGTGGGAATGCCAGCAGCATCGCGTCTACCAGCGTGCGCTTGTACTCGCGCATCTTGCGATCACGCTCCAGTGAGTGAATTAAGGACGGTACGTTGTCCTTGTAATGGGGATCCAGCAGCGTGGCCACCCAGTAATCAGCACAAGTTAGAATGTGGGCAACTCGGTGGTCATTGTGGAGACACTGCAGCATGTAATCGCTCATGTGTGCCAGGCTGCCCAGAGCTGGCCTGGGTGCCACACTGCTGTGAACATGGTTCCATCTCCTCCTCCATCTCCTCCTCATCCTCCAGAACTGTGCCCCTGCTGGACAATTGTGTACCTGGCATTTTTGGGTGCAGGAACCCACCCTCGGAGCCACTTGTGAATGACTGCCCTAAAACCCATGGAAATGATCCCTCTTCCTCCTCCTCCTCCTCCTGTGCCACATCCTCTTCCATCATCGCCCGATGCGTTTTTTCAAGGAGGCATAGAAGTGGGATAGTTAAGCTGACAACGGCGTCATCGGCACTGGCCATGTTGGTGGAGTACTCAAAACAGCACAACAAAGCACACAGGTCTCACATGGAGGCCCAGTTATTGGTGGTGAAGTGGTGCTGTTCCGCAGAGCGACTCACGCGTGCGTGCTGCAGCTGAAACTCCACTATGGCCTGCTGCTGCTCGCACAGTCTTTCCAGCATGTGCAAGGTGGAGTTCCCCCTTGTGGGCACATCACATATGAGGCGGTGAGCGGGAAGGCCGAAATGATGCTGCAGGGCTGACAGGCGAGCAGCAGCAGGGTGAGAACGCCGAAAGTGCACACAGACGGCCCACACTTTCTGCAGCAGCTCTGACATATCGGGGTAATTTTGAAGGAACCTCTGCACCACCAAATTCAGCACATGCGCCAGGCAAGGGATGTGCGTCAAACCGGCTAGGCCCAGAGCTGCTATGAGATTTCTCCCGTTATCGCAGACCACCATGCCGGGCTTGAGGCTCGCTGGCACCAACAACTCATCGGTCTGCTGTTCCATGCTCCTTCACAACTTATGCGCGGTATGGGATTTTTCCCCCAAACATGCAAGTTTTAAAACTGCCTGCTGTCGTTTACCCCTGGCTTTGCTGAATTTGGTGGTGAAGGTGTTACGCTGACCGAATGAGGAGGCGGTAGAGGATGAGGAAGCGGAGTAGGAGGCATTAGGAACAGGAGGCAAACTGAAGCGCCCTGCAATCCTTGGTGGTGGAAGGAGATGTGCCAAACAAATTGAAAGGGTGTATCTCACACGTACACATACAGACTATGCCGCAATTTAATTTTTTTCACCTGCGGTGTATATTGAATAGCGGAATAGAACAAAAGTATATAAAAGGGTGTATCTCACAGGTGCAGACTAGGCCGCAATTGATTTATTTTCACCCGCATGGGTGTATATTGAATAGCGGAATAGAACAATAGTATCCAAAAGGGTGCATCTCACACGTACAGACTATGCCGCAATTTCATTTTTGTCACCCGCATGGGTGTATATTGAATAGCGGAATAGAAAAATAGAATCCAAAAGGGTGCATCTCACATGTAAAGACTATGCCGCAATTTAATTTTTGTCACCTTCATGGGTGTATATTGAATAGCGGAATAGAACAAAAGTATATAAAAGGGTGTATCTCACACGTACAGACTAGGCCGCAATTGATTTATTTTCACCCGCATGGGTGTATATTGAATAGCGGAATAGAACAATAGTATCCAAAATGGTGCATCTCACATGTACAGACTATGCCACAATTAAATTTTTTTTACCCCAAAAGGGTGTATATTGAATAGCGAAATAGAAAAGAGTATATAAAACGGTGTATCTCACACGTACAAACACAGACTAGGCCCCGATTACAATTTTTTGTACCCTAAAGGGAGGATGAGGATGAGGAAGAGGAGTAAAAGTAGGAGGAGTTCGGAACAGGAGGCAAACTGAAGCGCCCTGCAATCCTCGGCGGTGGAAGGAGATGCGCCAAACAAATTTAAAAGGTGTATCTCAGAAGTACCGATACAGAATATGCCGCAATTTAATTTTTCACCCCAAAAGGGTGTATATTGAATAGCGGAATAGTAAAAAGTATATAAAACGGTGTATCTCACATGTACAAACACAGACTAGGCCCCGATTACAATTTTTTTGTACCCTAAAGGGAGGATGAGGAGTAGGAGGACTTCGGAACAGGAGGCAAACTGAAGCGCCCTGCAATCCGCGGCGGTGGAAGGAGATGCACCAAACAAATTTAAAAGGTGTATCTCACACGTACCGATACAGACTATGCCGCAATTTAATTTTTTTTCACCCCAAAAGGGTGTATATTGAATAGCGGAATAGAAAAAAGTAAATAAAATGGTGTATCTCACACGTACAAACACAGGCCCCGATTACAATTTTTTGTCCCCTAAAGGGAGGATGAGGATGAGCATAAGGAAGAGGAGTAAAAGTAGGAGGAGTTCGGAAAAGGAGGCAAACTGAAGCGCCCTGCAATCCTCGGCGGTGGAAGGAGATGCGCCAAACAAATTTAAAAGGTGTATCTCACATGTACCGATACAGACTATGCCGCAATATAATTTTTTTTACCCCCCAAAAGGGTGTATATTGAATAGCGGAATAGAAAAAAAGTATATAAAACGGTGTATCTCACACGTACAAACACAGACTAGGTCCCGATTACAATTTTTTGTACCCTAAAGGGAGGATGAGGAAGAGGAGTAGGAGGAGTTCGGAACAGGAGGAAAACTGAAGCGCCCTGCAATCCTCGGCGGTGGAAGGAGATGCGCCAAACAAATTTAAAAGGTGTATCTCACACGTACCGATACAGACTATGCCGCAATTTCATTTTTTTCACCCCAAAAGGGTGTACAGTAAACCCCCCTCCATTGCGGGGGTTACGTTCCGGACCCAGCCGCGAAAAGTGAAATTCCGCGAAATAGAAAAACCCTATTAAAATGCATTGTAGGCATGATTTTTTTACTGTCCCTGTACGTGTAGAAGCATTTTAAGGTCTTTAAACACACTTTTAAAACAATAGAAACTCATTTAAACACATAAAAGATACTTAGAGACAAAGCAAGAGCTATGAAAAACACAAAAATCTTTCATTTTTAATGATTTATATAGTAAAATAACATTACAAAAAAAAACCGCGAATTACCGGGACCGCAAAAACTGAACCGCGATGTAGCGGGGGATTACTGTATATTGAATAGCAGAATAGAAAAAAGTATATAAAATGGTGTATCTCACACGTACAAACACAGACCAGGCCCCGATTACAATTTTTTGTACCCTAAAGAGGGGATGAGGATGAGGAGTAGGAGGACTTCGGAACAGGAGGCAAACTGAAGCGCCCTGCAATCCGCGGCGGTGGAAGGAGATACACCAAACAAATTTAAAAGGTGTATCTCACACGTACCGATACAGACTATGCCACAATTTAATTTTTTTCACCCCAAAAGGGTGTATATTGAATAGGGAATAGAAAAAAGTATATAAAATGGTGTATCTCACACGTACAAACACAGACTAGGCCCCGATTACAATTTTTTGTACCCTAAAGGGAGGATGAGGATGAGGAAGAGGAGTAAAAGTAGGAGGAGTTCAGAAAAGGAGGCAAACTGAAGCGACCTGCAATCCTCGGCGGTGGAAGGAGATGCGCCAAACAAATTTAAAAGGTGTATCTCACACGTACCGATACAGACTATGCTGCAATTTCATTTTTTTCACCCAAAAGGGTGTATATTGAATAGCGGAATAGAAAAAAGTATATAAAACGGTGTATCTCACATGTACAAACACAGACTAGGCCCCGATTACAATTTTTTGTACCCTAAAGGGAGGATGAGGAAGAGGAGTAGGAGGAGTTCGGAACAGGAGGCAAACTGAAGCGCCCTGCAATCCTCAGCGGTGGAAGGAGATGCACCAAACAAATTTAAAAGGTGTATCTCACATGTACCGATACAGACTATGCTGCAATTTAATTTTTTTCACCCCAAAAGGGTGTAAATTGAATAGCGGAATAGAAAGGTCAGCAGCAGGCTATGAAGGAAAAAAAAAATTTCCCCTTTAAATTTGTAATTTTTAACCACTTTACCACCGGAGGATTTGCTGTCTTACGTCCAGGCCACTTTTTGCGATTCGGCACTGCGCGACTTTAACTGACAATCGCGCAGGCGTGCGACGCTGTGCCCAAACAAAATTTACGTCCTTTTTTTCCCACAAACAGAGCTTTCTTTTGGTGGTATTTGATCAACTGTGCGATTTTTACTTTTTGCGCTATAAACAAAAAAAGAGCATTTATTTTGAAAAAAATAACAATATTTTTAACATTTTTTTTAATGAAATTCCCCCCAAAAAATGTAAAAATCAAAATTTTTTTACATTTTTGGCCAATTTGTTTTCTGCTACCTATGTTTGGTAAAAAAAAATCACAATAAGCGTATTTTGATTAGTTTGCGCAAAAGTTATTGCGTTTACTAACTAAGGGAAAGATTTCTGTCATTTTTGGTGTTTTTTTATTTTAACGAGTAATGGCGGAGATATTCGATTTTTTTTGCGGGACTGCGACATTGCGGGGAACAGATCGGACCCTTGACTGAAATTTTTGACACTTTTAGGGGTATCAGTGACATTTCTACAGTAATCAGTGCTGTAAATATGCACTGTTACTGTAAAAAATTACACTGGCAGGGAAGGGGTTAATTTTATTGGCGAGGGAGGGGTTAATGTATGCCTGGTGCTTACTAACGTATGTGGGGGAGGTGACTGAGTGACACAGGGACAGATGGCATGTTCAGATATGCTGAACTCTGCAATCTGTCACTGTTTGTCACTTAGGAGATCCGCCCGCTCTGTTTACACAAGCGGGCGGATCTCCAAACTCGATTCCCCGCCTACAGGGGGAGGAGTCCAGTGACGTAGGTCTACTTCGCTGGACGGAATCAAGCCACTTTGCAGCAGGACAGTCTCAGTGACTGGTCGGCAAGTGGTTAAATAGCAGTTTATAGCTGAACGCTGCACACAACAGACTAATAAAAATATTTTTTCTCCCTCCTCCTCCTCCTCCTCCTCAGTGGGCTCAAGTGAGGGCAAAAAGATCCTTCACTGCACCACCCCACACACAGCAAAATCGATGTAGATCGCTAACGGACGATTGTTCTGTCCTGTGTCTCCTAATCTCTCCCTGCCTACTATCTCCAGCCTGTCCCTAAAATGCTTTTCTATCTTTCCCTGCCTACACTCCGACCTGTCCCTACATTCTTTTCAGCCACAATGTTTTTTTTTCCTGTCTCTCTCTGTCCCTAATCAGCAGCAGCCAGCACCGTTATGTAGTGTAAAGGAATAACCAGCGCTAAAACCTCTATAAAATTGGACCCTTGAGAAAGTGACTTGATTGGTTACGCAACGCGTCGGGACGCCGTGGTGACGTCACTTCCTGGTCTATGGCCGAGACCGGAAGTTGGGGAGAGTACACAGGAACCGCATCGGTGGCAGGGCTTTTGATTATATGCGCACACTGATCTGCTTAAATGTGAGTTTGTCATTTATATTTTATCTGGAAATAAACCTCGTTTTAAACGTTATTACGCTATGGGACCCTCTTTCCATCTCTTCCCCTAAATTATCGAGTGTCTGGGCAATATACTTAAGAATACCACAGACCAGCTCATAGGACCAGGACCCTAATTCCCATATCGCCTGTGGAGATTTCATTTATACCTGGGAGATTGTTTTTGCCCTTAAAGGTCTACAGGTTGACGAGAAACACCTGATACGCCTATATGTAAGAGAAGTAAGGTGAGCGGCCATTGCACCTATTTCCAGGATTCGTTTGCTCACTCACCTTTGGGCACTGGGATCACTAATTATCGGTGGGTGTTAGTTGCACTTCTGAACTTATTTTATAATATTTTTGGAGATATATACACTGGACTCTCTACACTTGATTATTATGACCACGTTTTTTTAATTGTACATGCTTCACATTTTTTCCACGTTTGGAATTTTATGACTTGGCTCTTGTGTTTTTCTATTTTATTGTTTTTCACAGGGGTTCACCCATTTTAGGGCATTGTGCACCCTGAAATTTCAGAATTATTATCTGATTTCACTTATTGATTTGTATCACTGCTTTTTTAAAAAACTGCACTACTATTGTCACTGAACTTTCTGAGTTTGCTCTTTTTAGGGCACATCTCTTTCATGTCCACATTCCTTTCTGAGCTTGTGACCAGTTCCTCTGCTCATAGTAGCTGTGCAACTCGCTCCTTTTAGGTCACGAGGCGTTTTTTAACTTTTCTCACAGCTACCAGCAATCCGCATTTCCTATAGCACTTTATTGGTTCATTTGATATTAATTGGTACAGTCCGAGCTTTTGGCCAGTTCTGGGTCCATGGAACTTGTGCAATTGCTCATGATCTGCACATAATTTGTTTTATTTTCTCCCACTATTCCTTTTGGAGCACTGATCACTTTGATATTGAGTCTATTGAACCACGTTTTTTATTCACCTAGCACCTTGATATTTACATAGAATTTCTACACGGGACACTTTATACCCCTCATCCATATTGATTGACATATTTATTATAGTGGTTTTAAGATTTGACTGATGCATTTATATAATTACTGGATACAGTGACGTATGGTTCACCAATTTTATAGAGGTTTTAGCGCTGGTTATTCCTTTACACTTTTATCTGACCGTATGTGGTGACACTACAGAACTGGCTGCAGGGCCTCTGGTGCTCCATTTGTCCATCTTTCTTACCTATTTTCTCTTTTGGTAGCGCATAGATTTTATCTTTTATTATCCAGCACCGTTATGTGTGCTCTCTCCCTACACTAGAACAGACTGACGCACACCACGCTCTGTCTCTAGCTTATAAAGACCTGGGTCACATGCTTCAGCTGGCCAATCACAGCCATGCCATTAGTAGGCATGGCTGTGATGGCTTCTATGGCACACCAGTTAAACGCTTGTTGATTGGCTGTTGAAACCGCGCCATTAAAACCACGCCATTTCATACAAAACAGGAAATAAAATTACCGAACACGGATTTTAACCACTTAAGCCCCGGAGGATTTGGCTGCTAAAGGACCAGGGGTTTTTTTGCGATTTTTTACTGCGTGACTTTAACGGACAATTGCGCGGTCGTGCGACGCTGTACCTAAACGAATTTGACGTCCTTTTTTTCCCACAAACAGAGCTTTCTTTTGGTGGTATTTGATCACCTGTGCGATTTTTTGATCACGCGCTATAAACAAAAAAAGAGCGTAAATTTTGCAAAAATAACAATATTTTTCACATTTTTTTATATGAAATTCCCCAAAAAAAAAAGTAAAAATCAAAATTTTTTAACATTTTTCGGCCAATTTGTTTTATGCTACCTATGTTTGGTAAAAAAAATCGCAAAAAGCGTATTTTGATTGGTTTGCGCAAAAGTTATCGCGTTTACTAACAAAGAGAAAGATTTTTGTCATTTTTGGTGTTTTTTTTTTAACGCGTAATGGCGGCGATCTGCGATTTTTTTTTCGGTACTGCGACATTGCGGCGGACAGATCGGACCCTTGACTGACATTTTTGACACTTTTGGGGTTACCAGTGACATTACTGCAGTAATCAGTGCTATACATATGCACTGTTACTGCAAAAATGACACTGGCAGGGAAGGGGTTAACTTTATTGGGAAGGGAGGGGTTAAGTGTGTCCTAGGGGCGTGCTTTCTACTGTGTAGGGACATTGCTATTGGTGTAAAAGCAAAGATCAACCGTTCTACATAGTAGAACGGTCAGATCTTTACTTTTACACAGGGAGAACTGACAGGCAGCTTGTTTACACAAGCTGCTCTGTCTTTCTCCCTTCACAGGAGCGATCGTAGTGTGGCCGGCGGACATCGAGTCCGCCGGTCACACGCACTGACTTGCCTGTGAACGAGCCGCGGCGGGCGCGCGCCTCGGCGGGCGCGCGCCCGCTCGCTATAGGCTCGCAAGTCAGTGACAGGCGAGTGACGTACCGATACGTCACTCTGCCTGGCCGGGGCTGACCGCCGCAGTATATAGTCGTGCGGCGGTCGGCAACCGGTTAAACCCAAATATACAGTAAAGTTTTTGGGTCCGTGTCCGGGTAACAAAAATCCAATTATCCGGTACGGACCCGAATAATACAGTCCGTGTTTGCTCAACCCTAGTGAAGGATAACATTGTTTGATTACCGGATTGAAAAAAAATTGGGTTACAAGGTGTGCAGCCTTTGTAAGGAATCAGGTGTACATGTTGGAAGGTTAATTTCAATCTGGGTATTCAGACTATTCCCATAGTTAGGTTAAAAAGAGGCTTAATGGAGACTGCAGGAGCTGGGGGCGTGGCACTGGGTGCTTTAAACACTATCGACCGAAAGGTACTCAGGAACACATTGGGGAGTCTGGAGCTACATGTTGGTGAAGGGGTTAGGAAATCCCACTTACTCTGTCCAGCACCCAGGTACAATGAGAGGTGTCCCAGGACCCAGGAGAAGTGATTGCCTTGTTCTCAGTGGGGCAATTTCCACAGACAGTCAGATGGGGGTAATATCCAAGTTTACTATGAGTCATATGGATTGGTGGATGACTCAGTTCCATGGCTGTCAAAACCAGATTTGCACTGGTCTCATGCCCGATTGCAGGGACTGAACATCGTGCGTATACCTTGGTCAATTTGGGTACACTCCACAGTCCATTATGTTCTGATGGGTTATGAGTCCGGACAACCTCAGATGATTGATGCTGATGGGCGCTAGAGAAAGGAAAGTGTTGTGTTATGTCAAAGGAAACAGGACAGAATCATGAGTCAGCAATGCTGGAAAAGGAAGGGGTCATGTATAATGGATGCCGAGGTATTGTCCCAACCTGTCCTAGACAAAGTTAAAAATACTTGAGACCAGGACACTGGTGCTGCTATTAAATGTCTAGTGATGCACTGTGTTCAGCATAAGGTTAAATGGTACTCTTTAATCTATTGCACATCTTCTCTTGTCCTTGGCATGGATATAGCAGGAACACCGGGACGTACCCCTATTACCCCAGAGAAAAGGCTTTATATCAAACATGACACCACTTTAGACCTACAGAAACTTCCTTTGGGATTTGGGACGGAGTTAAAAGTTTGGTAGTTAGACCTTGGGTAACAGGATTTAGATAGTGCCAACAGCTTCTGCCATGCGTTAATAGAAGGGCCGTACTTAAGGGGTTTATAATCCAGGGGGGGGGGGGTTGTACAAAAGATAATAGCTGCAGGGGGAAATGATCAGATGGAGTTGGCTAAGGTAAAGTTCTACTTGGAGGCAGAGTGGGCTTCCCTGAATAAATTAGTTTTCAGGGATCACCTAGTGGTGGACAGGCTAGGAGCTGGCTGGACATACTGGAGTATGGAGTTCCATAGATTCTGGAGCAGTCCTGATAGTGAGCCTAGGAGGAGGTAACATGGGAGCTGGAGATCAGGATGCCTTAAGAGGGGCGGAGTGAATGATTTGAGTGATATCTTGAGATCAAAATAGATTAATCCAACTATCCCACGCATTAGATGGAGATGCTAAGGTTTCCTGGTGGGAAAGTTTATTAGAGTACAGTCCTAAAGCCACAGCTTTCCTAAATATTTTACTCCACCCTGTTAGTGTCCTCATCTGTGTATCCCTGTTGCTTTTCCTAAAGCAATTACTATTGTGCATTACTATCAGGAAAATGAACGTTAAAGCTATGAGAATGTGTACCCCAACAAGGTATCTCCTCTTGAGGAACAAAGAGGCCACTAACTCAGAAACTAATCTCTGAAGAAGCCTGATCCATTCCAGACAAGTACAAAGAATTTACAGAATTAAGAGAGGATCCTAGAACAACATACTGTATTTTTTTTACTGTTTCTACTGTTAGGGAAAAGCCTCTAAATTGGAGTCAGAAAATGCAGTCAGGTTTACCTAAATTAAAAAAAAAAAAAAAAATTGATCAACTTTTTTACTCTCTCTTTTTTTTATTTTTGTACAATCTCATTGCACTTTGTATAATTTTGCACAGGCATTTTCAGTACATGGAACACTTTGTCATTCAGTATTTTTTAGAGGTGGGTTACCATTTTTTTTT
This sequence comes from Pelophylax lessonae, assembly GCF_965119305.1. Classification (NCBI taxonomy): domain Eukaryota; kingdom Metazoa; phylum Chordata; class Amphibia; order Anura; family Ranidae; genus Pelophylax; species Pelophylax lessonae. The sequence goes on from NC_138771.1 coordinate 663,742,780, forward strand.
ACAAATAATGTATTTACATATATTACACACAGATACATGTAATTAATACACTTTTTTTCACCACCGATGGCATATATAATTCTGAGCACTTTTTTAAAGCATCATATTGACGTGGAGATGTGGGGATAATTTGGGGGTTTTGTGCTGAATAACACTATTTTACATACTCTGATGCAGATTATCTGCAATTAATCAGCTGAACATCCTCATCCCTTTAACAATTGGCCTTGGGGCCCTTGGCGCTTGATTATCTTTTTCTATCCATATAATTTTTTTGTTATGAATTGTGACCTTCTGGGCTGTTGTGGGTGGGTACAAAATTATAAGTTCAAGGATGAACTTCAGGGGGAAATGTAATGGAAATGTTGAAGTCTCTAATATTTTTAACCTGAAATGAACATTATTTTGAACTTTTTTTGACCCTAAAGTTTCAGGACAGCTGACATCATAAGCATAAGCATTGTAGCTAGAGGCAATATCTGAGAAGGTCTGTTATCTAGAGTTGGTTATCTGGGAAGGCTGGTTTTTCTTGGTATAAAGATGGTATCCATAAACAATGCAGGAGGGACACAATGCAGGAGGGAATCACCTGGAGGGGGGGGGGGGGGGGCTGTGAGGATGACCCAAAAACCTGATCAACATATTATGTGTGTGTTTTCATTCTTTATTTTAACTAAAGGGGGTTGGGTAGAGAGGGTATATAAAAAACAGACAGAGCTCTAAAAAATTCTCTCTTTGAGCCGAGAGCTCTCTTTGAGCACAGACCTCAGGACCATCAGGAGGTCGACGTAATGTATCACTTTTATTTTTTCTTGTTTCTCCCTTCTGTAACTTTTTCCAAATTGTAATTTGTCCTATTATACTGATAGCATTTGTATTTCCATTGTAACATCATTTAGTTTTATTGTATTACTCACTTACTTTTCGGTTCTATTTATTTAATGTTATTTGTGACTAGCTTCTCTTCTGTAATAAATTTGCTCTTTTATTTAGCACAGTGGTTATTCATTATTAATATTATTTTACTGCAAGATATACAACAAAGTTGATATTAACATAGAAAAGGGTGTTGATCACTTATTATATTTATAATCGCAGTAAGGATCAAAGGAAAAAGGGTGGTAGGAAAAAATAGCCAAAACAAGAGGCAGACAGAGATATCAGGTGTCCTCTGATGTCCATCAGTCCAGATCAGAAGATGATCTCCTTCTCACAGACATACCAGAAGTTCGGGGAACAGCGACCATCATTCCACTCTTTAGTTTGTGGCCTTAACACAGCACAGTCTTCCCCTCCTCCATAACCATGACCTTTAAAATCATCCGGCTGACCCTTCTCCCAGAACCTGAAGGACAGAAGAGACAATAGTGATTAGACCAAGGCAGGAACTGAGAAGAACGGGACAACAGAAATGCTTTAAAATTCGATTTTCAAATTGTGAAGCCAACAACTGTGATGGGATGAAAGAGAGCTGACCACACACTACAATTTAATGGTACAATCTACTGAGGTTAGATCAGTTGCAGCCAATCCGATACATACATAGCCCCTATTAACTATGTGATGAGTTCTTTTTCCCACCTATTTCCCTAACTGAATATGTGAGGATTTCTGTCCTCCAGGTCCTTCTCCATGTGAGAAGTTCTTCCCCTTCACTCCTTAACTGATTTGCCTATGTGATTCGTTTTCCCCCTCATCTCTTTCCCTAATTGGCTATGTGAGGAGTAGGGATGAGTCAATGATGTGACCTGGACCTAGGCTGTTAGAGTATTTTGAAGAATGCCCAAACGTTTGCAGGTTTGGCCCCCTGTTCGGTGGGAGGTGAGCATCATCTATAGAAGTGGTATTTTTACCACTTCTATATATAACAGTTTCCTGCTGTCAATGGTTCCTGAAAAAATAGCAAGTGCTGGCAGTTGATGTGTCCCTATCAACCACCTCTGGCACATTACTTACATGGGCAGGAATCCCTGGGTTTGTAAGCAAAGGGACAGGGATAGCAGCAACATCCCTGCCCAAATATGGTCACTGCCCATGTTTTGTCAGTGATGTTATTACTTCCCCCCCCTCCTCCTATATAGCTGATGATTGCTTGGGGAGCTGAAAATTGGTGAGCAGTACCATCAGGAATGGCCATGTGCACTGGGTCAAGCTTTTAATTCTGGCAATTTGGCAGGTTTTGGGCATCATGATTGATGATGGATTTACAATGATGGAACCTTGTTTTTTATTATTATTTTTTTTGGGGGGGACTTGTGGGTGTCTTTAATGGTGGCCTCCAGACTCTGATAAGCCCCCCCCACCCACACTAACTCATAGATCATGCATACAATAAGGCTTTATATATGAAAAAGTGTTGTAAAATGCTAGGAGGAGTGAATTTAGGTCTCAACAATACACTTCAGCTCAAGGATTCACCGATGTGCCACCTTTTCAGTTCATTTTGCCAGATCTTAAATTTAGGAATATGTGAGAAGGATTCTGATATTTGAGTAGGTTTCTTACTTTGGGGTGATATCATAAGGAGTTCCATCCACCCATTTCCAGGTTCCATCTAAATCCGTTAGACCGAGCCACACAAATTTGTCTTTTGAAATCCCACGCAGAAAATTCTTAAGAAAGACAAAAGATAGAAGTTGAATGAAGATTAAATATTTTGCATACACACTTTTCAGCCAATTTGGTCACATGACAGTTTATCTACCAGTATATTTTTGGATTGGATAGGAAACAGGGGCACCAGAAGAAAACCCACTCGAAAAAAAATTCTGCTGCCCGGTTGCCGTTGGCTTGTTTTGGCTACAGCTTTAATACCTTCATCTGGGAGGTCCTGTGCTCCATGTGTGTGACAACATTCTGCACAAATACCAGTCCAGCATCCACAACATCTCAGTGGTATCCAGACCTTCATCTGACCATCCACAGTGTCCATAACTACCACACATCGTGTGATTGGCCAAAGCATGCACCCTGACCTCCATGCTTTGGCCAATCAAATGACCTCTGCCATGATTGGACAAAGGCAGGCTTGCAGGCTGCCTTTAGCCAATCATGGCTCAGGGGCTAAGTACACGCCCCACACTATATAAAGGCTCGCGCAGCCGCATTGTGTATTGATTACATCATATCAGGTCATTGAGTATCTTATCGGTCACTTGTGTATACCCTATATAGATCTGATCTCTATCTATATATAGGGCTATTGATTAGATCATATCAGGTCATTGAGTATCTATCGGTCACTTGTGTATTCCCTATATTGATCTCTATCCACATCATGTCTGAAAGGCCGACAAGGAGAGGCAGACGCTCACAGGCCAAGAAAAGAGTGCAAGCAGCCTCTGTGTCCACAGTGAAAAGTGGTGGTCACAGTCGACATAGTGCATCCTCTGCAGACGGGGCACGTCTGTCCTTTATTTCTGGTGCTGCCCGTCTTATTCAGCCACAACATGTGGAAGAGTCGATGGAGTGGATAAATAAGCCGTCCTCATCCTCCTCGTCCTCTGACACCCGCGCTCACAGTTGTTTGCTTTCCACTACAGCTGCCAAAGTGGCCCGTTCCACAGGCTCCTTCTCCACAGCTACTCCTTCTGTCGCCCCACCATCATGCATGCAGGAGTCACCTGAACTATTCAATCATAGTGTCAGTGACATGCTGCTGGAGGATGCGCAGCAATTTGAAAGCTGGGATGTTGGTTCCCAGGTTGATGAAGGGAATAATGTGAGCCTAGGGAGAGGGGGTGACAATGACGGACAGGAAACTAGCAGTCATGTTCCTACAGCTGCAGCATACTGCCAAGTTTGCTCCAGTGATGAGGAGGGAGGAGATGATGTGGTCACTGACTGTACCTGGGTGCCTGACAGGATAGAGGAGGAAAGTGAGGGGGAGGAGGAACAACTCCAACGAGGCAGGATGCGCTCCAGGGGCCGCCATAGGAGAGCCCATTTATTGCATCACAGCACAGAGCTCCACAGGTGCAGGGTGCTGCAAACTCCCCGCTGACTCCCAAAGGTTCATTATTGTGGGCTTTTTTACATGTGCAGCAGACCACAGCGTTGCTGTTTGCAACATCTGTCTGAAGCGGATCAAGCGTGGCCAGAACACCAGCTGCTTGGGCACCACATGCTTGACAAGGCAAATGACGACCTGCCATGCAGTCCGTTGGCAACAGCACCCGAAGAAGACAAAAGATCAAAACAAGCATACTGCACCTTGCTCCTCATATGGGATATCAAACCCTATACCTCAAATACCTGCATTGAGAGGGATGATGGTATAGCAATGAGTGCCACTGAGACTTACAACCAATCTGCTAGCAGTACACCACCACTTTACTTGAGCAGCAGGCACATTTCACTACCCCAGTTGCTGAACTGTAGAAAGAAATACTGTCCCAGCTTTCCACATGCTCAGCATCTTAATGCTAGCTTGGCCAAATTGCTAGCATTACATTTGCTGCCTTTTCATCTGGTAGACTCTGCTCCCTTTAATGAATTTGTGGAATGTGCTGTACCACAGTGGCAGGTACTAAAAAGGCATTTATTTTGCGTAAGGCCATTCCGGCTCTACCGTCATGTGGAAGTTAGTGTTTTGGCCTCGTTGGACAGAGCGGTCAGCAGAAAGGTGCACATTACTGCTGACTCTTGGTCCTGAAGGCATGGACAGGGGAGTTACCTTTTTTTCATGGCGCACTGGGTAACTCTGCTGGCAGCTGGGAAGGATGCAAGACAGGGTTCAGTGTTGCAGCTTGTTTTGCCACCACCCCTTCAAAAAGCTGGTGCTGGTTCTGCCACATCTGGCTACTTCACCACCTCCTCCTCCTCCTCTTCTTCTTCCTCCATGTCCTCTTCTTCTTCCTCCATGTCCTCTTCTACTCAATTGTCCTTGGAAGCAGCAGTGCTCCCTAAGCGTTCAAGGGCCTATGCAAGCAGTCAGGCTAAAAGATGCCACGCCGTGCTTAGGTTGGTCTGTCTAGGGGATAGGAGTCACACAGGGGCAGAGATTCTGTCAGCTCTGCAGGGGCAGGCTCAAAGATAGTTGATGTCATGACAGCTTGAGCCAGAAATGGTTGTATGCGACAATGGCACCAACCTTCTCTTTGCCCTCCATCAGGGACACTTGACACATGTTTCATGCTTGGCACTAGGGATGATCGAATGGTTCAGGGCGGCCATCGGTTCGACCCGAACATTGACTGTTCGAGGTTCGGCCGGATTCCGAACTTTTTGCTGAAAAAGTTCGGAATTCGGCAACCAGAACCGACCAAAATGCAATGGGACAGGAAATGGGCTTTAAAAGCCAGTGATTGGACCAGAACCATCAGTAAAAGCCAATTGAGGGGGCAGGAGAATGCTAGGAATGTGATTGGAGTGACTAGGGGGTCCAGAGGCCAGTCATTAGTTAATACGCCCCCCAGTATATAAGATAGCCCCGCCAAATTCCTAGCATTGTAATACAGGGACGTGGAAGAGAGTGGAAGCAGTTCTGTTACTTCTGCTTCAAAGTGTCATTTAGCAATTATTAGTGTGAGGAAAGGGATCTAGTGTAGTTAGGGTACTATTTTCCACTATACTTAGATTTAATAATCTAGTTTCTGTAGGGAAAATGTTAAGTGTAAGGGGACCGTAGTGTAGTGTAGGATTAACTGACTCTGACTGCTATGGCAGGGTGACAAAACCCTTCCATGGCAGGGTGACCGCTATAGAGAAAAGATTGTTTCTCTTAGGTCACTTACATAACAGCGATATGGCTTCGCCCCTGTAACCCTGCTTTTTGCTGCAGGCGTTTATAGGGCTTTTTTGAGGACATGTTTGGAGTCAGGCATGACATCTGAACTTCTGTGTAGGGGTATATATACACACAGACATGTATGTATATATACACATACACATATATAGGTGTGAAAGTAGCAGAACACTATGCTTGCGCTAATGAAATAATTAACAGGCATATGTCTCCGCTCCTATCACACCTATATGTGTGTATGTGTATAAATACATATAAGTGTGTATATATACCCCTATACAGAAGTTCAGATGTTATGCCTGCCTCCAAAGGCGCCCAAAAAATGCCCAAAAAAATGCTTGCTACAAATCCGACAAGGTGTGAAAATAGCGGAGCCATATCCCTGTTCTATATTAATTCTAAGACAAACAATCTTTTTTTTCTGGTTCTGGACATTCTACAGAGCTGAAACTTCACAGGTACACTTTTTAGACCCCCCAGACACTAAATCCAAAGAAAAAATTTTTTTTTTCAATATTTTTTTCAATAATTGGCTCTCTATCAAAAATTAAAATTTTTAAGAACTTTTTTTTGTGTGATTAATAGTCCCTGGGGCATGACCCAGAACCCTAGGCACTTTTTTAGGGGCATTTATTGGGTTTTAGAGCTTCAAAATGGTGTTTTTTGATTCACGAAGTTCGGGTCCCATTGATTTCAATGGGGTTCTGGAATCCGAACCGAACTTTCAGGAAATTTGGGTGTTCTGGTCGAACCAAACTTTTCAAAATTTCGATCATCCCTATTTGGCACATGTCCCAAATCTGGTTGTGCAGCTTTTTTTGACCAGATACCCAAGCTTTTAAGATCTCTAAAGGCAGGCCAGAAAAGTCTGTGGCCATTTCTGGCGTTCATACAATGCCAGTGCTCCCTTATCTGACATTCAACAGGAATTCAACCTGCCCACCAACCGCCTCATTTGTGACATGCACATCCAGGTGGAATTCAACATTGGCAATGCTGCAGCGGCTGCACACACAGCAGAGGGCGATCAAGTAGTACCTGTGTGAGTATGGCACAAGGACAGGGTCAGGGGAGCTTGGCTTTTTTTTGCCACACCAGTGGCTTTTGATAAAGGATGCATGCATTGTCCTGTCACCATTTGAAGAGGCCACAAGGATGGTGAGACGGGACGATGCATGCATCAGTGACACTATCCCTCTGGTCTACCTGCTGAAGCACACCTTTCATGGAATGATGGAAAGGGCACTTGAGGCAGAAGAGCAGGAGGAAAAGGAGGACTTACTTTCATCACAAGGCCCCCTTTATGCAGATATCATCCCTGCAGGGACACAAAACACACAAGAGGAAGAGGAGGAGGGGGATTGTGGCAGCATGGATGTAGAGGATAACATACAGCAGTCTTCAAGGGATGGTTTTGATTTCCTAGAAACCCCAGGAGTTGTACTTGGTTGGGGAGAAGTTGCTCCTGCTGACAATGTCATCCTTAGTGACCCAGAGGACTCAGAATCTCATGCCTCCTCCAACTTATGTTGCATGGGCTCCCTGATTCTGCAAAGCCTGTGAAAGGCCTTTGTGCTATCAAGGAGAGGGATAATTACTAGTTGGCAACCCTTCTTGATCCACCTTACAAGGGTAAAGTTGCAGACCTCATCCTGCCTTCGCACAGGGAGCAGAGGATGAAACATCATGAGTAGGTCTTGAAAAAGAAATGTGTGCACCACCTTTCCAGACACTGGGAGGTTAACATTCTCTGGATGTGTTTCTGAGGCATCGTTCAGCCAAAGGAGGAGTGGTGGAGAAGGCAGCTGGATGACCAATGCCTTAAAACAGTTCTTTAGTCCTCAGCAGCACCCAGGGCTGTTAGGTTTAAGCAACCATCGGCAGCGTCTCCATCATATGGTGCATGATTATTTAGGTGCAACTTGGAGACCTTTCCAGCTGAGCATCCACTGGGTTACTGGGTCTTGAGGATGGACCACTGGCCAGAACTTTCTCAATATGCAGTGGAGCTACTGGCCTGTCCTGCTTTCAGGGTGTATCTGAATGGATGTTCAGTGCTGCTTGAGGTTTTGTGATGGACAAAAGAGTGTTTCTGTCCATAGACTCTGTTGACCAGCTGACTTTCATCAAAATGACCCAGTCCTGGATCAACAAGAGCTATCAAGCCCCTGATGCTGATGTAACTGATTGAAATTGCTAGGGGTCTGCCATCCCTTGAAGAATGCATATGCTGCCTATCCTATTCCTCTACCTTGATTCTGCTATCTTCCAACAATGTTTTTGGTTTAAGTCACCACCAACCTCCAAGGCCTAATTTTTCTGCACTTGTATGAAAGGTGCATACAATTTTAATGTCGTATGTAATTTTTAACAGCAGGCCCTGTCCCTGTGCCCTGTGCCCAGAAAGAGTAACTATGAGGGGTTACAGAGTTCAGGCACCACCAACGCCAAAGGCCCGATTTTTGCACCTGTATGACAAGTACATGCGATTTCAAATTTGTATGGAATTCTTACCAGCAGGTACCGTTCCTGCGCCCAGCAAGAGTAACTGTGAGAGGTTATGGTGTTCAGACACCACCTACAGCAAAGGCCCAATTTCTGGCACCTGTATGACAAGTACATGTGATTTTAAACTTATATTGAATATTTACCAGCAGGTCCCATTCCTGTGCCCATTAAGAGTAACTGTGAGGGGTTGGTTACAGTGTTCAGGTATCACCAACAGCAAAGGCCCAATTTTTGGCACCTGTATGACAAGTACATGCGATTTCAAATTTGTATGGAATTTTTACCAGCAGGGCCCGTTCCTGCACACAGCAAGAGTAACTGTGAGGGTTGGGGTGTTCAGGCACCACCAACAACCAAGGCCCAATTTTTCTGCACCTCTATGACAAGTACATGCGATTTGAAATTTGTATGTATATTTGTATATGACATTTTTTTCCTTTGGAAATGTCAGTCTTGCTGCAGCAGGCTACATACATCACAGTCACATTCAGGGGACCCCCCAGGCACCATATTTAAAGGAATTTTTCATTTTTATAGTTTCACTTTAAGCCTCATTAAAATCAGTAAATCAGTGCTCCTTTAAAAACTATAATTTTTAAAAACTTTTTTTTTTCATTGCTACATGTTCCCCAGGTCAGGACCAGGACCCCTATACACTTTTTTGGGGCAATAACTTGCATTTAAGCCTTCAAAATGAGGCCGTTTGATTTTCTAGGTTCGAGTCCCATAGACTTCAATGGAGTTAGTTTGTTCTCTTGGACATACATCTCAAGGATCGGAACATTAGGGGTATGAGAGATGATTATGGCCACACACACCTACATAGGTTGAACTGGATGGACTATTGTCTTTATTCAACCTCAACTACTATGTAACTATGTAATTATGTAACTATGTTCGAACAAACTTTTCCTCTGTTCACGGTGTTCTGGTGCGAACCAAATCGGGGGGTGTTCGGCTCATCACTGCCTGTGAAAAATCCAAATGTGAGACCGCACTCAGGGTATTATATTGAAAATCAAAGGTTTCTTTATATCTCAAAATAAAGTAGACAGACAGTGTACAAAACAGACGTGTCCGGTTGACGCGTTTCACGAAATTGTTCGTCGCTTACTCATAACCACACTGTGTGTGAACTGATTGGGGGAAAGGAACCCCCCCTCACTTCACATAGGCAGAGGGACAAAGAAATTTGCAGAGCTGAAGTCTGAATAGACATGCTCTCTGCTAATGTATCTTTAAGCTCCCTCCCGACACAAATTTCCAGCTGCTTTTATCTTGTGTGTCAGATAGATTGTGAGAAGTTCTCATACTGATAAAGAGATTACATTGAGGAACAAAGCAGCAGAAAGACATGAGACTTAGGGCTTTGAAGAGAGATAAGGAAACACTGCAGATATACTGTATGTGCCCAGGTCAGATTTCATGAATGGGATTTACAACCACTTTAAGTAATTTTCAGCTTCCAATCTTTTTATTTTACTGTTGTTTATGTCTATTTTTTAAATATATTTTCTGTAAATAATTTAATAAAGTATGAATTATATTTTAAATTATTATCATTTATTTAAATATTGTACATTTTCTGCACTTTTTTTCTTTCCGTTAAAGCAGAGTTTCGCCTCCCCCTCCAAAAATTAAAAGTTAGCAGCAACAATTTTTAATAATAGGACACTTACCTATCCTGGAGTCCAGCGATGTCGGCACCACAGCCGATGTTTCCATCGGCTGTTGTGTGCTGCCAACGCCATTGCCGGTAAGGAAACCCGGCAGTGAAGCCTTGCGGCTTCAAGGGCGGGTCCCTACTGTGCATGCGCGAAGTGTGCTGCGCATTCCTATTGTCTAGGCGGCGGAGGAGTGAGGATGGGCTGAACTTCTAGGGGACAGCGCCGCCATGCCGTATCCCGAAAGTGGGGAAGGGTACCTGAAAGGTGCCAAATGTGGCACCGGAGGGGGAGAGGAAACAAAAGAGCGGAAGTCACATGACAAGTCGTATCCCATGATTTCTAATAAGTACCATTCATATCTGTTTCACTTCAAGTCATAGCGACTTCAAACTAGTCCCTGCTCTACTTTGGTCTGACTTTGATGAGACTTGAGATCCATAGAGCTGAAAATTACACAGCCATTGCTTCAAGTGGTGGCAAAGTCGCGCGACTTTCAGGTCGTACAAGTGTGAAAGGGGTCTAAAGCAATGTTTAAAAAATAACTAAAGTGAAAAACCCCCACACTCATCAAAACAATCCCCATATTTCTCCACAAAATCAATAATCAAAGCAAAATAAATAAAGTGATAAATAAACAATTAGGTAATAAAGGAAGCAGCTATTACCTGAAAATGCATTCACTAAACTGTGCAAAAATGTTTTAAAAATCATGAAGTTGAATGTTCTAATTAGAAATTAAATAACTTTGTCTCTGTAAAGAAGCTACAGCAGTGTAAACGCTGTTACATTCCTGCCTGGATGAGGCAGCAAGTGATAAACACTTTTTTTTAGATGTCAGAATTGCACCAACAGATTCTATAAGAGGTGTGGTTTCTGTTAAAACACATAGCAGTGTAGGCGCAAAGGGTTAATTATTCAGTACCTGCCTCATTCATAGTCACTCTCAGTCTGTTAGTGCTTAAAGCGGAGTTCCGGGCACAGAATCATTTTTTCAATGAACATACCCCCGGGACAGTCAGGGCTAGTACATTCCACAATGGATACCCTCTGATCTGTCCCGGTTCGCACTTACCTGCAAAAAGAAATACTCACTTATAAAATTTCTTCCACAGCGTTGCCATCTCTGTTGTGGGCAGCTGAAGCCAGCGCGATCCTCTTCTGCGTCCTCTTCCGCGTCTTCTTCTCCCAGAATGCGCCTTCACCGGCCCCTCTCGTCACTTCCGGTGCGGCGCCGCATTCCTACACAGCTTTTGGACATGCCCAGAAGCTGTTTAGCAGGGAATGCGGCGTCGCACCGGAAGTGTCGAGTGGGGCCGGTGCCGTCGCATTGATTCCTGGGAGCGATGACGTTCAGCTCCCAGGAATCATTGCAAACTGGAAGTGACGGCGCGGGCCGCGGCCACAGAGGGAGGAAGTGAAAAAAGGTGAGTATTTCTTTCTACAATTACGAGGTAAGTAAAAAAAAAAAAAAATAATCCTAACTATCCAATTCCTTTTCAGGTGAAGCAGAGCAAGCGGATGGGCACAAAATCGTTTAGGTCAATTTTGTGCCCGGAACTCCGCTTTAAATTGTTGTTTTGCAAACTGGAAAGTCTCTACATAGGGTGAGGCTGTGAGCATAAAAATCAAATACTGCGGGCAGTGGGGTGATCTGACAGTGGAATTATCACAGTAGGGAGTGTCTATCTGTTCAGCATTCATACCATCTCGCCTTCGCTATTTATGACTATTAGATGGGCCTTCATGTCCTCACAGTGTTTTTTGGAGGCGTTCCATGGTTGTGAGTATGAAGAGAAGAAGTAACAGCTGAGTCCATACAGTTCCCATCCCTCACTGCATAATGGATCAGAAGAGTCTGAGGGAGCAAGAAAGAGGATTAAGAGGGTCATGTCGGATTGTCACAGTTATAGCCGGGCCGTTCAGCCAATATGGTAAAATTATAATAACTGGAAATCACAGATAAAAGACATCACATCCCTGAGTAAGACCCTGGATTTCTTATATGTCTCGGAAATTCCATCATTGAGATCTCCCTGTCATAATTCTTGGCTCTGTTCCTGCACACCCAAGAGTTTTGTGTCTCCATCCAACTTCGTGTGTCACAGCTTTTCTTACATTTTCTATGATATAAAATACATTCAAAATCTGGGAGACCATCAAAATAGGCACCATGGGCTGACTTAGGACTCAGAGCTGGAATGGTGGGACTCCCCTATAATGATCATTGCAGGTCTACAGACCAAGAAACTCAGCACAGATCTGGCAATTACATGCAGCAAAGATGGGAACTCCGCATAATGGGTAAATCAGTTGCTCAGACCAAGGAAAGGGATGGTGGAAGCCCCTTACAATGGGCAGAGCAGGTGTACAGGCCTGGCAACCCTGGCAGACCTGGCCTGGAATGGTGGGAACTCCTCTGTCTGGGCACAACAGATGTGCAGATCCAAGAACTCAGTACAGGCATATGGGAACCCTCATAATGGGAACAGCTGATGTGTGGACCCAGGAACTCATATTGGTCACAGCTGGTGTTTAGAGCTGGTGAGTCAGCCCAGGTTTGGTGTAGAGATGGGCTCAGGTGTGTCTCAGGTGTGTTTGGATCGAGCCCACAAGGGCACTGCACACCGCCAATCATAGGCAGCGTGTGTATGTGCAGATGCCGGTTGAGAAATGCCTCACTGCCTATGATTGGCGGTGTGCAGTGAGGGCTTCCTGGATGGTTTGACCTGAACACACCCGAGCCCATCACTAGTTTGGTGGGAACTCCATATAATTGGAGCATCAAGTGTACAGACCCAGGAACAGAGTTGGTGGGAGCCCTCCTAATGGCAGTATCAGGTATTGCAAGTGGAGAACTCAAACTTTGAGATCTAAATAAGAGGTTGGAGAAATGTCAGGGGGTTTAATTCTCAAGCTTGTGTTTTGAGTCACTTGTGGCCTTCTCCTTCCTTCTTTGTGGCATAAATTTACTCTAGAATTTAAAGTAAATAAGGCTATCCTTATTGCACTCCACTGAAATAAAGCTACACTTTATTATTTAGAGATTTGGTCCGTAGCAGCCTGAAGGACATTGCAGCCAGGGATGACCTGTAGGACATCACCTGCCACTTACTCTTTTGGAGAGACTTCAGAATCCTGTGTCTTACAAACTTAGATTGTCATTTGAAAATTTGTATATAACTCATTCAATAGAAAGTTCTTTCTTGCCATCACTTCATTTAATTTTGTTTGAAAACCCTTAAAATGTTGTCCAGATCTGCTATTTGAATGGAATCCTAGATTTATTAAACATGCCTCATTACAATATCTACAACAAAAACCATATTCACATTCTTTTTTTTTTTTTTTTGCTCATTCAAATTTTCCAAAGCACACATCCGTTTTATCCCACTAAAGCCCCGTACACAAGTACCGATCGTCGGCCGAACGATCGGCCGTCTTTTGTCCAGGGCTGTGTGTCTGTTGAAAACTGCAAAAGACTGCACACTAATTTTGTCGGCCAACAACAGCCGACTGCAGAAGTGATGTCATGTGATGGTTAACTTTCCTTGTCTTTTTTCTTTTCTGAGCATGCCCAGTCTTGCTAATCGGCTGTCTGTCGGCCGAAATCTGTACTGACTGGCGAACAATCGGCCGTTCTGGTGTTGGCCAACAAAAATTTTAATGCCTGCACGACAGATTCTGTTCGGCCGAAAATGCGCTGTCGGAAGCATCATACTAACAATCCTACAATCGGCCGATCGGTCGTCGGCCGAATATTTACGGCCGACAATCGGTACGTGTGTACGGGGCTTAACTATTTGAAAATTGAATGAATGTCCAAAAAAACAAACCTTTTCAAAGTTTTCAAACCAGTGTTTTATCAAACAGGCAACTCCAGGTGAGCTTTTATCAGTGGATTGACCTATCTTTGACCAAATATGGAGGCAATGTTCTGTAAAGGCCTTCATCAAGTCAACCCCAGGCATGCTTTGATCAGTCGATTGGACCTATCTTTGACCAAACATGGAGGCAATGTTCTGTAAAGGCCTTCATCACGCCAACCCAGGCAAGCTTTGATCAGTCAGTTGGACCTAGCTTTGACCAAACATGGAGGCAATGTTCTCGAAGGTCCTTCAACCAACCAGCAGCAGGTGATTTTTCATCTGTAGATTGGACTTTACTTTGACTAAACACGAAGGCAATGTCCTGGAAGGTCCTTCAACCAGCCAACCCCAGGTGAGCTTTCATTAGTGGATTGCATCTAGTTTTGTCCAAACATGGAGGTAAAGTTCTGGAAGGTCCTTCAATCAGCCAACCCCAGATGAGCTTTCATTAGTGGATTGGACCTAGCTTTGACTAAACATGAAGGTAATGTCCTGGAAGGTCCTTCAACCAGCCAACCCCAGGGGAGCTTTCATTAGTGGATTGCACCTAGTTTTGTCCAAACATGGCGGTAATGTTCTGGAAGGTCCTTCAACCAGCCAACCCCAGATGAGCTTTCATTAGTGGATTGGACCTAGCTTTGACTAAACATGAAGGTGATGTTCTGGAAGGTCCTTCATCTGGTCAAACCCAGATGAGCTTTCATAAGTGGCTTGGACCTAGCTTTGGCCAAGCATGGGGGCAATTTTCTGGAATGGCCCTCAACCATCCTACCCCAGGTAAGCTTTCATCTGTGGATTGGACCTAGCTTTGACTACACAAGGAGGCAATGTTGTGGAAAGTCTTTTTTTTATATCCTCCCCTTGAGGGTAAGAGACCTGGAGCCCAGGCCTAGAGGTTAATTTCCCTCTGTATGCTTACTGTGTGATCTTTCTTTGTATAGACATCCAAAACCCTGATACTGCTGCTGGGTGCTATAGGCATCTTGGATGTGATGTCAGCAGCCTCAGCAGACTCATTCCAGTGGCACTCTATAGTATTTTCATTTGCTTCTCCCCCAGCGGCTATATAAAAGGTTAATAAAAGGGATGTGTGGGAAGGGACAGTGGAGCTGTGCCAACACAGACAGTATATAGACACCCCCAGAAGAGGAGAGGGCTATGATGTGCAAGAAGGGAGGGGGTTATGCTAGTTAATGAACTAGACGATTTTTCTGGTAAGGCAAAGGCACATTTCAAGTGAGTAAAAATGTGGAAAAGAAAAACACTGCAAGGAAGCTTTTAAAAATCTTGATTTCTCTGTGCTTTTACTTGCATTTTTCAAATTGGTAACAGCGTCTCTTTTATTTAGGAACCCAGAAATGTAGCTTGAACTTTCACTTAGAGTATGATCGGCTTACCTTTACACTGGAGTTAGAGCATTGGGATGTAATTGCAGCAAGGTGAGGATCACCCCACATAACTCCCCTGAATCAGGGCTCCACATATCATTTTGAGGTTAAATATTTTAGGAACTTTTGTCTTGAGCCTTTCTGTGACGTACAACAAACAATTATAACTATAATATAAATGATTGGTGCTTTTATATTTCTCTGGAAATACATAGGTGGTGCCCTCAGTAGATCATTTGTGGGCCCTTGAAGACTTTTTGGATGAAATCTTTTAGGATAAACTTACTTTTCATGTTCTGGACCTCTTCTGCCACTTTCCCCAAGATTTCCATAATTCTCTGACTCTCACTGGAAAAAGAAGCTAAAATACACAGAAGAGGAAGAGGTAAGAGCTGGATTCCTTTATACTAGAGGTCTCCAAACTATGGCAAGATTTTATCAGTTTATCAGTTTAAATTTTATCTAGGGTTAGCGGTCACTCACATGCCTACAGTCTTCATTTCTCCCCAACATCCACCCTTCCTGGTCCCCAGAACAGGTACCCCCGACTGTACTGCTATTGTATCATCTTCAGTTGCTGGGACTGCTGGTGTCCTAACAACCAATCAAATGCTATTATTTACTGGAGGACCATACTTCCTCCATCTGGACCTGCTCCTCCTGCTGCTACAGCCACTCTATAAGCGTGTGAGATAAGGGTGGACTCTGATGTAAGGGAGACTCTGACGGTCACCCTGATGTAAGGAAGGACTCCTATGGGGACCCTCATTTAAGGGGGAACTCTGATGGAAAAGGGACTATAATGGGAATTCTGGTGTTTTGCTTATCACTAACAGGGACAATTCTAGTTTAGGAACATTCCGCTATCCATTGAGGAGAATCCCCAATACATTCAAGCACTGACCAGAGCTCCCAATCATCTACATGTGTAAGGAAAAGGCCTTCTGTGCACAGGCTAAAACAGATTCCTTTTCGTGTTTGCAGGAATTGGGCATTGGCTAATATATATTTGCAGTGCCGGGACAAGGTCACCCAGCGCCCAGGGCAAAGATGCCAAACTGTGCCCCCCCTTCCTTTAGGATTAGGGTCAAGGTGCCCTTATCCCTGTAATAAAGCATTACACCCAGGGAAGCCGCCCTCCTGCCCACCCCTGCATATTCGCATGCACAAACTCACGTGCACAGGAGCCGTCGCATATTTTTTTGTGCAACGGTGCACACGTGCACCTGTGACAGATTTTGGCACCAATCAGGCTATTTAAACTCAGCCAGAGCTTAGGATCAGTGCTGCTTTGTCTTTCGACCTTTCCTGCATTATGTGTTCCTGTTATCCAGTATCCTAATTCCAGTTACTGACCCAGCTTTTCTGACCAATCTCTGAACTCCATCTGCACCGATCCCGGCTTGTCCTTAACCTCCACTTCTGTCTGCTCCATTGGCTTCTATTGCACTGATTGGCTCCTGACCCAGCTTGTACTCAGACCATTATTGCCTTCTCCCTTCTACCTGCTCTGTCCTGCCAGTGTATGACCCAGCTTGCCTGACTCTGCTTCCTGACACAACCTGCTGTGCCTTAGAATATTTAGATAACAGCTATCAAAAGCTCTCTAATATACATTGAGCAGTACATAATTACCCATCTGTAACAAGCTTACATCTGTGCATAACCTTTTTATCTCTCATAGCTTTAACATCCTCTCCATAACTGAAATCTGGCTTCAAAATTTTGACTCTGCTTCACCTGCTGCCCTCTCCTATGGTGGCCTCCACTGGACTCATTCCCCCAGATGCAACGGACAGAAAGGAGGTGGAGTTGGATTCCTTTTATCCCCGCAAAGCACCTACAAAGTCCTTCCAAACCCTCCCTCTTTGTCACTCTCTTCTTTTGAAATGCACTGTATGCGTCTGTTTTCTCCCATTTCTCTAAGGATTGCAGCAATTTATCGGCCCCCTGGACCAGCATCACACTTTTTTAATGACTTTGCTGCCTGGCTACCCTACTTTCTTTCTGAAATACCCACTATCATTCTTGGTGACTTCAACATCCCTGTCAATGTCAACAGCCCAGCTACAACTCAACTTCTCAACTAAACCTCCTCTTTTTACCTAACCCAATGGACACACACTTCCAACCCACTCCAATGGTAATACCCTTGACCTTATATTCTCCCATCTCTGCTCTGCTGACAACCTCACCAACACCCCCTTTCCTCTCTCTGATCAAAACTTCATCAGTTTCACTGTATCCTTGCCTCAAATCACCCATCCCCAAAAGCAGCAAATAATGTGAAAATAATGTAAAACCTGTAGGAACCTTTGTCACTTTAACCCCTCTCTCCTCTATTCTGCTACTGACCACCTACATGACATAATCTCTCCCCTGTCCTGACCTTGCCACCTCTGTTTACAACAGCTCACTCTCATCACTTGATGCACTTGCTCCTCTAACTACACGCAGAATCAAGCCTCGACCATTGCAACCCTGGCAAACTGACAAGAGTAGAAATCTTAAGATACACTGCCGTGCTCTTGAACGATGGTGGCGCAAAACCAAATGCCTGCAGGACTTCACCCTATATAAATCTTCCCTCCAAACATACAATTCATGCCTCCATGCTGCCAAACAAGCCTACTTTGGCTCTCTTATTACTACCCTGTCATCCAGTCTCCGTCGGCTCTTCTCAACTTTTAACTCTCTGCTTCGTCCCCCACCCCCTCTACTCACTAACTCAATCACTGCCCAAGAGATTGCCAATCACTTCAAAGACAAGGTTGATGCAATACGTGAGGATACCGCCACTGTGCGCACATCTTCCCCACTCAACATACCTTGCCTAACAGTACAGTCAACACTCCTTGGTGGTTTATACCCATCCGGGGGTTTTTGATCTGTGGTGTTGCGAAGTGCTCACTGAAGATATTTTGGCTGGTTCCCTTTTATCAGAGGGACTATGTCCATCTTGGACTAAGCTATCCAAGTATTTCTCTGTTCCCCAGTGGTTACCGCCTTTTGGCATAGCATGCGGACAAAACTTTCTGTCTAAAACCTATCAACAGCAATTTATCTCTCAGACTCGCCTCTGCAGATCATCCCCCGTATTTGTTTTGTACCTTTTCTACCTCGTTTTTTGTTGATACTTTGGCCACTGTGAATTTCACAACTGCCTGTACAGGGAACTTGTATCCTAATAGCTCTGGAAGAAGCTTGAATTTTAAGCGAAACATGTAGGGCATCTGGCTACATGAATTTCCCCTATGTGCAAGTTGTATCCACTCCATCAAAGGACGCTCTGCGTTGCCATTGCCAGCGGCCATGAGTCACGCAGGACGTAACGTATAGCGTCCTTACTTACCATCTTGTCTCATCATGCACTTTGTGTAACATTATCTGTATGTTTATGCCCTCCTGGCATGGTATATTTTGTTTTCTTGTACGTTATTCTGACCCACCAGTATTTTCCCCTATTGGGGGTTTTGTTTTCTGATTTTATGACTATCATTAATAAAAGTGGTTTATTTTAATTATTGTGCCTAGAAAGTCCATTTCCTTCTATCCTTCCATTCTCGACTATTTTAGGATGTGACACATCGTTTCTCTATTTCTCTGCGCCCCTATTTTTGCTGCAATAGTGCTGGCGTACTAGACCTGTACTCTCCTCCTTTGAACTGGCTACTACTGAAGAGGTTAAAAACATTTTTCTCAGATGCCCGCCTAACCACCTGTTCCCTGGATCCTGTTCCCTCACAACTACTACAGACAACAGACACCCTCTTATTCTATCCTATGCTCCCTTACTCACATCTTTAATCTCTCCCTCTCTAGTGGCACCTTCCCCTCGCCTCTAAAACATGCGCAGATCACTCCCATACTTAAAAAGCCCTCACTGGACCCCACCAACCTGAACAACTTAAGACCCATCTCACTGCTCCCATTCACGTCTAAACTTCTGAAACGCTTAGTCTACAACCGTCTCAGCTCCTACCTCAGTGAAAATAACCTTCTTGATCCCTTACAGTCAGGCTTTAGCTCACAGCACTCCACAAAAACTGCCTTACTAAAACTCACCAATGATCTACTAACTGCCAAAACCAATGGCCACTACTCCATACTCTTACTACTTGACCTCTCTGCGGCCTTTGACACTGTTGACCACCCGCTCCTTCTTAATAAACTCTGTTCACTTGGCCTCCAAGATTCTGCTCTATCTTGGTTCTCCTTCTACCTATCGCAGCGCTCCTTCAGTGTTACCCACAACTCTACCTCCTCCTCCCCATTGCCCCTTTCTGTAGGGGTTCCCCAAGGCTCTGTTCTTGGACCCCTCCTCTTCTCTATCTACACCGCCTCCCTTGGTCACTTGATAACCGTCCACGGTTTCCAATAAAATCTCTACGCCGATGACAATTAAATCTATCTGTCTACTCCTCACCTCACTCCTTCAGTCTCCTCTCGCATTGCTAACTTACTTACTGACATGTCAACATGGATGTCGCACCACTTTCTCAAACTAAATCTCTCTAAAACTGAGCTGGTAATCCCCCCCCCTGCCCGTGCCCCCCTCCATAACTTTTCCATCAAAACTATTTATGCAACCATCAATCCCTCCCCTCATGCCAGGGTACTAGGTGTAATCCTAGACTCTGACCTGTCCTTTCAGCCCCAAATCCAATCATTGTCAAAAACTTGTAGACTTCACCTCCGCAACATCTCAAAAATTCGCCCCTTTTTAACAACTGAAACCACCAAGCTACTCATTCACTCCCTTGTTATTTCTCGCCTCGACTACTGCAACTCCCTTCTCTTAGGCTTACCACTTCATAGGCTATCCCCTCTTCAGTCCATCGTGAATGCTGCTGCCAGGCTTATCCACCTTACCAACCGCTCAGTGTCTGCCTCCCCTCTCTACCAATCCCTACACTGGCTCCCGATTGCCCAGCAAATTAAATTCTAAATACTAACCATAACATACAAAGCAATTCACAACTCTGCCCAGAGCTACATCACCAATCTTGTTTTCAAATATCACCCAAACCGCCCTCTCCGCTCCTCTCAAGACCTCCTACTCTCAAGCTCCCTTGTCTGCTCCTCTCATGCTCGTCCCCAGGATTTCTCCAGGGCCTCTCCACTCCTCTGGAACGTTCTACCTCAACCTGTACGGCTATCTCCTATTCTAGCTGCTTTCAGGCGATCCCTGATCATCTCTTCAGGGAAGCCTATCAGACCTCCAACTAATCTTCCATCAGCTCATTCCCTACTGTTACAACCTCTTGTACCACCTGCCCAACCCTATTAGATTGTAAGCTTTTCTGAGCAGGGCCCTCTTAATCCTCTTGTATTTTATTGTATTGTAACTGTATTGTCTCCCTCTAACATTGTAAAGCGCTGCGTAAACTGTTGGCGCTATAGAAATCCTGAATAATAATAATAATAATAATGATGCGATCTGTTAAATTATGGTTTACGTCAGAATCTGAGAAAAAGAGGAAAACCAATATTAATTAGTATATTCAGTTTATTATTATACACCCCTCTGTACTCTACATATATTTATTCCAAACACACCCACTACCCTGTAGGCAGGTGCCTAATTGTGGAACACCAAGTTTGCCAAGTTTTACCTCATGTTGTATTTCTGCATTGTTTTTACTAAGCAAAATATGGTTAGTGGGTTTTATCTATTAGGCTGCCTAGAAGTAAGGAGGGGGGTTAAGATGCCCGCTCCCAAGTGTTGTGTCATGGCTCTGCCCCCTTTCAGAGGGCTATAAATACAAGGGGAGACAACCTATCAGAGCCCTTTTGATGGGGGATTGCGAGGAGGACTGCAAACCCATGTACTGTAGCTCTGCTATAACTTTTGGGTGGCTCCCCCTTGGTTGGTAACCAGTCGGGGTACCATAGAAAGGTTCATGGTCTTTACTTAAAGAACTTTACTCTATTTGAAGTTATGAACTGAGGAAGACTGAAGTAAGGATGAACTAGAGTCGTGTATGGAAGGATCTGTGAGAGACATATGTTTATATTGCTCTGTACCTGCACAAGTTTCAGTAAAAGTTCTAAAGTTCTAAGAAAGTACCTGGTCTGATGTTCCTTCAAAAGGAGTGCATACATGGCATATGAAAAGACCAGGATTTAGGATGGGGGTGAAGAGGAGTGGGTGTGAACACATTACAAAGGTCTAGCCTGTAGTGGAGTGGAGAAGGTGATATTGTGGCTGCTAAGGGTAACTGGAGTGATGTCCGGTGACAAAGCAGACAGTCAAAGGTAAGTGGTGGTGACCTGGCTTGGGTGACAGAAGTCTCCTTCCACTACCTTCTCCTCCACAGAATTATGTATGTAGGTACAACTTAAAGGACAACCCGTCTGAACACCAGCCATCCACTGACGAAATAGAGAGTTTCCTTAGCGCCATTAACCTGCCATCGATATCCGCTTCTCAACTAGACATCCTAAACCAACCTATTTCAATTGAAGAAATTAGGACTAGTATTAAGACACTACCAAAAGGAAAATCCCCGGGCCCCGACGGTCTCCCCAACTAATTTTACCAATTTTTTTTCTCACACATAGGCCCTACTCTAACTGACATCTACAATAAAGCCATGAGCGAATCTGCTCTTCTCTCGGATATCCTGGGTGCCCATGTAGTCACATTACCTAAACCTGGTAAAGACCCCACCACCCCGGCAAATTTTCGTCCTATTTCCCTCCTCAACTCTGATGCCAAGATATACGCAAGGATTATCTCCAAAAGACTACAACACCTCTTGCCTGACCTGATTGTTAGAGATCAAATGGGTTTTACCCCCAGGCGCCAGACTTCTGACGCCACCAGACTTCTGACGCCACCAGACGCATGGTTAATATTCTTCATTTAGCTCGCACACATAAAAAACCCTCAGTTCTACTCACCCTAGACGCAGAAAAAGCTTTTGATAGGGTTCATTGGGGTTATATGAATGCCACTCTGCGCAAATTTGGACTTTCTGGCCCTATACTATCAGCTATCCAAGCCCTCTACTCCTGCCCATCCGCCCAGGTATACACGTCTGGTATACTTTCCAAGAAATTCCATATTTCTAATGGCACACGGCAGGGCTGCCCCTTGTCCCCCACAATTTTTAATTTACTCATAGAGCCCCTTGCTGAGATGATACGATCTCACACCCAGATTACAGGATTCCGATTCCCTACATCCCATCACAAAATCACCCTATTCGCGGATGATATCATCCTGATGCTAACCAACCCCTCGAAATCCCTACCAGTTGCCTACGAAGTTCTTCGACGGTTCCATCGCATCTCCTATTATAAATTGAATGAGTCCAAATCAACAATACTCAACCTAGGAGTGGACCCACACACTCAAACCAAGCTTGCATCTTCAATACCCATTCCTTGGACCTCTGATAAAATTCATTATTTGGGCATTGATTTCACCGCAGATCCCACAAAACTATTAGCAGCTAACCTTGCCGGACTTTTACCCAAACTGGAGGCAGAAATTGTGCGCATGAAAACCCTGTTATTAACGTGGCATGGTAGGGTGGCCGCGTACAAAATGTTCCTATTGCCGCAAATTCTTTATTTGTTCAGGGCCCTCCCCATACATTATCCATCCACAAGTCTTACCAAATTCTCTGCACATATGAAAAAATGTATCTGGGATGGCAAGAAAGCTTGCTGCGTTCCGTATATACTCACCACCAAGCGATGTTTTGGGGGAGCTGCAGTACCTGATATTCACAAATATTACTGGGCCACAATCTTGAACCAAACACGTAAATGGTTTAGCACATTAGATGCCCCCCTTTGGGTGGATTTGGAAACTAACATGGCCCCTACAAAGAATCTCCGGGACATGCTCTTGGGAGATACATGGATTCCGTGGAATCTAGTTGCCCTATCCCCTACGCTTAGAGCCTGGCGAACAGTCACTGGGACAAATAAAGATCGCGACATATCACTTTCCCATCCCATTCCTTCCTCGGTTCTGAATAGCCACATTCCTGACATCCCCTCAAGCCTTACCATAAAGGGAAACCTTAGTACCCTGCAAAACCTCTATGACGATAACATTTTGTTAGCTCCGGGTGAGATACAGGCCAAGTACCACATGCCAAGCTCGAATTTCTTTCACATTTATCGCATGCACCATTTCATGAAACACCACCCTTTACAATGCACAAAAGTGGATGGCAAGATATGGGATCTATTTGCAACCACTTCCAAGATCCCTCCAAAACTTTCTAACTATTATCATATCCTACTAGGCAACGACACATTTCTTAAAACGTGGACCATGTTCAAATGGGATAGGGACTTACGAGAAAGCTTTACGATATCACAATGGGGACGTGCAGTATCGGAAGCTAATCATCATACTCACTGTGCTAACCACTGGGAGATGACCCTTAAACTTACTCATAGGTGGTACTATACCCCTTACCGGTTAGCGGGGTTTTCCAACAAATACTCCCAATTATGTTGGAGGGATTGCTCCAATGTTGGCACAATATTACATATTATGTGGGCATGCCCATCTCTCATTAGCCTGTGGAATCAGGTGTTTAATTTCGTTGCTAAACACACCGGGTGTATCATTAAACCCAACCCAGCTTTAGGAGTTCTACACTTGGGTATGGAACGACTCCCCTCACAATATAGACCTTGGACGTCACATGTCCTGTTGGCAACCAGAACTCTTATTCTGAGGAAATGGAGAACCCCAGATTCACCCAATCTATCAGACGTAATTGCACTATTGCGTATGAACTATCAATTTGAAAAATCTTTGGCGACTAACAATGCGCGCCTTAGGGAATTCAATAAGCTGTGGGACTTTTGGTCTACCACTTAACTCGACTCAATATTACTACTTCTTACTTTGCTTTATGTTGCTGCTGTTTATGTAATAATCTCACCAAGTTTTGATGTAACCATTGCATATATGTTTGATGATGTGTAAACCATGTACCATGCAGTATCAAGAAGATACTTGTTGTTTCTGTTTGTTATGTGCTTAAATTTAATAAAAATTATTTAAATAAAAAAGAACTATGTATGTAGGCTCTCCTTCCACTACCTCCTTCACAGAATTACATATGCAGGATCTTTTCCACTACCTCCCCCTCCACAGAATTATGTATGCAGGATATCCTTCCATCACCCTCCTCCTCCACAGAACTATGTATGCAGGATCTCCTTCCACTACCACCTCCTCCACAGAACTATGTATGCAGGATCTCCTTCCACTACCACCTCCTCCACAGAATTACGGTATGCAGGATCTCCTTCCACTACCCTCTACTCCATATAATTATGTATGCGGGGTCTCCTTCCACAACCTCCTCCTCCACAGAGTTATGTATGCAATTGGTAACAGGGTCTCTTTTATTTAGGAACCCAGAAATGTAGCTTGAACTTTCACTTAGAGGATGATCAGCTTCCCTTTACACTGGAGTTACAGCATTGGCATGTAATTGAAGCAAGGTGAGGATCACCCCACATAACTCCCCGGAATCAGGGTTCCACATATCAGTTTGAGGTTAAATATTTTTGGAAATTTTTTCTTGAGCCTTTCTGTGACTTACAATAAAATATTATAACTATAATATAAATTATTGGTGATTTTATATTTCTCTGGAATTACAGTACATAGGTGGGGCGCTCAGTAGATCATGTGTGGGCCCTTGAATAATTTTTGGATGAAATAATTTAGGATAAACTTACTTTTCATGTTGTGGACCTCTTCTGTCACTTTTCCCAAGCTTTCCATAATTCTCTGACTGTCACTGGAAAAAGAAGCTAAAATACACAGAAGAGGAATAGGTAAGAGCTGGATTCCTTTAAACCAGAGGTCTCCAAACTATGGCAAGATTTTATCTGTTTATCAGTTTAAATTTTATCTAGGGTTAGGGGTCCCTCACATGCCTACAGTCTTCATTTCTCCCCAACATCCACCTTTCCTGGTCCCCAGAACAGGTACCACCGACTGTACTGTTATTGTATCATCTTCAGTTGCTGGGACTGCTGGTGTCCTAACAACCAATCAAATGCTAGTATTTACTGGAGGACCATACTTCCTCCATCTCGACCTGCTCCTCCTGCTGCTACAGCCACACTCCACGCCCTGTAGACTCCCAGCAAATCTATAAGTGTGTGAGATAAGGGTGGCCTCTGATGTAAGGGAGACTCTGACGGTCATCCTGATGTAGGGAAGTACAGCAATGGGGACCCTCATCTAAGGGGGAACTCTGATGGAAAAAGGACTATAATGGGAAATCTGGTGTAAGGAGAGACTCTGATACCCCTGATGGGGACTCTAATATAAGGGACGATGTAAAGGGGACTCTGATGGGACTCCAATGTGTAGCACCCTACAAGTAGGTGGTAGGTAAAGTATAGTGGGCCTTGGCTGCCTAACAGCAGGGACGTGATTTTCAGCTGGGCTGTCATGTCTCCCAGGTATAGCTGGTGAGACTGGGGAGTCTCCCCACTGTGCTTCATGAGAGGGTTCTCATTGGACGGTGGAGGAAACCCAGCCAATGGTGCACTCAGGCCTGTATCTACCAAAGGAAGGCAGATTTTGCCGCACAGCATTCTGGGAGTGGGTATAAGTTTGAGGGGAGCGCATGATGAAGCATCTTTGGCAGGAAGCAGAGTCCCAGGAGGGAGAGTACGGCTGTCTCTCCTCCTGTCAGCAGGATTGGGTGTCCCAGGCGGCTTGCCTGAGGTGACAGAGGGCTAAGCTGAGCTGCAGAGGGAATCCGGTGTGTCGAGGACAAAGGGAGTTGAGAAGGATCCTGTTTCAGGAAAGCATTCCCCGTTCGTGAGTACTGAAAACTGCCACTTGGGGGTCTGCCTAGAGAGAGAGAGAGGGGACCACTCCGGTGAAGGTCGTGGGGATCCAGGAGCTAGCTAGTCGGTGCAGGAGTAAAAGCAAAGGGGGTGCCAGTGTTGACCCTGAAGAAGTGTAGAGGGAGTGCCTAGTGAGAGGACCCTAAAGTGTAGAGGGGGTGCCTAGTGAGAGGACCCTGAAGTGTAAAGGGGGCACCAGCGGTTGGGCCCTGAAGTGTCAAAGTGTACAGCATGCAGTGTGCAGTGTAGTGTTGAGAGTTGCAGCAGCACAAGCAGTTACAGGAGCTACCTCAGTCAGGAAAGATTGGAGGGAGCTGGATGCAGGACTTTTTAGCTAACCAGAGCATCAGGAGTCAAGTTTAAGTACAGTCCAGGACTTTTGAGCTGATCAGAGTGTCAGAAGTCAAGTTCAAGTACAGTTCAGCAAATCAGTGTTTTTTCAAGCGCCAGCAAGCGTTGGTCGGCATCCAGCCGGCTTCAAGACAGCGTTGAAAGGTATTTTTCCACAAAGTGTCCAATTTGTACCTAGTTGAGCCAGAGGAGTATCCCACTCATTCCCTTCTCCCATCCCCAACATCAAATAAACAAAACAAACCAAAGATGCCAGAATGGTCATTGTCTCCAATCTTATACTTGGGTATTCAGCTTAAATGGGCTGAAAGTGTTACTGGTAACCATGGCAGACCCACATCAGGCCCAATGCCTGGAAAACCTGCTACATTTGGGGGCTCGTCCGGGATTTTGCCATTGGTTACTGAGCTGGTTGCCCCTGGCAATGGCAGAGGAAAGAGTCGGAAAAGTCAATTTTTGTGCCCAGAACTGTTGTTCAAGTACCAAGCCAAGTGTGAGGCCGGATCTGCGGGAGGCAGGGAGAGTGGGACAAAGATACAAGTGCATCTTTATCCCATGCATGGGAAGAGTTACAGTACCGGCAACGCAAGTGTTCAAGCAAAGTCTGCAAAATGATGAGAACCTTTGATATGGACTATGATATGTACTCTGCTGTCAGATATTGGAGGGCAGAGGGAAAAAATGTGAAAGTGCATGAATGCTGCAACTGCTTAACAGGAAGAGGAAGAGGTCCCGTGCGACCGACGGCGGGACATTTATTCTATATACTGTGAGGATCGTAGTGGGCCATGCCGGAAGAGGCAGTGGGGCTAACTTCGGAGACAGTACGGAAGATGTAAATTGCACATGTATGGCTAGGAAGAGAATTATCAACCGTGCGACCGACAGCAGGATACTACTCTTGCCAAGCAAGGAGGGACAGCTGGCTTCAGTGGAAGAAGGCGCAGTTGTGGCCCTGGTGCAACTGAGGAGAGTGGATGCATGTTTTGCAAGTGACATGGTCCACTTAGTTGCAACTTCCCTGTGGGCTAGAGTGAGAGAGCATGGCAGGGGAAGAGTTACAGTACCGCTCGGGAAAGCGCGCTTCATGCAGGCCTGCCTAGCAGGAGGAGTCATTGCCCAACATGGAAAAAGGGTGAAGACAGCGGGGAAACCCAGCCAATCAGGAGTGACCAAGGGAGTCCTATTAATACCCCCTCCAATCATCTACATGTGTAAGGAAAAGGCCTTCTGTGCACAGGCTAAAACAGGTTCCTTTTTGTGTTCGCAGGAATTGGGCATTGGCTAATGTATATGTGCAGTGCCGGGACAAGGTCATCCAGCGCCAAGGGCAAAGATGCAAAACTGCGCCCCCCCCTTCCCTTAGGGTTAGGGTCAAGGCACCCTTATGCCTGCAATAAACCATTGCGCAAAGGGCAGCTACATCTCCTGCCTACGCCTTGTCCCAGCCCTGCATATGCGCATGCACAAACTCACGCACACATGAGCCATTACGTATTTTTGTGCGCAACGGTGCACACGTGCACCTGTGACAGATGTTGGCGTCCAACCAGGCTATTTAAACTCAGCCAGTGCTTAGGATCAGTGCTGCTTTGTCTTTCAGCCTTTCCTGCATTCTGTGTTCCTGTTATCCAGTATCCTGATTCCATTTACTGACCCAGCTTGTCTGACCAATCTCTGAACTCCATCTGCACCGACCCCGGCTTGTCCTTGACCTCCGCTTCTGTCTGCTCCATTAGCTTCTATTGCACTGATTTCTTCCTGACAGGGCTTGTACTCAGACCACGCTATTGCCTTCTCCTTTCTACCTGCTCTGTCCTGCCAGTGTATGACCCGGCTTGCCTGACTCTGCTTCCTGGCAAAACCTGCTGTGCCTGCTGTTCTTCAGTTTGCTACCAGTACATGCCTCACCTGCCTGCTGTAACCAGTATCAGCCTACTTGCCTGCTTGTTGGAGCCACCTGACAAATTATCCTGCCCTGCTGCTAGCAAGACTTACAGGCACTCGTACCACTCTGCACTCCTGCGCCTCCTTTCTACACTATCAGGGCCCCGAGTCAGAGGAATAAGAGAGGCCTTCCTCATCATATCAGGCTCTGCTACCAGGTATGTGATCACATGCTTCAGAAAAATTGCCACATTCTTTGTGGGTCCATGAATAGGGACTGGATACAGAAGGTGGTTAGAATATTTAGATAAAAGCTATCAAAACCTCGTTAATATACATTGAGCAGTACATAATTACCCATGATGTGATCTGTTAAATTATGGTTCACGTCAGAATCTGAGAAAGAGAGGAAAATCAATATCCATTAGTATATTCAGTTTATCATTATACACCCATCTGTACTCTACATACATTTATTCCAAACACACCCACTACCCCAGGTGCCTAATTGTGGAACACCAAGTTTGCCAAGTTTTACCTCATGTTGTATTTCTGCATTGTTTTAACTAAGCAAAATATGGTTAGTGGGTTTTATCTTTCAGGCTGCCAAGACGTAAGGAGGGGGTTAAGATGCCCGCTCCGAATAGTTGTGTCATGGCTCTGCCCACTTGTAGAGGACTATAAATACAAGGGGAGGCAACCTATCAGAGCCCTTTTGATGGGGGATTGCAAGGAGGACTGCAAACACATGTACTGTAGCTCTGCTATAACTTTTGGGTGGCTCCCCCTTGGTTGGTAACCAGTCGGGGTACCATAGAAAAGTTCATGGTCTTTACTTAAAGAACTTTGCTCTATTTGAAGTTATGAACTGGGGAAGACTGAAGTAAGGATGAACTAGAGCCGTGTATGAAAGAAACTGTGAGAGACATATGTTTATATTGCTCTGTACCTGCACACGTTTCAGTAAAAGTAGTAAAAAGTTCTAAGAAAGTACCTGGTCTGATGTTCCTTCAAAATGAGTGCATACATGGCATATGAAAAGACCAGGATTTAGGATGGGGATGAAGAGGAGTGGGTGTGAACACATTACAAAGGTCTAGCCTGTTGTTGAGTGGAGAAGGCGATAAAGTGGCTGCTAAGGGTAACTGGAGTGATGTCCGGTGATAAAGCAGACAGTCAAAGGGAAGTTGTGGTGACCTGGCTTGAGTGACAGAAGTCTCCTTCAACTACCTTCTCCTCCACGGAATTATGTATGTAGGATCTCCTTCCACTACCTCCTTCACAGAATTATATTTGCAGCATATTTTCCACTACCTCCCCCTCCACAGAATAATATATGCAGGGTCTCCTTCCACTACCTCCTCCTCTACAGAATTATGTATGCTGGATCTCCTTCCACTACCACCTCCTCCACAGAATTACGGTATGCAGGATCTCCTTCCACTACCTCCTCCTCTACAGAATTATATATGCAGGGTCTCCTTCCACTACCTCCTCTTCCACAGAATTATGTATGCTGGATCTCCTTCCACTACCTCCTCCTCTACAGAATTATGTATGCAGGATCTCCTTCCACAACTTCCTCCACCACAGAATTATGTATGCATGATCTCCTTCCACTACCCTCCTCCTCCACAGAGTTATGTATGCAGTCATGAGTATGAGTAAAAATGTGGAAAAGAAAAACACTGCAAGGAAGCTTTTAAAAGTCTTGATTTCTCTGTGCTTTTACTTGCATTTTTCAAATTGGTAACAGCGTCTCTTTTATTTAGGAACCCAGAAATGTAGCTTGAACTTTCACTTAGAGGATGATCAGCTTCCTTTTACACTGGAGTTACAGCATTGGGATGTAATTGCAGCAAGGTGAGGATCACCCCACATAACTCCCCTGAATCAGGGCTCCACATATCATTTTGAGGTTAAATATTTTAGGACATTTTTTCTTGAGTCTTTCTGTGACGTACAACAAACAATTATAACTATAATATAAATTATTGGTGATTTTATATTTCTCTGGAATTACAGTACATAGGTGGGGCCCTCAGTAGATCATTTGTGGGCCCTTGAAGAATTTTTGGATGAAATAATTTAGGATAAACTTACTTTTCATGTTCTGGACCTCTTCTGTCACTTTTCCCAAGCTTTCCATAATTCTCTGACTCTCACTGGAAAAAGAAGCTAAAATACACAGAAGAGGAAGAGGTAAGAGCTGGCTTCCTTCATACTAGAGGTCTCCAAACTATGGCAAGATTTTATCTGTTTATCAGTTTAAATTTTATCTAGGGGTTAGCGGTCCCTCACATGCCTTCAGTCTTCATTTCTCCCCAACATCCACCCTTCCTGGTCCCCAGAACAGGTACCACCGACTGTACTGTTATTGTATCATCTTCAGTTGCTGGTACTGCTGGTGTCCTAACAACCAATCAAATGCTAGTATTTACTGGAAGACCATACTTCCTCCATCTTGACCTGCTCCTCCTGCTGCTACAGCCACACTCCCAGCCACTCTATAAGTGTGTGAGATAAGGGTGGACTCTGATGTAAGGGAGACTCTGACGGTCATCCTGATGTAGGGAAGTACAGCAATGGGGACCCTCATCTAAGGGGGAACTCTGATGGAAAAAGGACTATAATGGGAATTCTGGTGTAAGGGGAGACTCTGATACTCTGATGGGGACTCTAATATAAGGGACAATGTAAAGGGAACTCTGATGGGACTCCAATGTGTAGCACCCTACAAGTAGGTGCTAGGTAAAGTATAGTGGGCCTTGGCTGCCTAACAGCAGGGCCGTGATTTTCAGCTGGGCTGTCATGTCTCCCAGGTGTAGCTGATGAGACTGGGGAGTCTCCCCACTGTGCTTCATGAGAGGTTTCTCATTGGACGGTGGAGGGAACCCATCCAATGGTGCACTCAGGCCTTTATCTACCCCAGAAATGCAGATTCTGCCGCACAGCATTCTGGGAGTGGGTATAAGTTTGAGGGGAGCGCATGACGTAGCATCTTTGGCGGGAAGCAGGGTCCCAGGAGGGAGAGTACGGCTGTCACTCCTCCTGTCAGCAGGATCGGGTGTCCCAGGCGGCTTGCCTGAGGTGACCGAGGGCTAAGCTGAGCTGCAGAGAGGATCCGGTGTGTAGAGGACCAGCAGAGTTGAGAGGGATCCTGTTTCAGGAAAGCATTCCCAGTTCGTGAGTACTGCAAACTGCCCCCTGGGGGTCTGCCTAGAGAGAGAGAGAGGGGACCACTCCGGTGAAGGTCGTGGGGACCCAGGAGCTAGCTGGTCGGTGCAGGAGTAAAAGCAAAGGGGGTGCCAGTGTTGACCCTGAAGAAGTGTAGAGGTGGTGCCTAGTGAGAGGACCCTGAAGTGTAGAGGGAGTGCCTAGCGAGAGGACCCTGAAGGTCGAGGGGGTGCCTAGTGAGAGGACCCTGAAGTGTAAAGGGGGCACCAGCAGTTGGGCCCTGAGGTGTCAAAGTGTACAGCATGCAGTGTGTAGTGTACAGTGTTGAGAGTTGCAACAGCACAAGCAGTTACAGGAGCTACCTCAGTCAGGAAGGACTAGAGGGATCTGGATGCAGGACTTTTGAGCTAACCAGAGCCCCCCAAAAAGAAAAAAAAAAGATTTAAAAAAAAAAAGATTAAAAAAAAAAGATTAAAAAAAAAAGATTAAAAAAAAAGAGTAAAAAAAATAAATACATTTTTTGCCCACTAGGGGGGCCGGACTCATTGGTGGCTATGGGGGGGTGGGGTTTTCCACCCGGCAGAGGCGCCGATTGGCAGCCTTCTGGGGTGTAACTGTGGCGCAGAGCACTGCGCTACAACACCCCCCTTTTGTGATGTCCTGGATCATGATTGGTCCAGACTCCAGCCTGGACCAATCATGATTCAGGACATCCCTGCTGACCTCGTTGGGGGTGGTGCCGGTGCGTGCATCAGTCACTCACCGTCACCGCCCGATCACCTTCCCGCCGCCGCAGAATAGGAGTCTCCAGAGAAGAAGCCGGCGCCGCTCACCTTCCCGCCGCCCGCCGCAGAACGAAGAAGAGGAGAAGCCGAGAGGGAGAAGCCGCTCACCTTTCCGCCGGTTCCCGCCACCCGCCGCCGAACGAAGAAGATGAGAGGCCGAGAGGGAGAAGCCGCTCACCTTCCCGCCGGTTCCCGCAGAATGAAGAGGACGGAGACAGAGAGGAGAAGCAGCTCACCTTCCCGCCGCCGAAGAGGAGAGGAGCAGCTGCCGTGGACATCGCAGGCAGCGTGAGTGTGGAGTCAGTGAGCCAGCCCAGGAGAGCAGGTAAGTGATTGAAGCCGCTGCACCTGTGACCTGTGACCTGACCTGTGACCTGCCTGTGACCTGACCTGTGACCTGACCTGTGACCTGCCTGTGACCTGACCTGTGACCTGACCTGTGACATGACCTGGGACATGCCTGTGACCTGAACTGTGACATGACCTGTGACATGCCCATACCATGACCTGTGACATGCCTGTGCCATGACCTGTGCCATGCCCTTACCATGACCTGTGACATGCCCTTACCATGACCTGTGACATGCCCATACCATGACCTGTGCCATGCCTGTGTCATGACTTGTGACATGCCTGTACCATGACCTGTGCCATGACCTGTGACATGCCCTTACCATGACCTGTGACATGCCTATACCATCTCCTGTGACATGCATGTACCATGACCTGTGACATGCCTGTACCATGACCTGTGACATGCCCTTACCATGACCTGTGACATGCCCTTACCATGACCTGTGACAAGCCCTTACCATGACCTGTGACATGCCCTTACCATGACCTGTGACATGCCTATACCATCACCTGTGACATGCCTGTGCCATGCCCTTACCATGATATATGCCATGCCCTTACCATGACCTGTGACATGCCAATACCATCACCTGTGCCATGCCTGTGTCATGACCTGTGACATGACCTGTGACATGCCTGTACCATGACCTGTGCCATGACCTGTGACATGCCCTTACCATCACCTGTGACATGCCTATACCATCACCTGTGCCATGCCTGTGTCATGACCTGTGCCATGACCTGTGACATGCCTGTACCATGACCTGTGCCATGACCTGGGACATGCCCTTACCATCACCTGTGACATGCCTATACCATCACCTGTGACATGCATGTACCATGACCACCATGATCACGATCACCTTCCGTTCCCACCCGCTGCAGAGAGAGAGAGAGAACAGGAGAGCGAGAGCCGCGCCCGCATGACTTAAGGTCGGGACTGAGCTGACTGAGGTGAGGCGTCGGAAGTCGAGTCAGATAGGAAGAAGAAGTCGGATCGGAAGTATGCTGGTCACTACATTGGGGGCACGCACGCTGATCTCTGCATTGGGGGCATCATGTATGCTGGTCACTACATTGGGGGCACACATGCTGATCTCTGCATTGGGGGCACCATGTACGCTGGTCACTGCATTGAAAGGGGGCATGTATACTGGTCACTACATTGAAAGGGGGCATGTACGCTGGTCACTGCATTGAAAGGGGGCATGTATGCTGGTCACTACATTGAAAGGGGGCATGTATTGTGGGGTTTGTGCTAGGGGGCCTGTACTGTGGGGTTTGTGCTAGGGGGCCTGTACTGTGGAGTTTGGGCTAGGGGGCCTGTACTGTGGAGTTTGGGCTAGAGGGCCTGTACTGGGGGGTTTGTGCTAGGGGGCCTGTACTGTGGGGTTTGTGGTAGGGGGCCTGTACTGTGGGGTTTGTGCTAGGGGCCCTGTACTGTGGGTTTGTGCTAGAGGGCCTGTACTCTGGAGTTTGTGCTAGGGGGCCTGTACTGTGGGATTTGTGCTAGGGGGTCTGTACTGTGGGGCTTGTGCTAGGGGGTCTGTACTGTGGGGTTTGTGCTAGGGGGCCTGTACTGTGGGGTTTGTGCTAGGGGGCCTGTACTGTGGAGTTTGGGCTAGGGGGCCTGTACTGTGGGATTAGTGCTAGGGGGCCTGTACTGTGGGGTTTGTGCTAGGGGACCTGTACTGTGGGGTTTGTGCTAGGGGGCCTGTACTGCGGGGTTTGTGCTAGGGGGTTTGTGCTTGAGGGGTTTGTGTGGGGTTTGTGTTTGAGGGGTTTGTGCTGGGGGGGTCTGTACTGTGGGGTTTGTGCCACTCTCAGTCAGTGTATCCAATAATAGGGTGTCTCTCACAGTATATCCCATAATAGGGCCCCTGCTCCCTATTATGGGATATACTAGTACTGATGGACCCCTTAATATGTAAAGTATTGGGAGAATTTTTTCACGCAAGCAAAATACAGGGGACAAAATGGGTGGAGTCTATAAGGGGTTGGGCTTCTGAGAAATGGGAGGGGTCAACATGGAAAGGCGGGGTCTTGCGCCCCCCTATCTTAAAACTTCACCAGCCGCCACTGCCCTTCTCCCATCCCCAACATCAAATAAACAAAACAAACCAAAGATGCCGGAATGGTCATTGTCTCCAATCTCACACATGGGTATTCAGCTTAAATGGGCTGAAGGTGTTACCGGTAACCATGGCAGACCCACATCAAGCCCAATGCCTGGAAAACCTGCTACAAATGTAATGGGGAAATCAGGCTATTTAAACTCAGCCAGTGCTTAGGATCAGTGCTGCTTTGTCTTTCTGGCCTTCCCTGCATTCTGTGTTCCTGTTATCCAGTATCCTGATTCCAGTTACTGACCCAGCTTGTCTGACCAATCTCTAAACTCCATCTGCACCGACCCCAGCTTGTCTTTGACCTCCGCTTCTGTCTGCTTCATTGGCTTCTATTGCACTGATTGGCTCCTAACCCAGCTTGTACTCAGACCACGTTATTGCCTTCTCCTTTCTACCTGCTCTGTCCTGCCAGTGTATGACCCGGCTTGCCTGACTCTGCTTCCTGGCACAACCTGCTGTGCCTGCTGTTCTTCAGTTTGCTACCAGTACATGCCTCACCTGCCTGCTGTAACCAGTACCAGCCTGCTTGCCTGTTTGTTGGAGCCACCTGACGAATTCTCCTGCTCTGCTGCTAGCAAGACTTACAGGCACTCGTACCACTCTGCACTCCTGTGCCACCTCTCTACACTATCAGGGGCCCGGAGTAAGAGAGGCCTTCCTCATCATATCAGGCTCTGCTACCAGGTACGTGGTAATATGCTTCAGAAAAATTGCCACATTCTTTGTGGGTCCATGAATAGGGACTGGATACAGAAGGTGGTTAGAATATTTAGATAACAGCTATCAAAACCTCTCTAATATACATTGAGCAGTACATAATTACCCATGATTTGATCTGTTAAATTATGGTTCACATCATAATCTGAGAAAGAGAGGAAAATCAATATCCATTAGTATATTCAGTTTATCATTATACATCCCTCTGCACTCTACATACATTTATTCCAGACACACCCACTACCCTGTAGGCAGGCGCCTAATTGTGGAGCAATTTCTGTGCCAAGTTTTATCTCATGTTGTATTTCTGCATTGTTTTTACTAAGCAAAATATGGTTAGTGGGTTTTATCTATTAGGCTGCCTAGAAGTAAGGAGGGGGTTAAGATGCCCACTGCCAAGTGCGTCATGGCTCTGCCCCCTTGTAGAGGGCTATAAATACAAGGGGAGGCAACCTATCAGAGCCCTTTTGATGGGGGATTGCAAACACATGTACTGTAGCTCTGCTATAACTTTTGGGGGGCTCCCTCTTGGTAGGTAACCAGTTGGGGTACCATAGACAGCTTCATGGTCTTTACTTAAAGAACTTTGCTCTATTTGAAGTTATGAACTGGGGAAGACTGAAGTAAGGATGAACTAGAGTCGTGTATGGAAGAATCTGTGAGAGACAAATGTTTATATTGCTCTGTACCTGCACAAGTTTCAGTAAGCCTCCATGTACACGGGACGCTGGAAATGGCCGTTTAGGAGCAGTTGGGTGTTTTTTTCAGAAGCCCCTGAACCCATCTACATTTTATCTTATCTGTCCATGTACACCAGGTCGTTTACAGTCATTTGCAGGCAGTTGCGTTCAGGGACTGTTTTTAGAACGCAATTATTTGCGTTCGAACGTGTGTTTCCCGGCGTTATAAACGCACAAACGCGTCCGAACGCGTCTGAACGCTCCCGAACGCGTCCGAACGCGATGACCCGCGTTTAGCATTCGCGTTTTTCCATTTTAAAGGGGAATAATTTTTTGACCTCTAGGAACGCTTCTAAACGCAAACGCCTGCAAACGCCGCTAAACGCGGGTACAAACACGACCGAACGGACGTTTCAAACGTCCTAAAAATTCCAGCATTCAAAGGGACTTTTAACAACGTCTCGTGTACATGGAGCCTAAAAGTTCTAAAGTTCTAAGAAAGTACCTGGTCTGATGTTCCTTCAAAATGAGTGCATACATGGCATATGAAAAGACCAGGATTTAGGATGGGGATAAGGAGGAGCGGTGTGAACACATTACAAAGGTCTAGCCTGTTGTTGAGTGGAGAAGGCGATAAAGTGGCTGCTAAGGGTAACTGGAGTGATGTCCGGTGATAAAGCAGACAGTCAAAGGGAAGTGGTGGTGACCTGGCTTGGGTGACAGAAGTCTCCTTCCAGTACCTCCTCCTCCACAGAATTATGTATGTAGGCTCTCCTTCCACTACCTCCTTTACAGAATTACATATGCAGGATCTTTTCCACTACCTCCCCCTCCACAGAATTATGTATGCAGGATCTCCTTCCATTACCCTCCTCCTCCACAGAATTATGTATGTTGGATCTCCTTCCACTACCACCTCCTCCACAGAATTACGGTATTCAGGATCTCCTTCCACTACCTTCTACTCCATATAATTATGTATGCAGGATCTCCTTCCACTACCTTCTACTCCATATAATTATGTATGCAGGGTCTCCTTCCACAACTTCCCCCACCACAGAATTATGTATGCAGGATCTCCTTCCACTACCTCCTCCTCTATAGAATTATGTATGCTGGTCCTCCTTCCACTACCTCCTTCTCTACAGAATTACGGTATTCAGGATTTCCTTCCACTACCTTCTACTCCATATAATTCTGTATGCAGGATCTCCTTCCACAACTTCCTCCTCCACAGAATTATGTTTGTAGGATCTCGTTACACTACCTTCTCCTCCACAGAATTATGTTTGTAGGATCTCTTTCCATGACTTCCTTCTCCACAAAATTATGTATGAAGGATCTCCCTCCAGTATTTCCTCCTCTACAGAATCATATATTCTGCTCCTTCTACTAACATTTTTTGCATACATTGGAAGTAACTGCTGAAGCCACTCAATAGCAACCCTGAATTCCCAAACACTCACCATCCTTCATCTGTAGTGTTAACTTTCTGAGACTTTTATCTAAGGAGAAACAGAAAACCGTGTCAGAAAAAATACCTTGACTTGTTGGAGAGCTCAGAAAAGCAAATGCAGCTAAGAAAAGTCAAAAAGGCATCATTACCAGATTGTACAGAAGTCTGGATATTGTGGATCTTCACAATTTATTTTAGTAAAATATAAAAGATGAGCTTGCACTGAGTGAATGTATATCAACATGTCAAGCTTTAAAACTATGTATATGGGGTAATGTGGTTGCTTTTAATGATTTCCTATAACTTGTATTATTGTCATTACCGGTATATTATTTTTCTATTTTTCAGCATTATTTTTATTTTTTAATACTATCCTAAGGGGGCTGAAGAGCCCCTTATTTAATAGCATGGGCAGATTCGCTTTATGAAAACATCATGGGTCTATTATCTATTAGACCCCCATTGTCTCCCTTGCCCCCCCCCCCCACTGCAGCTACTCATCAACAGCATCCATGGAATGATGGTTCTGACCCTGTAATTGACAAAATGATTGCTGCTTCTTGGGCTCATTTATCACAGAGGAGACCAAGGAATGGATGTTCCCCAAAATCCTTCCACTTTCCATTCTGAAAACATTTACCATGGTCCCCGGCTTCCACTGGGTGGCTGTCAGCATTCTAGCAGCTAATGAAACTGCTGGCTACCAGTGTGTTTCAAATAGTACACAAGCCAGTCCACATCCCACATTGCATCTTGGTCGTTTGGCTAAGATCGAGTGTAATATCTGTTGTTAGCAGTGTCCAGTAGGGGTGCTCTGCTGTCACTCTGGGATTTTGGTAGGAATGGCTGACTGCATAGTATTTCTGGTATAATGGTAACTCTGAAGGTTTGTCCCGTAGGAACAGAAACTGGAGTGCTTCTGAGGTAAGGTGGGGCAGAGGAATAATTCCACATTGATGAACTTAATGGACCCAGTGCTTCCTGATTTGAATGATGATACCTGGTCTGGTCATGGGCTTGGAAGGCAGACAGCCCAAGTTGCCAGTGCCCCCTGGGAGTTGGACACTTCAGGGGTGCTCTTGTTATCACTTGGGAAAACCCACTGTGAGAATGAGCACATGGCCAAGTTACCAGTCACTAGCACTTATGTTTGTGCTTCCTTTTTCACTTGGATGGCGGGGTGGGGGTCTTCGGCTCACCCTGAAGTCTAGATGGATGTGTGGCCATCACCTTCCTTCCTTCCTTCCTTCCTTCCTTCCTTCCTTGATTGATGATGGATCAGCATTGCTTGACAGCATGATTTACTATTTACACCATGAGACATTTTCTTAAATAAAATTACAGTTTGTATATTTTAGTAACCAAGAGTACAATGAAAGCCAAGTAGGTGGCAGTGGCATATCAAGGGACCTTTCTATTTTAAAGAGGGCTTTCAGATTCTAATAATTCCCCTGCAGATCCGCACTACCATGAGCCAGGGTTGTGTGGATGAGGCCCTTCTTCCCATCAATATAGAGACATAGTGCCCTACCAAGGGGTCCACCCATGGCAAGGTACCCACTAACTGATGAGGGAATAAGGACTGGTATAGTTCAGGAAGGCCATACACTTGCTGCCTCTCTCTTTTCCATTTTGTCTGTGGGACACCATTGATCCTCTATGACCATTACAATATGGAGTCAATTATGTCATCAGGGATCCCACTTAGCTTACAAATAGAAAACAGGTGCCCCACTTCACAGGCAGGTTTAGGGCATTCCTCAGTCATGTTATTTAAAGAAATTGTGCATTTGTAATGTTTCACTTTAAGTTTTATTAAAAGTCCGCTCCCCACTGTACTTTTTTTTAAACATGTTCCCCTTGACAGTGCCAAGCTAACCATTTCCGTTGTTTGCCCTTCACGTAACTTTTAGAATTGACAATAGCCAGAATTAAAGTTCAAGATTCACCTCAAATTGACTTCAGTAGGGTGTGCGTTAACATTCACACTTTGAGGATAAAGTTGAGGAAAGTTCAAGCACATTCACTCATCACTAATCCTCACACACATGCAAAAGGTAGAGGAAATATTTACAGTATCTCACAAAAGTGAGTACACCTCTCACAGTTTAGTAAATATGTTATTCTATCTTTTCATGTGACAACACTGAAGAAATTACACTTTGCTACAATGTAAAGTAGTGAGTGTACATCTTGTATAGAAGTGTAAATTTGCTGTCCCCTCAAAATAACTCAACACAAAGCCATTAGTGTCTAAACCGCTGGCAACAAAAGTGAGTACACCCCTAAGTGGAAATGTCCAAATTGGGCCCAATTAGCCATTTTCCCTCCCCGGTGTCATGTGACTCATTAGTATTACAAGGTCTCAGGTGTGAATGGGGAGCAGGTGTGTTAAATTTGGTGTTTTCACTCTCACTCTCTCATACTGGTCACTGGGGATTCCACATGGCACCTCATGGCAAAGAACTCTCCGAGGATCTGAAAAAAAAGAATTGTTGCTCTACATAAAGATGGCCTAGGCTATAAGAAGATTGCCAAGAACCTGAAACTGAACTGCAGCAAGGTGGCCAAGACCATACAGCAGTTTAACTGGACAGGTTTTACTAAGAATAGGCCTCACCATGGTCAACCAAAGAAGTTGAGTGCATGTGCTCAGCGTCATATCCAGAGGTTGTCTTTGGGAAATAGACGTATGAGTGCTGCCAGCATTGCTGCAGAGGTTGAAGGAGTGGGGGGTCAGCTTGTCCATACTCAGACCATATGCCGCACACTGTATCAAATTGGTTTGCATGGTTGTCATCCCAGATTGAAGCCTCTTCTAAAGATGATGCACAAGAAAGCCCATAAACAGTTTGCTGAAGACAAGCAGACTAAGGACATGGATTACTGGAACCATGTCCTGTGGTCTGATGAGACCAAGATAAACTTATTTTGTTCAGATGGTGTCAAGCATGTGTGGCAGCAACCGGATGAGGAATACAAAGACAAGTGTGTCAAGCATGGTGGTGGGAGTGTCATGGTCTGGGGCTGCATGAATGCTGCCAACACTGGGGAGCTACAGTTCGTTGAGGGAACCATGAATGCCAACATGTACTGTGACATACTGAAGCAGAGCATGATCCCCTCCCTTCAGAGACTGGGCCACAGGGCAGTATTCCAACATGATAACGACCCCAAACACACCTCCAAGGTGACCACTTTCTTGCTAAAGAAGTTGAGGGTAAAGGTGATGGACTGACCAAGCATGTCTCCAGACCCAAACCCAATTGAGCATCTGTGGGGCATCCTCAAATGAAAGGTGGAGGAGCGCAAGGTCTCTAACATCCACCAGCTCTGTAATGATGTCATGGAGGAGTGGAAGAGGACTTCAGTGGCATCCTGTGAAGCTCTGGTGAACTCTATGCCCAAGAGGGTTAAGGC
This sequence comes from Pelophylax lessonae, assembly GCF_965119305.1. Lineage (NCBI taxonomy): Eukaryota > Metazoa > Chordata > Amphibia > Anura > Ranidae > Pelophylax > Pelophylax lessonae. The sequence continues at coordinate 663,783,762 of NC_138771.1, forward strand.
AGTGCTGGAAAATAATGGTGGCCACACAAAATATTGACACTTTGGGCCCAATGTGGACATTTTAACGTAGGGGTTTACTCACTTTTGTTGCCACGCTGGGTAGGTAGGGTCCCCAGGGCAACTGCCAAGCGTGCCCATTCGGTAACATGGCCCTGTTCCTCTTACATTCCCTGCACCAAGTTCCTCCTTCACTGTGTCTCCTGTTCCCTACACCCCCTGTGTGTATCTCCCTGACATCCCTTACACCCCTTCACCTTACATCCCCTGCAAGCCCTCACACCCTCTGCACACCCTTACATTTTCTTACTGAATACAATCATCAGTGTCCAGAGGTGAGCAGAACATCAAGAAAAATCAGGAAAAGTTATCACAATTTGTAGCCCTGGTGCTTCCCCCTCTATCCCTGCCCCCCCCAGGTGCCAACCCCCCCCCCCCCCAGTGCCATTGTGGTAAATACTTCCCTGCCCTGCCAATGCTTAAATAATACATATTTCCTCTCTCTTTTAGTTTGATGTAATAACATTAATGATAATTATAATAGAGATACTCACAGTAATTAAACAGTGAACTGATGAGGATGATCAAAATCAAGAAGGCCAATATTAGGAAGACCCCCAGGATCAGTCTCAACCGGTGCTGTGTACTCCTGGCAGCTGGAATAATTACAGAGAGGATAGTGAGTAAAGGCTCGTACACACTATAAGAAAATTGGGCAAACATTTTTGTCCAAAGAATATTCGTACGATTTTCGTATAGTGTGAACAGAACTTTCTACAGATGATTCAGAGTTTTCATACGAAAATTCCTGAAGGGACGACCTCCAAAATTTTTCTCGTACGGGAAAAAATAAATGATTTTTGTTTAATGTGTACTGTTTTCGTATGATTTTTGTACAAGAAAAATCAGAAAAGAAAGACTGCGCATGATCAGAAACAATAAACAACAAAAAAAAGCCTTTGTCGTACGAGAATTTTCATACAAATTTTCTTAAGAATTTTAGTTTCTCAGTTCCGATTTGCTGTGAAACAACAAGGAAAATCGGACAATCATTCGCCCGATTTTCTTATAGTGTGTACCCCACTTAATCCTGCATGTATCAGCTGGTGTAATAATCCTCCAGAATTCTTATCTCACATAAAGACATTTTATAATCATCCCTGATCATCTGTGTTATACAATCTATCTATATCACAGGCGGTTATTTCACATAGGTCAATATATTATGTCATATTATGTCATGCAGTATACAGTATATCATATTTGGGTGTGAAATTTATACTGAAGCAGCCAGCAGGGCAACCAATGAGATTCTGGCTTTTATTACCGCTTTACAGATATAGTAAGATGTGATTTCTGATTGGTTGCTCTGTGTGACGGTACTCACCATCACTGGGAGTGAAAGACAGATACTTAAGGGACATTGAGAAAATGGTTTGGATAACTTCAAATGTGAGAGTAATATTTATCAACAATATCTCTCAAGAAATATGAACATTTAATCCCACTTTACACTGTGAGACCTATAGCCTGTTGCCATGAAGTCTGACTGCTAAATAATCATAGCAATACGTAGATGTGTATTCCGTGTACTTCAATGTAGGAGACGGACAGACTGTCATTGGCAGTCTTCTCCTATTGTCTGTTTTGAGGTGGGATGTGGATTGTGTTAAGTCTGCCTGTCCCATTGTTAAATGTTGATGAGCCCACATTGTTCTGTCCAGATGGCTAGATAATTAGTTCAGGTAATTCTGTTTCTGTATACAATTCCATCTGCATATGATAATGTAATCAGACTCACCTGACCTGATAGTGTATATAATGTGTGTGAGTGGGTTCAATAAACAGTTCTACTTCACCCTCAATCTAGAGTCCTGTCTCTTATTGGGGGAATCTGCTACAAGGGATTGCTATGCTCTTCATATTCCCTTGAATAATCACTAAGCTCTTGTAAGAGCTTGTTCCTGTTCCTGCTTCACTCTCTGGGGAAAGAGAGGTTCACCCACTAGAACCTGGAGCCTTGTCGTAGGTCCAGGGTGGGTAGAAGTCGGCGAGACCCCAACCAAGCTGCGGCGGTTCGTGGGGTCTGCGGTGGTTACGGTGTCCTGTGGAGTGCTTGGAGCCCTCGGGAAGCACTAGAAGCGTCCGTCAACGAAGGTACCCAGTTAGGGTGTCCGGAGTCTGTTACACTCTGGTTTATAGATCCAGTATAGCAGTATTAGTAGACATGTTTTCTTTAAATGGAGACTCCAGTCCTCAGCTGTCTATAATGGAAGAAGAGGATCCCCCATCATTATAATAACTTACCTTTGGCTGTTGATGTCTTTATCATCATCCGTAGATCCCAATCACTCGTATATGCATTTTCCTCACTAAGTTGATCTATAGAGGAACAGAGACCTTCATATGAAAACCTAAGATTCCAGGGAGGATATTCAGGCAATGCAATGCAGATATAATGGAGCTCTGTGAGTGCAATTTATACTCTCCACTCAATATTCCTCCCACCAGACTGATGACATCATCTTACCCTAGGCCAGTGATGGCAAACCAGATGTTTTGGAACTACGTTTACCATGATGCTCAACTACACTGCAGAGTGCACGAGCATCCTGGGAAATGTAGTTCCAAAACATCTGGGGTGTCAAGGTTCACCATCACTGCCCTAGGCCAAAGTTGGAGCTTTTCTCAAGAACGATACTGTCACTGTATATTCTGATGTCAGGAATTTATTCATGGAGACTTTTAGAGTAGCCAAGAGTTCCACCTTATTATTTAAACAATTATACATATTATGACATATGGACTCACATAACAATCTACAGTATATTTATAAATCTTAGACATTTTTTTTTTTTTTTTTTTTAGAATTACATTTCATTTTTCAGGCAGAGATTCTAAAAATTTAATTTCACTATCACAAAGCATGCTCTGCCTGCCTATCGGGGGAGCAGCAGGTACTGTAAACCATAGTCTGCTCCATCTGCCTATCAGGAGAGCCTGAACAGTAGTTAAGCCTGTAGCGTGTGTCCATGTGTGATTTATCTGGGCTGAGGGAGTGTCCCTACTGTATCCAATAGGGAAGCCTGTTGGACAGTGGAGGAAACCCAGTCAGTGACACAGAGGCTTTTGTAACTATCACAGTGGGTTGGCACAACAGTGGTGCATCCTGGGATATGTTATGAAAGCCAAGGGCAAATGTGACAGGGTGGCCTTTGGGCGGGATGCCAGGTCCCAGGAGGAGGGTGACGGCTGTCTCTCCTCCTCTCTGTATAGAAGGAGGTCACAGGCAGTCGACCTAGTGAGCCAGAAGTGTGGTGCTGAGCCAGGAGGTCCAGCGGATGCTGACAAGTGGAGCTGAAGGCAGAGCAACCTTGGGAAAAACAGTGTCCGGGAGTATCGGGAAGCTTGCCGGGGGTCTACCCAGGAAGGGGACCACTCTAGTGGAGAATCAGTGGACAGGGGCTAGCACGCACAGCAAGTGAGAAAGGGGGTGCCAAGTTAGGACCCTGAAGAGAAACTAAATCAGGATCATATTCTTTATCTTCACTTCAGTGGCAAGGTGAAGCAGTGGCCTTGCCACATACTACAGCTAATTGTCCTCAGATTTTGGGCATAGTTCATAGCTGGAGTATCCCACTCATCCCTTCTCCCATCCCAGTTCTAAATAAAACACAAAAACCAAATCCCCTGGACTGTTCATTGTCTGAGCCAAGCGTCTAAAGTTATACGTTTCCAGAGGCTACGTGTAACTCAGGGGAATCCAGAAAGTGCAATTCTCAGCAGTCCCCTAGGGGGCAGTGCTACATATATAAGTTTGCAAGGCTAATATTGATACATCCTCTGCACTCAAGTATGGCCCCAATGCTGTGGGAAGACCCTCTCTATTTAAGGCATGAACATGGTCTCAGTCCTCTGGTATCCCATAGGCCTTGCTGCTTTCCTTAGACTGGGGTATCTGTAGGCAATACATGCAAAAGAACAAAAGAGGGCACACTGACCTCCTGCATTAACCAGGACGACATTTATTTCCATAATAAAAGTAGGTATTATACTCACAAATGGTTATTAACAAAAGGTTCATCACAGATCTCACAAAGCAATCATACACACCTCCAGATGAACTGGGAAGATGTCATGAAGTCCTACAGATGTTGACGCATTTCACGGATGCCCCCTCTTCTTGAGAACTGAATGTCTGTTACAATCTATACGTTCTTATATACCGTCTAAGCATCAGAGACCTAACCTCTAGCTCCACCTCTAATTATTGAGGGGGCCGGGTTATTAATACTTATAATACTGGTATTGTACTTCAGACATTGTCTCACAGGGCTAGACTATCAGCCACCAGTCAAAAGTATTTAGGGAATTTCCACCACAATAATATATACTCTATGAGATCTTTATTAAAAAACAAACGGAGGTTGAGATCTACCTGGACAATATGGAGGAAAGCAGAGAACACCCAGGAGGGTACTAGGCATCCCCCCCCCCCAGAGGCCGCCACCCCCAACCCTCCCCTGTGCAAAAAAATATTTTCACAAAAACATACATGAAAATCATTATTAGTGGACATAAACATTCCATACATTAAAAAAAAAAAAAATGCATAAAGTCCATCTTCAAGCCAAAATTCTCCCCAAACAATAATGAACATATTCCACCAACTTCCAGTTCCAATCTCCCCTCCCAGCACAAATCTCCAGCTCTAATCCCACCTTTATGCCCACTCCTAGCACACATCCCCTTTCTTCTCAAACATTTTATCCTAGCACAAATCTTCTGCCCCAAATACCCCCCCAATCCCTCATATTAGCCCAAATTCCCCCATCCCCTCCTGACACAAAATCCCCCCCATCGCCCCTACCAGCACAAATCTTCTTTCCTCAATCCCCCTCCCAGGACAAAATTCCCACAAATCCCTCCTCCATCCCTTCTAAATTACCATTCCTTGCACAGATTCTTCCTCCTTACCCCATTCCCCCCAGCACTAATCCCCCACCCCCTCCTAGCTCAAACATCCCCTCTCCTGGTTTTAAACCCCCCTCCCCCTCCAAACCCTCCTCCTAGCACATATCACCTCTCCACTATTCTTCCTTCTACCACATATTCCCCCGAAAATCCCTTTTTCTAGCACATATCCTCCCTCCCAAATCCCCATTACATTTCCCAACACAGATAGCCCCACCATTCCCCCTCCCTCAACTTACAGGGGGAAGCCACTAAAAGCCAGGAGGAGGTGCACTGCGTTGTGCTCTCCCTCCTGTCAGAAGAAGGTAAGGTTATGTGTTTGGGTGCCAAAAATATGAACCTCTGAAGGAATCTAAGATGGGAAAGGACCTGGGGGTCCCAGTAGTTGAGAAGCTCAGCAATGGCATGCAATGCCAAGCTGCTGCAAGCAAAGCCAACAGAATATTGGTACTAATAGAATACTAATGTATTAAAAAGGAGATTCACTCCAGAGGTAAAACGATAATTCTCCAACTCTACAAGACTCTGTAGACTCCAGGTAAATATTTTTTCCACAATTACTATTATCCATCAAGACCATCAAGAGGGTATATTTGCACTGATTCTATAGTTTGTTGATCCATTTCATGCTGCACACTCCTGCAGATATTTATCTGCAACTACATATTATAGTATTCTTTGATGGTGTAGCACCCTTCAGGTACAGTAGGTGCTACGTAAATGTATAGTGGACCTTGTCTGCCTAACAGCAGGACTGTGATTTATTTAGTTAGGCTGTCAGGGCTTCCAGATGTGTCTGCTGAGGGGAGAAGTATCCCCACTGGCTCCTGTGAGAGGCTTCTCATAGGGCAGTGTGGGAAGCCCAATCAGGGGACACATCCAAGCTTGTAACTACCTACTAAAGAAGGCAGATTATGCTGCAAAGGATTCTGGGAGTGGGTATAAGTTTGGGGGCAGTGCGTGACACGGTGTCTTTGGTGGGAGCAGAGTCCCAGGAGGGAGAGTACGGCTGTCTCTCCTCCTGTCTGAGGAAGTGGATATCTCGGGGTGTTGCCTGGGAATCCAGAGAGAGCTGAGTTGAGCAGAGGGGATCCGGTGTGCCGAAAACCTGCGGAGAGTGAGAGGGGTCCAATCCCAGGAAAGCCTTCACAGGTCATGAGTACTGCGGATTGCCCCTGGGGGTCTGTCTGAAGTCAGAGGGGTACACTCCGGAAGAGGTTCGGGGATCCAGTGTCAGATAGTTGAAAGGGGGTACCTAGGTTGAGGACCTGCAGTTGGGCCCTGAATTGTACAGAGTGTGTCAGTTGAGAGTTGCAGCTTTACAGAAATCTACAACGTACTACCTCAAGCCAGTGCAAGGCCGGAGCGGAGTACTCCGTGACTTTGCAGTACAGCAGTGTCAGTAGTTCTACAATTCACAGTCCTAGAGCTTCTGGACTTATAGTCGAGGATCCAGCACTTCTATCAAGTTACAGTGTGTTCTCAGTGTCAGTAAACGTTGGCTGGCATCGGCTGGCGTCAAGCAAGCACCAACGGGCATTTTTCCTGGATTAAGTCCCAAGTGTATTTAGTTAAGCCGAAGTAGGATCCCACTCATTCCTTTCTCCCATCCCTCAAACACAATAAAAACCACAAAACCAAGATGCCGAGTCGTTCATGTCTCAGTTCTCACACCCAGGGTCACAGCTCACATGGGCTGGAGAGGTAACCGGTAACAATGGCAGACCCACATCAGGCCACAGGCCTGGAAAACCTGATACATTTGGGGGCTCGTTCGGGATTTTGCCATTAGTTACTGGGCCAGTTGCCCTGGGCAACAGCAAAAAGAAAAGTCCAAAAAATCCCGTTTTGTGTCCGGAACTGTTATTCAAACACCAGGCCAGGTGTGAGACTGCAACCATGGGAGGCAGAGAGAGTGGAATGAAGTTGGAAGCCCACATGGAAGGATGTTTGTGGCAACGAAAATGTTCTAAGAAAAATTGTGATGTGACAAAGACTTTTCATATGGATTATGAAATGTATTCTGCTATCAGAAAATGGAGAGCAGGGGGCAAATGTGTCCGAGTGTATGAATGCTGCAATTGCTTAACAGTAAGAAGTCCCAAGGTGGGCAGTAAAGATGGCATCAGGAGTCCCAGGGAGGACAGAGAAGAGGACGCCGGAGGTCCTAGTGTGGACGGTGAAAATGAAGGCCAGGGGCATGGGAAGAGAGGTGCTAGGGGCCTGGTGGTGGTGCACACTGTGTGGAAAGATGTTGACCGTGCATTTGACAGCGGGACATTTATTCTTTATAGTTGCTGCACACATACTGTGGGGATCGTAGTTGGGCATGCCGAGAAGGGCAGTGGGCTTGTCCCGGAGCCAGTATGGAAGATGAGGATTGCACATGTGTGGCAAGGAAGAGGAGTATTGGCCGTGCAACCGGCAGCAGGATGCTACTCTTGCCGAGCAAGAAGGGACAGCTGGCTTCAGTCAGGAAAAGCGCAGTGGATCCCCAAGTGTTTGAAGCGAAGCAGCGTGGCAGGGGAAGAGTTACAGTACCGCGAAAGGAAAGCGAGCCAAGTGCAGGTCTGCCCAGTGGGAGGAGTAACCACCCAATATGGCGAAAGGGTGGAGATAGCGGGAACATCCGGCCAATTAGGAGTGATTCAGGGGACTCTATTAATATCCCCTCCTTTGGGCGCGGCCGTGCGGGAGACACATGTAGGAGAAGGAGGCATGTCGTTCATGAGAGGAGCGAAGAGTGTTCTCACTATTACTGCCACCATGGGTGAAAACCCTGCGCAGCAGAGCCAGGAGCAGATCCAGCAGCCTGATCCCCCCCTAGTCTGGGATACTGGCATCCGGATGGTGCCGGACAGCGGACTCACGTTGTGCACCAGGGGAGGTTGAGAGTTCCTTGGAGTGGTATGTCCTCAACGTGCCACCAATACTCTGAAAGTACAGGCGTGGGTTCAATGTGGGCAATGCGGTGATCTACTGCTCCGGGCTGAGAAGGGTGAGGGCTGTCCCAGGAAGCTGACTGTTATGTGGGAGACCTGCCTCACCCAGGAGGTGGTGGGGAGCGAGTCCGAGTTCCTCTGCTGAGCAGGAAGGGGCATGTTCAGGCTGATGATGCAGCTGGAGGCCCTGCCAGCAGTCGGTGGGCCTACAGTCTGTGGGAAGGGAGTTCAGTCGCAGAGCTCCATAGGGAGGGGGTCAATATCCACTCAAACTGTAGGAGAGTAGCCAGAGATGCCTACAGCAAGGGCCCTAACTGGATCCGCTCCTATTAATGTCCCGCAGCCTGTCAAGACAGAAGTCACCCAAGTGTCCTCTTCCAGCATCAGCAGTGAGGGTGAGAGATGCCCTGTTGGAGTTGATTCCCCATCCTTCTACATGAAGTATGGGTCCTTCGAGGAAGGCATGGATGATTGAGGATCAATTGATGAGACCGAGTGGGAATAGGGGTCAGAGGCTGGTAGCAGCTCCCCAGGTCCCGAAGTGACTGCACCTTTAGACCAGGAGGCTAAGGAAGCCATTGAAAGGGGGGAACTGGCCCAGAAATTGGGCTTCTGCGATGCCTACGTTACAAGGGTCCCAGACCTCACCCCACCCGGGAAAATTGCTAGAGCCAGGGATCAGAACACAGCATATGAGGAAATGATACAAAGAATATGCACCCCCTTTTCTCCACCAGGGAGAGGTAGCCGGAGGACCCTTCCTCGGTTGTCTAGAAGGCAGCAATGGATGCAGAAAAAGGTTGCATTGGAATACGGGTATGACTACCCTTATGCACCAAGGGAAGTGATGTTGCTAGTTGAAAAGTGAATCTGGGAATACCTGTTTGTCCCAAAACCTTACTGGGACTCCCCAGAGGAGGGACTAAAAGACAAATTTAACAAGGTCAAAGCTCAGTGGTATTACGGGCGCTCCATCTACATAGATAGGGTGGAGGTCTGCCGCCCAGACGGCTCAAGACATGCTTGGTCCATTCAGGTCAAAAATGAGAATGAAGAGTATGTCCAAGTGCCTCATCCAGAGTATTCAATCTGAAAAACAATTGTTAGCGTTTCAGTAAAAAGGAGGAATTTCAGGAGCAACTACACAAAAATTTGTGTGGCCGGCAGGCTACCACAACTGACCAAGGAAGTGTTTAAATTACAAAATGCTGAATTCAAGTTACGCCTGTTAGAAGCTTAAGCAGACCCCTTGGGTTATTGGGCCAGGGTTGTTTCAGGAAAGTCAAGAGTTATGATGTTAGACCTTTTGGGACCATCGTGTCCGGGTCCACTGGAAAGTTATTTTTGTGTGCTGGGTCCCTAGGGCCATCAGGCCAGGACCTGTTGTGGATTACAAATGGATGTGTGGGACTTCATCCACAGTCTCTACAGATGAAGATGTTGCTACAGAGTTCAAGTGTTCAGGAACTTTGATGTGGGGTGCCCTGCTGGACCCCTGTGATGTTTTCCCTGACTCAGCAGGACTGTAGGCAATGAGAGACTGTGACCTGCCCTCACTGAAGTTCTCAAAGGGACAGCAGAGGGCGCTGTACTTCACTTCAACAAAAGAAGACTCTGTCTAGGGAGCTAGTGTTAGGGGACAAGCTCTTCCAGTTAAAGGAGGATCCCGGCGTGTCAAGACACTAATTAGCAGAGGCAGTCAGGGAGGGAGTGGAAAGATCGCCCTTACATCTAATGGAGGAGGGTCTTTCCACTCAACTGTTCAGATAGTTAAGCTTGTATTTCATATGTAATGCAGTTTAAATTTTGCTTCCTTTTTCTCTATTTAGGTGGGACCACCATAGAGATAGACAGTCAGGATGTTTGCATTGTATTTTTCTTGTTGTTCCCCACCAAGTGAGTTTATTTGGTGGGGGGTACATCAGTTATCATGCATCTTAAACTGTGTATCATACATGTACAGCAGATTGTAAAGATATATTTTTTCACGCTAATTTATTTGTAAATTAGTTTTTCCCTTTTCCCCCTTTTCCAGGTTTGTGGGATACTCCTGATTTTTGGCAGAATGTTTGACAAGAGGCGGCTGCCTCAGAGTCAGAGGGGACCTGACTCATTTTGGTGTGGGGTGGGTGTAGCACCCTACAGGTAGGTGCTGGCAAATGTATAGTGCGCCTTGTCTGCCTAACAGATGGGCTGGGATTTATTTAGTTAGGCTGTCAGGGCTTCCAGATGTGTCTGCTGAGGGGAGAAGTATCCCCACTGGCTCCTGTGAGAGGCTTCTCATAGGGCAGTGTGGGAAGCCCAATCAGGGGACACATCCAAGCTTGTAACTACCCCAGAAGGCAGATTATGCTGCAAAGGATTCTGGGAGTGGGTATAAGTTTGGGGGAAGTGCGTGACACAGTGTCTTTGGCGGGAGCAGAGTCCCAGGAGGAAGTGGATATCTCGGGGTGTCTCCTGGGAATTCAGAGAGTGCTGAGTTGAGCAGAGGGGATCCGGTGTGCCGAGAGCCTGCGGAGAGTGAGAGGGGTCCAGTCCCAGGAAAGCCTACACAGGACATGAGTACTGCGGATTGCCCCTGCATGAAGTCAGAGGGGACCACTCCGGAAGAGGTTCTGGGATCCAGTGTCAGCTAGCTGAAAGGGGATACCTAGGTTGAGGACCCTGAAGTTGCAGAGGGGGGTGCAAAGTCAGTGAACCCTGAAGAGTTCAAGGTTAAAGGGGGCACCTGCAGTTGGACCCTGAATTGTACAGAGTGTGTCAGTTGAGAGTTGCAGCTTTACAGAAATCTACAACGTACTACCTCAAGCCAGTGCCAGGCAGGAGCGGAGTACTCAGTGACTTTGCAGTACAGCAGTGTCAGTAATTCTACAATTCACAGTCTTGGGTCTTCTGGACTTATTGTCGAGGATCCAGCACTAGTGATGGACGAACATCGGCCGGGGCGGTTCACGAACGTTAGCAGCAAACTTTCTCAAATGTTTGCGGCAGGCCCCCGAGCAAAGTTTGCCGCGAACCGACCGCAAGACCATCCCTATATAGGATTGTGTATATATGGGATTGTGTATATATAGGATTGTGTATATATAGGATTGTGTAGATATAGGATTGTGTATATATAGGATTGTGTAGATATAGGATTGTGTATATATAGGATTGTGTATATATAGGATTGTGTATATATGGGATTGTGTATATATGGGATTGTGTATATATATAGGATTGTGCATATATGGGATTGTGTATATATAGGATTGTGTATATATGGGATTGTGTATATATAGGATTGTGTGTATATAGGATTGTGTATATATGGGATTGTGTGTATATGGGGTTGCATATATATGGGATTGTGTATATAGGATTGTGTATATATAGGATTGTGTAGATATAGGATTGTGTATATATAGGATTGTGTATATATAGGATTGTGTATATATATGATTGTGTATATATGGGATTGTGTATATATGGGATTGTGTATATATAGGATTGTGTATATATAGGATTGTGTATATATAGGATTGTGTATATATGGGATTGTGTATATATGGGATTGTGTATATATATAGGATTGTGCATATATGGGATTGTGTATATATAGGATTGTGTATATATGGGATTGTGTATATATAGGATTGTGTGTATATAGGATTGTGTATATATGGGATTGTGTGTATATGGGGTTGCATATATATGGGATTGTGTATATAGGATTGTGTATATATAGGATTGTGTAGATATAGGATTGTGTATATATAGGATTGTGTAGATATAGGATTGTGTATATATAGGATTGTGTATATATAGGATTGTGTATATATATGATTGTGTATATATGGGATTGTGTATATATGGGATTGTGTATATATATGATTGTGTATATATAGGATTGTGTATATATAGGATTGTGTATATATAGGATTGTGTATATATGGGATTGTGTATATATGGGATTGTGTATATATGGGATTGTGTATATATAGGATTGTGTATATATATAGGATTGTGCATATATGGGATTGTGTATATATAGGATTGTGTATATATGGGATTGTGTATATATAGGATTGTGTGTATATAGGATTGTGTATATATAGGATTGTGTATATATGGGATTGTGTGTATATGGGGTTGCATATATATGGGATTGTGTATATAGGATTGTGTATATATGGGATTGAAAAGCGATGGTGTACTCGCGCCTAGGTATTTTGTTATGGTATTTTGGGAAGCAGCAAGTATTCAAGAACACTACCGAGGTAGTGATCTCATAGGTAAATGATGGATATATAAAAGACCGCGCTACCCTAATAATTATTAGGGTAGCGCGGTCTTTTATATATCCATCATTTATATATGGGATTGTATATATATAGGATTGTGTATATATGGGATTGTGACAAGCACACAGAGATCGATGATTCAGCTTAGGAGAGGCACACGATCTCACTGTGCCTGTCTGACAGGAGAGCCACCTGCTTTGTTTACACAGGCACCTCCTGTCCGTTTCCCCCGTAGATCGCAAGAGGCCAGCGCCAATCGCGCCCGCTCCTCCCGTGGTCTGCCTCCCGCTGTGTCTAATCACAGGTGGAGCACGGCTCCAGGGGGCGCGTGCACGCATACAAGACTGCGTGCACATAGATCTATGTGATTGTGCGCAGCCGAGCCACTCTGCTGCAGTAAATAAGCAAGTGGTTAAACAGACAAAATTATTTCATGGGGATATTTAACAGAGAAAAAGTGAAGAAATAAGGTGAGTTCATTGATTATACACCCATTGATTATACACCCATTGATTATACAGCCATTGACTATACGCCCATTGATTATACACCCATTGCTTATACACCTATTGATTATACACCCATTGATTATACACCCATTGATTATACTCCCATTGATTTTACACCCATTGATAGCACACCCATTGATTATACACCCATTGATTACACACCCATTGATTATACACCCATTGACTATACACCTATTGATTATACACCCATTGATTATACACCCATTGATTATACTCCCATTGATTTTACACCCATTGATAGCACACCCATTGATTATACACCCATTGATTACACACCCATTGATTATACACCCATTGACTATACACCCATTGATTATACACCCATTGATTACACACCCATTGATTACACACCCATTGATTATACACCCATTGAATATACTCCCATTGATTATACACCCATTGCTTAAAAACCCATTGATTATACACCCATTGATTAAACACCCATTGACTATACACCCATTGACTATACACCCATTTATTATACACCCATTGATTACACACCCATTGATTTTACACCCATTGATAGCACACCCATTGATTATACACCCATTGATTACACACCCATTGACTATACACCCATTGATTATACACCCATTGATTACACACCCATTGATTACACACCCATTGATTATACACCCATTGATTATACACCCATTGATTATACACCCATTGATTACACACCCATTGATTACACACCCATTGATTATACACCCATTGATTATACACCCATTGATTACACACCCATTGACTATACACCCATTGATTATACACCCATTGATTACACAGCCATTGATTACACACCCATTGATTACACACCCCTTGATTATACACCCATTGATTATACACCCATTGATTACACACCCATTGATTATACACCCATTGACTATACACCTATTGATTATACACCCATTGATTACACACCCATTGATTACACACCCATTGATTATACACCCATTGATAATACACCCATTGATTATACACCCATTAATTATACTCCCATTGATTAGACACCCACTGCTTATACACCCATTGATTATACTCCCATTGATTATACACCCATTGACTATACGCCCATTGATTACACACCCATTGATTACACACCCATTGACTATACACCTACTGATTATACACCCATTGATTATACACCCATTGATTACACACCCATTGACTATACACCTATTGATTATACACCCATTGATTACACACCCATTGATTACACACCCATTGACTATACACCTATTGATTATACACCCATTGATTATACACCCATTGATTATACACCCATTGATTATACACCCATTGATTATACTCCCATTGATTAGACACCCATTGATTATACTCCCATTTATTATACACCCATTGACTATACGCCCATTGATTATACTCCCATTGATTATACACCCATTGCTTATACACCCATTGATTATACACCCATTGATTATACACCCATTGATTACACACCCATTGGCTATACACCCATTGATTATAAACCCATTGATTATACACCCATTGATTACACACCCATTGATTTTACACCCATTGATTTTACACCCATTGATTATACACCCATTGATTACACACCCATTGACTATACACCCATTGACTATACACCCATTGATTATACACCCATTGATTACACACCCATTGATTACACACCCATTGATTATACACCCATTGATTACACACCCATTGATTACACACCCATTGATTATACACCCATTGATTATACACCCATTGATTACACACCCATTGACTATACACCCATTGATTATACACCCATTGATTACACAGCCATTGATTACACAGCCATTGATTACACACCCATTGATTACACACCCATTGATTACACACCCATTGATTATACACCTATTGATTATACACCCATTGATTATACACCCCTTGATTACACACCCATTGATTATACACCCATTGATTACACACCCATTGACTATACACCTATTGATTATACACCCATTGATTACACACCCATTGATTACACACCCATTGATTATACACCTATTGATTATACACCCATTGATTATACACCCCTTGATTACACACCCATTGATTATACACCCATTGATTATACACCCCTTGATTACACACCCATTGATTACACACCCATTGATTATACACCTATTGATTATACACCCATTGATTAGACACTCATTGATTATACACCCATTGATTATACACCTATTGATTTTACACCCATTGATTATACACCCATTGATTACACACCCATTGACTATACACCCATTGACTATACACCCATTGATTATACACCTATTGATTATACACCCATTGATTATACACCCATTGATTATACACCCATTGATTATACATGATATTTTTGCAGGATTTCTGCCCCCCCCCCCCAATTAATCAATGATCACATCTACCACCTACCTGGCTCCTCCATCTCCAGTTTTTCAGCTCCCTTCATTTCTCGCTGCGATCAAACCCTGGTTCCGCTCTCTGCACAATCTGCACCTTCAACATACATTGTTATTATTTTTATAATCTTCCTAAAAGAAGGCACTGCCCTTTGTTTTTTTCCCATATTGCAAACGTCAAAAATATCACAAATAAATAAAAGGGGAAGTGTATGAATTTCTGCAATATTCTGTAGAATATTACTGCAGAAAAACGTGTTCCTGCTCATATAGAGAATATGTTATCTCAGCGGGTTCAGGACTTATGATAAATTATTGGGCAATAATTCCCATCAAAAATAGCATTAAAAAAATTACCAGTGTTGTGCTGTCTCTTTAACCCCTTCTGGACTGGAAAGGATTTTACCCCCCTTAATGACCAGAACGTTTTTTTGCGATACGGCACTGCGTTATTTTTTCTTTCTGTGTTTTTTTATTACATTTTTCAAAGTTTAACAATACAAATTGTAAAAGTACAGTAGAAACATAAAACTTTGTATACTAGAGCCAGAGGCGTAACTAGAACCTTCAGGGCCCCGGTGCAAGAACCCATGAAGGGTCTCCTGGACCCCTGGCCGGGGGCCCTTCCCTTCAAGCCTGGGGTTCTTCCCACTGATCCTGGGGCGCTTTGCTTTGTTGCTGTGCTGTATCTTGGCCTAGGCCAACAAGGCAGAGGGCAGCAAAAAAGCTGCACCCCTCACAAAAGAAAACAAAACAGCTGCCTCCCGGCTCCCACACTAAAAGGGTCCCCGCTGGCTTGCACTACACTTTTAGTATAGTGCCAGTCTTGTGGGGCGAATTGGGCGAGAGGATAGGATCCAGGAGGCACATAAGTCTGGCACCCCTATAAAGCACTCTACCATTTGGACAGACCACAGGCCGCTGACCACACTTAATACAACTGGCCCGACGGCCCCCAATGCTAATAAGTGTGGCACTGCAGCCTAATGCTCCGCCTACCCTCCTCCGCCCCCAGGTATGGCAAGCATCATGTCAATAATATAATTTAATTTCTTTAAACATCCTTGTCCTTGAGCGAGCAGATTGAATTACATCATATACAGTTAAGACTTTTCATTGTATACAATGGCAATAATATTTTGGACCTGCTCACCTCATCTGCTATCACAATACGTCACTGGATTAGTAAGTTTGGACTTGTGTTTGCTGCCACTGATTATTTCACTTATTTGTATAATGACTCTGGACTTCCTATTTATTATACAAATAAGTGAAATATTCCAATGTAGCACCCTACAAGGTAGGTGCTAGGCAAAAGTATAGTGGGCCTTGGCTGCCTAACAGCAGGGCCATGATTTTCAGCTGGGCTCTCATGTCTCCCAGGTGTGTCTGCTGAGAGGGGAGTCTCCCCACTGGCTTCATGAGAGGATTCTCATTGGGCAGTGGAGGAAACCCAATAAGAGGCATATTCAGGCCTGTATCTAACCCAGAAGGCAGATTCTGTTGGAGAAGATTCTGGGAGTGGGTATAAGTTTGAGGGGAATGCATGACGCGGCATCTTTGGCGGGAAGCAGATTCCCAGGAGGGAGAGTACGGCTGTCCCTTCTCCTGTCAGAAGGATCGGGTGTTCCAGGTGGCTGCCTGAGAATCCAGAGAAAGAGAGCTGAGCTGAGCTGAGCTGCAGTGAGGATCTGGTGTGCCGAGGACCAGTGGAGATAAAGGGGTTCAGTTCCAGGAAAGCATTCCAAGTTCGTGAAGTACTGTGAACTATCCTTGGGGGTCTGCCTAGTGTAGAGGGGGCCACTCCGGTGAAGGTCCCAGGGATTTAGGAGCCAGCTAGTGTAAAGGGGGTGCCTAGTGAGAGGACCCTGAAGTGTCAGAGGGGGTGCCTAATGAGAGGACCCTGAAGTGTCAGAGGGGGTGCCTAATGAGAGGACCCTGAAGTGTCAGAGGGGGTGCCTAGTGAGAGGACCCTGAAGTGTCAGAGGGGGTGCCTAATGAGAGGACCCTGAAGTGTCAGAGGGGGTGCCTAGAGAGAGGACCCTGAAGTGTCAGAGGGGGTGCCTAATGAGAGGACCCTGAAGTGTTAGGGGGGCACCAGCGGTTGGGCCCTGAAGAGTTAGTTAAGTGTACAGCGTGCAGTGTACAGTGTTGAGAGTTGCAGCAGCACAAGCAGTTACAAGGAGCTACCTCGGTCAGTGAAGGGCTGGAGGGAGCCATTTGCAGGCCTTTTGAGCTAGACAGAGTGTCAAGAGTCAAGAGTTACTACAGTCCTGGGTCTTCTGAGTTAACCAAGGAGTTAAAACTAAAGTTTCAGCACAGTTCAGCAAAACAGTATTTTCAAGCGCCAGGAAGCGTTGGTCAGCATCCAGCTGGCATCAGGACAGCGCAAACAGGCATTTTTCTACAATGTAAAAACAGAGGTATGGAGGGAACAAGGATCCCCGCAGAGAATGAGTTAACTAGGGACACCATTATTGAGAATCAAACAAAAATTAACTTTATTAGGCACGTGTGCCAGTGCAAAATAGCAAGATCAGTGTAAATAGGTGTGACATAGCATGAATAAAATCAAATTAAAAAAATAGTAACATCCAATTAAAGAACATCAACCCGGGTTGAATAAGTGTGCTAAAGATGACAATTAACAATCAAGATGTAGGGTATCGGGCTGCATGGCCCAGATGAAGAGTAGATGGTGTCAGGCAGTCCCAAAGCCAAGAACCAGTCACAGCTGTACTACCAGTATGAAGCTCGGCAAATGCAGTTCCACATATATAAGTTCACCACATGGGGTGAATAGATAAAGGTAGTGTGGGATCCTGTATAAGGAACATGGGATCAATTGGGGCCGAATGGTTGGTGACTTGATAACAGGCGAATGAGATATGCTAATGTAAAAGGATTTCCAGGTGACCCAAACACTGTGTGGATGACAGGTGGATGACTCAGACAACATCAATAGAGAAACTGTTACCAGTGAAATAGTTGATTACCATCCTGGGATATAAGCCACGAAAGTCTTCCCGGGGAATGTTGACCCAAATGACCTACTGACGGTGCACTCCGGCATTGACGTTCCCCGTGTGTAGCTCCCCTGTGCACACTTCCCTGTGGCGGGAAAAGGCACACCGATTTTGGCCCGACGTCACACCGGACGTTGGGGGTGGGGGGACGAATTGACTCCAGCCGTACGGTGCCCGATGGTCCCGATGGTCACAATTCAATTGGATGAAGGCTGATGACGTATAGAGCGTATACGTCATCAGCCTTCATCCAATTGAATTGTGACCATCGGGACCATCGGGCACCGTACGGCTGGAGTCAATTCGTCCCCCCACCCCCCACGCCCGGCGTGACGTCGGACCGCAATTGGCGTGCCTGTTCCCGCCACAGGGAAGTGTGCAGAGGGGAGCTACACACGGGGAACGTCAATGCCGGAGTGCACCGTCAGCAGGTCATTTGGGTCAACATTCCCCGGGAGTTTGTGGTAGTTGTGGGAGGTGCATCATCTTAAACGCTGCCAGCCTCCCTAGCCATGAGAAACTATGAGATTGTAATTGTTTAAGGTCAGTTTGGAGTCACGTGCTGAGACGTAGTTATGGAGGAAGAGTGTTTTTGGGTTCGCTGTCAGTTGAATACCTAGGTATGAGAGGGTGTGTTCTGCCCACGTTTAAGGGAACTGCTGTTGTAACAGAGCACTGGTAGAAGCGTCAACACCAATATTAAGAATATGCGATTTGGTTTCATTGACCTTGTACATTGACACTTCACTAAACCATTTAAGGGTCTGTTGGATTTCTGGTAGAGAGCCAGTCGGATTAGTGATCATTAGGATAACATCGTCTGCAAACAGACTTATTTTATGTTGGGTACCTGCTATATCTATGCCCGCTATACGAGAGTTGGATCTAATATGTTCAGCTAAGGGTACCATTACCATATTGAATATTAGGGGCGATTGCGGGCCCCCTTGCCTTTAATTGTCATCTTTAGCGCACTTATTCAACCCGGGTTGATGTTCTTTAATTGGATGTTACTATTTTTTTAATTTGATTTTATTCATGCTATGTCACACCTATTTACACTGATCTTGCTATTTTGCACTGGCACACGTGCCTAATAAAGTTAATTTTTGTTTGATTCTCAATAATGGTGTCCCTAGTTGACTCATTCTCTGGGGGGATCCTTGTTCCCTCCATACCTCTGTTTTTACAGTAATCTTTTGTCAGCGGCCACCTATTGTGAACTTGGGCTCCACCAATCTTTGGTGAGGGGTCCCTTCTCACTGCGGCCTCTGTGTATATGCTTGATATTTGTTGGTATTTTTCTACAAAGTGTCCCAGTTGAACATAGTTGAGCCAGAGGAGTATCCCACTCATTCCCTTCTTACATCCCCATTACAAAATAAACAAAACAAAACCAAAGATGCTGGAATGGTCATTGTCTCCAATCTCACACTTGGGTTTTCAACTTAAACATGTTGGAAGTGTTACCGGTAGCAATGGCAGACCCATACCAGGCCCAATGCCTAGAAATCCTACTTCACCAATAAATACAATCAGTGGCAACAAACACAAGTCCAAATATATTAGGCAGCACTAATGGGCACTGATAGGCTGCACTGGTGGCCCCTGATGGGTCTGTACTGATGGCCATTGATGAGGCTACACTGATATGCTGCACTGATGAGGCTGCACTGATGGGCAGTAAAGAGGCTGAACTTATGGGAAGTGATGAGGCTGCACTGATGGTCACTGATAAACGATTAGAGAGAAGCGAAAGGTACTAAGACCTTACATTCCCAAGTAAGGGTAAGGATGAACTTTCCTCCTATTTAGATTCTGTTAACCACTTGCCGACTTCCTAACGACGATTTACGTCGGCAGTCAGTCCCTCACAGGCAAAGTGACGTAGATCTACGTCACTAGCCTGTGAGGGTCTAGGGAGCGAGCGCGCGCCCCCGGAGGCGCGCTCCCACGTGGTCACGGACCCCCCTGCGCGTGTGACCGGCGGACCTGATGTCCGCTGGTCACTCTGCGATCGCCGCTGCAGAGGGAGAAAGTCAGGCGACTGATGTAAACAAGCCGCCTGTCATTCTCCCCTGTGTAGAAACAGTGATCATAGGGTTCTACTATGTAGGACCGTTGATCACTGTTTCTACAGCTCAACCCACAGCCAATCACAGTTAGAATCACGCCCCTAGGAACACACACAGCCCCTCCCTCTCAAATAAAGTTAACCCCTTCACTACCAGTGTCATTTTGCAGTAACAGTGAATATGTATAGCACTGATTACTGCAGTAATGTCACTGGTAACTCCAAAAGTGTCAAAAATGTCAGTCAAGGGTACGATCTGTCCGCCGCAATGTCGCAGTCCCACAAAAAAAATCGCAGATCGCCGCCATTACGCGTTAAAAAAAAAAACAACAAAAATGACAAAAATCGTTCCCTTAGTTAGTAAACGCGATAACTTTTGCGCAAACCAATCAAAATACGCTTTTTGCAATTTTTTTTACCAAACATATGTAGCATAAAACAAATTGGCCGAAAATGTTAAAAAATTTTGATTTTTGCATTTTTTTGGGGGGAATTTCATATAAAAAATTGTGAAAAATATTTTTGCAAAATTGACACTCTTTTTTTGTTTATAGCGCATGATCAAAAAATCGCACAGGTGATCAAATACCACCAAAAGAAAGCTCTGTTTGTGGGAAAAAAAGAACGTCAAATTCGTTTAGGTACAGCCGAATCGCAAAATACCCCCTGGTCAGTAAGGGGGTAAAATCTTCCGGGGCTTAAGTGGTTAAACAAGGGACTATATCCTGTCTCATTATGGTCAGAATCTCTCGTTCAAGTAATTTGTTTCTGGTGCCTTTTTTTACTTCTTGGGAAGTATAAAAATCCAACTTCTGTAGATAAAAACTATAATGAAACATTCTGTGTTCCTACTTTTCAAGACACTTAAGGTTAGACAAGTCTTGTCAGAAGCAGCGATTAAGAGAGGTAAAGAAAAGAAAAGGAAAAGAGAAGAAAAAGAAAAGCCGTTCCTCCAAGCCTACGTTATCACATCTTGATTGGGTCCCAATCCAGGAAATAAAGAGATGTCTATATAAGATGCCCATGGTTCCCAGACATTCTCAAATTTTTGGACCGTGTTAGTAAGCACGCTAACCATTTTTTCCTGGGTCATTATTAGGGATGAGCATCGAGTTAGAGTCGAGGCTAAGTTCGACTCGAACATCGGTCAACAAATGTGCTTCTACGCAGGAAATTTGAGATTCCCATAATGCGCGTGCAGCACGTTATGTGATTGGCCAAAGCATGCACCCTGACCTCATGCTTTGGCCAATCAAATGATCCCTGCCATGATTGGGCTAAAGGCAGGCTGCCTTTAGCCAATCATGGCTCAGGGGACAAGTACACGCCCCACACTACATAAAGGCTGCTCGCATAGCCGCATCATGTAGCGTGATTGTGCGAGCGAGGAGACAGGGAGAGGGATGTGTGTGAGGCAGGGAAAGAGCAGCTTTTTTTGGAGTTTGTCAGACAGTGCAGAATATTGCTCATCGGTCACTTGGGTACATCCTATAAGCATCACAGATATTCTATAGGATTACATATTACATTAGATATCAGTGAGAGTATTGTTCATCGGTCACTTGGGTACATCCTATAAGCATCACAGATCTTCTAAAAGATTATAGATTACATCAGATATCAGTGAGAGTATTGTTCGTCGGTCGCTTGGGTACATCCTATAAGCAGCACAGATCATCTATAGGGCTATAGATTACATCATATCAGTGAGAGTATTGATAATCAGTCAGTTGCGTACATCTATAACCACCACAGCTCATCTATAGGGCTATCAATTACATCATATCAGGTCATTGAGCATCTATTGGTCAGTTGCGTATAACCTATATTGATCGGTATTAACATTATGTCCGAAAGGCCGACAAGGAGAGGCTGACACTCACAGACCACGAAAAGAGGCCACAGCTACTCCTTTTTTTTTTGTTATTTTATTAGGAATATTTCTTAGTGGGGTATGAAGAAAAACAACAATTTGTTCAGATCGAGGAATTTTAAAAAAAAAAACAGTAAAGCTGAAAAAGCAACATAAAAAATATCCTAAAGTGAGACAATCTGCTGATATATATAACAAGCGGAGGCCCTTTGCTGCAGGGACTCTTCTTCAAAACAAGCTCCTTTTTTATCCTGGCCACCAATATCCCAGATGGTGAAACAGATATTTTTGTATTCTACAGTTTCCACATTGAAACCAATTGTTGGGATGGTTGTGAGACTTTCTCTGAGCTTCAGCTTATACAAAATAGCTGTTTTTCCAGTGGCATCAAGACCGACCATCAGAATCTGCATCCGTTTCTTGCCGAAAAGCCGGGAGAAGAGGGAGGAGATGGTGAGGCCCATGGTGGCGGCTCGCTGCTCTCGGTCCGCTCTGTGCTCTGAGCCCTGCAGATACTCATCTCTCTGCCACGTCACGCTCAGCCCACAGCTACTCCTTCAGTCGCCCCACCATCATGCATGGAGAAGTCACCTGAACTATTCGATCATAGTGTCAGTGGCATGCTGCTGGAGGATGCACAGCAATTTGAAAGCTTTGATGTTTGTTCGAAGGTTGATGAAGGGAATAATGTGAGCCTAGAGAGAGGGGGTGACAATGATGGAGAAGAAACCAGCAGTCATGTTGCCACAGCTGAAGCATATTGCCAAGTTTGCTCCAGTGATGAGGAGGGAGGGGATGATGAGGTCACTGACTGTACTTGGGTGCCTGACAGGATAGAGGAGGAGGAGGAATAGGGGGAAGAGGGAGAGTATGAGGATGAGGAGGACGCACAACTCCAATGAGGCAGGATGTGCTTCAGGGGCCGCCGTAGCAGTAGCCAACCAATTGCGTCACAGCACAGAGCTCCACGGGTGCAGGGTGCTGCAAAATCCCCGCGGACTCCCCAAAGTCAATTAAATCTGTAATCCGTGGCTGGGGCTGGGTAATGGGACTGACCACCTCCACCCCCAGTGCTGTTGGCTGCTGTTGGGATGAGGGACCTACAATCTCCTCTCCTAGTAATGCTGGCTGGTGCTGGGTAGTGGGCCCGACCATCTTGACCCCCAATGCTGTTGGCTGGTGCTGGGACGAGGGACCTACAATCTCCTCTCCCGGTAACACTGGCTGGTGCTGAGCAGAGTCTAGCAGCCATCGGTAGGCGATCTCCAGCTCCCATTCCTGAATGGCCAGAAACTCTATATCTTCCAGTGCCCAGAGCACTTCCGGGATGTTCAGGATCTCTTCTCTGGAATCCATAATTTCCTCTAACTGCCACTCCAGATTGCTCCCAAAGTTATGGTCCTCTGACCACTTCTCTTATGACAGTCCCAGGTCGCTGTAGCCAAAGCCTTCCCTTGGGCTGTAATCCGCTGTCCATGGGCACACTTGTTTTTCATATCAGCAGAGAGCTCTGTAGCTCTCGTCCAACCGCATCTCCGCCTGGACCAGCCTACTTAACTCAGCTTTCCATTCCTTGTGCGGCTTATCTATCAAAACCAGCAACCACAATCCATACTGTGACCAGTACCTTTCCTGGATGGAAGGGAGAATTTTTCCCTGGTGTCGCTGCTCACGGGCTAGCATTTACTTCCAGAATTCCAAGAGGATTAAATCATACCATCCTAGCAGGAGCTGATTTGACACTAGTGCTGTATCCGCATCTCTTGCAACCTCCTTTTGAATTCCTCTTCTATGGCGGCTGATATCTGGACCTCTCCTCTTCTGCTATCCGGACCCTGGATCCCAGTGGATGTTTGGATGTCCCAGACTGCAGGCAGCATCCCACCACTGCCAACCAATGTAACGGAACTGCGACCCCACAATGTGTTTGTGGGCTTCTGTCAGTATACGGCTTCCTTCTGTCTTGAACATAGATATCAGATACTGCAGCCGCCCTACATACAAAACTAGCCTGAACTTAGCTTGTATGGATCTGAAAACATCAACTCACCTTTATTGAACAAGAAGCAGACTTTTTATACACTTGAGAAGTATGTCAGTCACTACATATACAATGACCCGAATATTTACCCAAAATATCACACAATGGTTAGATAATGAGGTACAGCTGACTCATGGCTAATCCCCATCTAAACAGTGTTATCATTCAGATGCTAATTAACTCAGCGCACTTAAACCAGCCTGGATGACCAGACTGCGGCAACAAGGCTAAAACAAAATAAAAAGTGACACATTATCCTAAGTATAAACACAGAACACCTTATTATACAGTCAATGGCAGGAGACCCCCAGTAGCAGACTGTCTGTCTCCTACATTGAAGTACATGGAATACACATGTAAGCATTGCTTTGATTATTTAGGAGTCACAGACTTCATGACAATGATCAACAATAGGCTATAGGTCTCACAGTGTAAAGTGGGAATAAATCCACGCCCCCCCCCCCCCCCCAAAAAAAAAAATGACTCCCATCACAAATAGAATAGAAATACATATAATAGAATAAAAAAGAATATAACAGAAAATAAAAGAAACATTTTCAAATTGGAATTCAAAAAGTTTTCAATTTGTTTTCCAATTTCCAAAGACAATAAAATAGAAAAGAAAATAAAGGAATAGAATAGAATAGAAAAAAATATAATAGAATAGAAAATAATATAACAGAAAACAAAAGAGTAGAATATAGTAGAGAAAAAAACAGAACAAAATGGAATAGTAAATAAACAAAACAGAATAGAAAAGAATAGAATTAAAAAAAAAAAAACAATAAAGCCTGACTGTGATGGCGTGAAGACACGTTCTTGCTGAGCTCCTGCTTCCCTGAGCACTGATCAGGTCTTGCTGCTCAGCTCTCACCGACACTTACCTCCCAGCGATACCTGCGAAGCGCCGACCTTCGTCTCAGCCACCCGGTGGGGTCTCCTCACGCTCCGCGGACCTCCGGCACATGTTCTTTGCGACCCAGGAAGGACGGCATGTGGCGGCCAAAATGACCACGGCTCCTCGCACGCCACACTACCTCTAGGGACTGTCTCTCCCCACGGACCGCCGCATCTCCAGGTACAGGGTCACAGCCCTGACCCCTTCTTACCATACAAATCCGCATCACCCTGCTCCTCCGACTCCGGTGACCAGGATGGGGACTGGGATTGGAAGGCCCACATTAGAGCCCTGCCGACTAAGGCTGAGATAATCCACCTGATTACTACTACAGTGGAACACTCTGTTACACAAGCTTTAGAAGGGTTGTGGGCTGACACAGAGGCCTTGGGGCATAGAGTGGATTCCTTAGAGACTGGCCAAGATGACTTATTACAAACTTTATCTGCGGTGAGGCATGATACAGTCCTGAACTCTTTAATGGATCAACTAGATGATTATGAGAACAGGGACAGGAGACAGAACATTCGCATCAGGGGTCTCCCTGAGGCCACTAGAGCCCCTGACCTACTTCCGGCAGTACAGGGCATATTTTGCCAGCTGCTGGGGGACAGGGCTCCGGAGCGCATAGAGATTGACCAGTTCCGCCGAGCCTTCCAGCCACTACCTCAGGAGGGGGAAAGGCACAGAGATGTTATCTGTGAGCTGCAGAAGTATGCCCTAAAGGAGGAGGTTATGAAAGCTGCTAGACATCTGCCTGTCATTGATTTTGATGGGGTGCAGCTCTCCCTGTTCCCTGATCTTTCCTGCAGAACCCTGATGCAACGTATTGTGAAAATTTTATTGTGGACGTTTCTTTAGGATGTATTTTTAGTTAAATTGCCATAATGTCTCCCAGTGTCAGTTTACCGGTAATCGCTATGCACAGCGAATATTGCTTTAACTGCCATTGAGGAAAGACCTGTTAGGGAAAACCTTCCATTAGACGGGACTGCATAATACTTGTAGCCTGATTGCAGCGCAAGGAGAGATCTATCGCACAAATATATACCCGCCATCCGGGGCCCTGTCTATTTACTGCGGAGATGTGTTTGTGATGTGGAATTCTTATTGTTTTACCAAGATTAATGGATGGCATCTTTCAGTCATATTTGATCCATATAATTGAAATACTGCTGCTATTGTCTTATGCAGATATAATAAAGTCCCATCCACTGGAACAAATAGCATGGTCACTATCAAATATGGTTTTCTATGAACTATATTTGATGGGATCCACTAACAGGCAATGAGTCCGTGTTTGTGAATTAACGTGGCTGAATCATGAGAAGCCATGTGCTTTCTCCTTTGTGGCAGTTGGGAGTCTCTAGATTCAGCCATGTTCATTCATAGGCATTCACTCCTCTGTTCCTATTGTACTTCTTGAATGTATACATGTTCTGTGATTGGTGGTCTTGAAGCCAGTCCCCGTAACCACCTTTTGTTCACTTGCTGTAAATAAACCAAGCCCTGCCCTGAGACACACAGAGGAAGCACACACACACAGACATTCACAGAAGGCACAGACCACTCACACACACTCACGCATTCAGACACAGAGAGATTTTCACACAGAGGACACAGAGACACACACACACACAACCACTCGCTCTCACCCACACTCATGCATACACACACACACATACACATATACACATACACACATACATACCCACAGAGAGACCCGGCAGATGGCATCAATATGACCCAGCATGTCTGTTCCTTTCTTTGTCGTTGAGCGCTTGGTAAACCTTATGCAAAAGTGCTGTATGCTGTACTTCTCAGTACAAGGGATTAATGGCGCTTGGCGCGTATTAATATCCACAAGTGCGCTTTTCAGTGCAGCAAAGTCTTCAGCGCACCTAGTGAGTTTCTATGCTCCAAGCTCTATTAATTTCCACAACAAACGACGCTCCCTGCACCCTCTTCTGGAGACCCTCCGCTCTCATCAAGTAGTCTACAGGTGGGGCTTTCCTTTCCGCCTTTCGGCATCCAGAAATGGCAAGTCAGCTGTCCTGCGGAGCAAGGATGATTTGCAGCATTTTTGTGACATTTTGGATGCCCCTGTGACTGATTTCCCGGATTGGAGGCTGCAGAGTTCCATCCCCCTGCCACAAAAACCTGAAAGGTGGTGTCGGGTCCCCTCAAAGCTGAGCAAGAAGAAGAGAGGACCCAGGCAGGGCTCAGCCCGGGATTCTCAGGCCCACTAACTGAATTCTCCCTTCTAGGGCTCGCCTATCGCTTCATGATTTCAGACACTCGCACACCATTTCTCCGCATGTTTGGTACTTCTGCTCGGTTCCGCTGGGTTTAGTCGGGGGGGGGGGGTTACCCCCCGCGACCGGGGAGGGCTGCAGGTCCTGTTTAGGCCTGGACCCTCCTCAGGTCGACGCAAGATGTGTTTTGCCTGTTTATATTGTTGGCCTTTGTTAAGACGCTTTTATGTATTTTGTGCTCGGGGTTGCATTGCTCCTTCTCCCCTGCACTCAGACACAGCCCTCCCGTAGGTGGCTCCGAGTATATTTTTCTCAGATCCATTTTTGTAGCCACTTTTTCTTCTGGCTACCAGGAACCATGCTATTCGCATGCTCCCCCTTAGTGGAGGCATTTTTGCCTTCTCTTTTCTGCCTTTTCTCTTTTCTCTTCTTGTTCTCCCTTTTTTTCCCCTTTTTCCTATGGTCTGGAGCCTCACAGCTGGACCGAGGTGAGTGGAGCAATGCACTCGGGGGGTCTTCTGCCTGTTCTCGGGATGCTGGGACTTGTATTTTCTCTGTAATTTCAATGGCACAAGACAGGGATGTCCTCTATCCCCTCTGCTCTTCGCCATGGCCCTGAAAATCTTTTTACGAATGGTGTGGGACGCGCCGAACATTGCGGGGAGCACAAGCTCTCGGCCTACGCTGATGACCTACTGCTTTATGTAGGCCGACCCCGGATCTCTCTCCCAAAACTTGTATGTGAGTTGCGCACTTTTGGAGATCTTTCAGATTTTAGAATTAACTATGACAAATCCGAACTACTCCCTATTCACATCCCCTGGGACATGGAGGGGTCCCTGCGACACTCTTTTGGCTTGAAATGGAGAGATGTTTCCTCCCCTATTTGGGGGTTCACATTTCCCCAGACTTGAAAGCACTCTATGACAGGAATTATGGGGCCCTGATGGATCGCATCACTGCAGATCAGTGTTAATTTTGTCAACAAAAACGTTTTTGTCACCGTTTTCGTCAACGCCATTTTTCAAGTGACGGAAACGAAACGCAAAGTATAGCACATTTTCGTCAAATGACGAAAACTATGACGAAAATCAAATCCGTTTTCATTAACGAACGAAAACTAAACGAGAATGTGAGGCAGGGACATTTACCCAACTTCCGGTTTTCACGGAGCTCCCAGTAAGAGACTGTGTGGTGTGGCGTCTGGCGTGGCGTGCCCCCCGTGACGTCCGACGTGATTACTACAAGAGAGTCGAGACCAGTCACCTCACCAGAGCACTGCATCACTACAGCCAGGACTCTGGACTCCCGACGCGACTCCATCACATCATCACACGGCAGACGACCACCCAGGCAGTGGCACCCACCACCACATCCAAAGCAGAGCACCCGCTGAGTGAGTTACAGCAGCCAGGGCAGCCATTACTGCCTCCCCTCAGACCAGTGGCATCCGCCATCCAGCACTGTGTGTGTGTGCGTGCGTGCATAGGCCGCTGAGGCCGGCCCATGTTCAACTTCAGAGTCAGACCACCCTTAAACCTGAGACCCCCATCCAGCACTCTGAGCAGCACTGTGCTGTGTGCACTGCAGGCAGCAGCATTACAGGCCTCCTCTCTGATCTGACCACCGCAGGCATCTAGCACTGTGCAATAAATACAGGCCATCCCTTAGACCACCTGAGACCACTATCCATCCATCACTGTCCATGTCCAACAGCATTACAGGCCTCCTCCTACCACCGCAGGCATCCAGGACACTGTGCATTACAGGCCATCCCTTATACCCGAGACCACCATCCAGCACTGTGTGCATTACAGGCCATCCCTTAGACCTTAGACCACTATCCAGCACTGTGCAGCAGCATTACAGGCATCCTCTGACCTAACCACCATAGGCATCTAGGGCATTACAGGCGATCCCTTAGACCTGAGACCACCATCCAGCACTTCATTTTACAGGCCATCCCTTAGACCACCCCTTAGACCATGTATACACCAGAGACCACCATCCAGCACTGTGCATTAGATTACAGGCCATCCCTTAGACCTGAGACCACCATCCATGCTCCAGCACTGTCCAGCAGCATTACAGGCCTCCTCTGTTTGACCTGACCACCACAGGCATCCAGGGCATTACAGGCCATCCCTTAGACCTGAGACCACCATCCAGCACTGTGCATTTTACAGGCCATCCCTTAGACCTGAGACAACCATCCAGCACTGTCCAACAGCATTAGCCCTCCTCTGAGTCTGACCACTGCAGGCATCCAGGTCACTGTGCATTTATATTTACATGCCATCCCTTTGACCTGAGAGACCTCCATCCAGCACTGTGCATTAGATTACAGGCCATCCCTTAGACCTGAGACCACCATCCGGCACTGTCCAGCAGCATTAGCCCTCCTCTGAGTCTGACCACCGCAGGCATCCAGGGCACTGTGCAGTTACAGGCCATCCCTTAAACCTGAGACCACCATCCAGCACTGTGCATTAGATTAAAGGCCATCTCTTACACCTGAGACCACCATCCAGCACTGTCCAGCAGCATTACAGGCCTCCTCTGACCTGACCACCACAGGCATCCAGGGCATTACAGGCCATCCCTTAGACCTGAGACCACCAACCATCACTGTACATTTTACAGGCCATCCCTTAGACCTGAGACCACCATCCAGCACTGTCCAGCAGCATTAGGCCTCCTCTGAGTCTGACCACCGCAGGCATCCTGGGCACTGTGCATTATTTACAGGCCATCCCTTCGACCCGAGACCACCATCCAGCACTGTCCAGCAGCATTACAGGCCTCTTCTGACCACTGTCATCCACACAGCACTATCATCCAGAGAAATGTCTGCGACCGCGTCTGTGACTGGTAGAAAGAGAAGAAACGATCTATGGGTGTATTTTAAATTTGATGCTAAGGACATTAAGACCCTTTGCAAACCATGTGGAGTGAAACTAACTGGTAAAAATACAACAAACTTGAAGTGTCATTTGCAGGACAACTCATTCCAAAATTCATACAAAGGTAAGCAGTGCATATAGCACTTAACTCCACTTTTGTATATTATAAAGAGACAACTTGGAGCTGAGTGAGAGAGAATGTAAAATCAGAATAACTAGAATTTTTCCCCCTAATTTAACCCTACAGATACAGAAAACATCAAATTATGGACCAAGTCAAGCAGTACACCACAGCAAACTATTTACACTGCTCTTTTAGGTGCTTCAAAATACAAAATTGACTCTAAGGAACAACAGGCCAGGGAGGAGGCCATAACAAGATGGATTGGGCGCTCCGGATTACCAGTTAGAACGATTGAAGATGAGGACTTTGTTAGCATGATGGAGACAGTAGATAGAAAGCTGACTGTTCCAAAGAAAACTCAAATAAGCAATCTGATTGACAAACAATATGAAGAGGAAAAACAAAAATTCAAAAAGAGACTGACTGCTGCTCGGAGAGTATCTATTTGCACAGATTTGGGGACCGAAAAAGGACTCTCAGCTTCATTCCTTGCTATAAGTGCATGCTACTTTTGTGTTGAACAACATAAACCTGAACACATATTGTTGGCCTCGAACAAGTAGCCCACCCACACACTGCACAGTCAATTAATACAAATGCCATTTGTATGTGGAACAATAACAACAACCACCACTTATTAACTCCTCTCTCTCTAAGTATTGACAAATGTTACAACAGAGACAAATATCAGAAAAAGAAAAATAGATCAGTAACGGTCAAAAAGGGCAGCCTTACATCGGGGTCCTGCTGTAGTAGTCTTTTTAGTGTAATATTTACCTCTATTGTCATTGCGAATGCTGAGACTGAGAAAGAGGAGAGAGAAGTTGATAAAAAGTGGTAAGTCTGTTATAATTCAGACCCTAATGGCATTATTGTAGACTGTGCACATTTTTATTGAATACATCTGAGTAGAGTTGAGCGAACACCTGGATGTCCGGGTTCGGCGGGTCCGGCCGAACTTGAAAAAAAAGTCCGGGTTCATGACCCGGACTTAACCCAAACTTGACCCCGATCCCGAACCCCATTGAAGTTCATGGTGACCCGAACATTTGAGCACTAAAATGGCTCTAAAAAAAACATGGAAAGGGCTAAAGGTCTGCAAATGGCAGCAAAAGCTTGTTAAGAGCATAGCAAGTGCTCTGTAAACAAATGTGGATAGGGAAATAACTTAAAAAACCATAAAAATAAAAAATAATCATCTTGATCTAGGAGGACGAGGCCCATATGGAGAAGGAGGTTGAGGTGGCGGAGGATGTGGCGGTGTAGGTGGAAGCGGCGGTGGAGGAGGACGAGGTAGACAACACTGGTTTTTGTTTTTCATTTTATTTCTTTTTAAATTAGGGTACAACCCAAAAGAGTGAGAAAGATCAAAACTATAACAATGGCTGAATAAGGCCGGTATACATGTCTATTCTGCACAAGGTACGGACAAGTCCTGTGGGATCCATGCCTGGTTCATTTTAATGAACGTGAGCTTGTCCACATTGGCTCTGGACAGGTGGCTGTGCTTGTCTGTGATAACACCCCCAACTGTGCTAAATACACGTTCAGATAATACACTGGCTGCAGGGCAGGCCAGCACCTCCAAGGCTTAAAAGGGCAAGCTCAGGCCATGTGCCCAATTTGGAGACCCAGAAGTTGAAGGGGGCAGACCCGTCATTCAGTACGTGTATAGTACGTAAGGAACGGTAAGGAACTGTATATGGTATATGGTATATGATAAGGAACGGTGATGGCGGCGGGGGGGGGGCTTTTTTCCCCCTTCTGGGTTGAGACTGGCCTTGGAAAAGGTATGTGTCCTTGGTTGTGGGCCGGGCTCTCCCAAAACTGTCTAAGTTCTGAGGCCTTCTGGTAGGGACGGGGGTGCACTGGTTTTGCCAAGGACCGGGATTCTGAAAAGCCTGTGGTGTATGTGCCCCTGGAGTGGCAGCCCAGGGGTGCCTTAATTCACGGTGGATGGCAACACAATGAGTATGGCACAAAGGACACTGCACTTCCTACACACGTTTTTCACACCTGCCTCTAGGGCTGGGCCTTTTGGTCAGGAGTCAGGACCAGAGGAATTTTTTATTCCTGGTCAAAGGGCCTGCCATAGTATTGCGACATGGCACTAACCTTGCACTTCTCCACTATCCCTTTCCCCACTTTTATGTGTTGTGTGTCTCACGTTTTGTATTTTTTATTGTGGTGGTACACTTTATTTTGCACAGCGTGATTAGTAGGGTGTAGGTCCTTGGACCTGTCCCTGAAAATCTTGGGAGGGGGTGGATATGGCCTTCTGGCTTGGTTCGCCCTCTCTCATGGGGTCTCTCTTCGGGAGAGCCCCACCTAGTACTTGGGGTGGTCTGTTTCAGCAGACCTCCCAAAGAACTGGGCTGCCTGGTTTCGGCCAGGTTAGCCAGTGTAAGTACCCCAGTCCCTGTCAGGAGCCTTGCGCCCCGGGGGATCAGGGTCAGGGACCATGTGTACACCCTGTGCACTTTTTGTGTTTCACTTTTTTGGTGTGCACTTTTTTATGCACCCACCGGGTGATAGTCTG
Source organism: Pelophylax lessonae (assembly GCF_965119305.1). Taxonomy (NCBI): domain Eukaryota; kingdom Metazoa; phylum Chordata; class Amphibia; order Anura; family Ranidae; genus Pelophylax; species Pelophylax lessonae. The sequence goes on from NC_138771.1 coordinate 663,816,620, forward strand.
AGTGTGTTCACACACCACAGGCTTAAAAAAAAAAAACAGCTGGTGGTCCTGGTTGTTGTGGCGTGCCGACAAAGCTTTTCCACATTTCATACATGCTAACCCTGCCTTCTGAGGTGCTGGCGGTGCCCAGGCTGCATTGGCGACCTCCTCTGCCTTCGCCTTGTGCTTCCACTGTGCCCCCGCTGTCAGGTGGGAATGCCACCAGCATCGCTTCTCGACCTTTTGGCTAAGATCAAGTGTAGTACCTGTTGTTATCAGTTAAATCAGTAATCAGTAAAACTGCCTGCTGTCGTTTACCCCTGGCTGTGCTGAAGTTGGTGGTGAAGGTGTTACGCTGACCGGATGCGGAGGCGGTAGAGGATGAGGAAGCGGAGTAGGAGGAGTTAGCAACAGGAGGCAAACTGAAGCGCCCTGCAATCCTCGGTGGTGGAAGGAGATGCGCCAAACAAATTTAAAGGGTGTATCTCACAGTAACATAATCAGCAAACGCTGCAAAATTATTAATTTTCCCCTAAATGGGTGTTTATTGAATAGCAGAATAGAAGAACAGTATGTAAAGAGTGCATCTCACACGTACACATACAGACAAGGCCGCAATTTAATATGTGTTCCCTAAATGGGTGTTTATTGAATAGGGGACTAGAACAACAGTATCCAAAGGGTGTTTCTCACACGTACAGATACAGACTAGGCCGCAATTTAATCTCTTTCTTTCCCCTAAATGGGTGTTTATTGGATAGCAGAATAGAACAACAGTATCCAAAGGGTGTATCTCACAGTAACATATGCAGACTAGGCCGCAATTTAATTTTTTTTCCCTAAATGGGTGTTTATTGAATAGTGGAATAGAACAACAGTATCCAAAGGGTGTATCTCACAGTAACATATGCAGACTAGGCCGCAATTTATTTATTTTTCCCGAAATGGGTGTTTATTGAATAGCGGAATAGAACAACAGTATACAAAGGGTGTATCTCACAGTAACATATGCAGACTAGGCCGCAATTTATTTATTTTTCCCTAAATGGGTGTTTATTGAATAGCGGAATAGAACAACAGTATCCAGATGGTGTATCTCACAGTAACGTATGAATGAAAAATTTGTATTTTTCCCTTCAAATGGTGTTTTTTATAGAGCAGATTATAACACAGCAGTGTGTAAAGGCTTTATCTCACAGTAACATATAAAGGAAAAAATGGGAAAAAAAAATGGTGATTTTTGAATAGCAGATTAGAACAGCACTGTGTGTAAAGGCTGTATGTCACAGTAACGTATGAATGAAAAACTGAAAAATTATTATTTTTCCCTTAAATTGGTGATTTTTTGAATAGCAGATTAGAACACAGCAGTGTCTAAACGCTGTATGTCACAGTAAAGTATGAATAAAAACTGAAAAATAATTTTCCTGACAGACTCCATGGCAGCATACGTATCGGGTTTGGCCCCGCCTCCAAACCTACCCATAGGACATCACTCCTATAAATCTTTGCACCTGTTCAGCACACTCTGCTGCTGGAAGTCGGTATTTTGCTGTCGGTTTCTCGGTGTGTCTACCTTCTGCATCCGCTGCTGCTCTGCATTTGCCCATACGGTCTTCCTGGTGAGTACTGGCCCCGGGTTTGTGGGAGTTATTCCCCCTCTCCTCTTTCTTCCTCTCTGATCCTGTTGTCCGGCTCATCCCTGCAGGTCAGCGCCAGATGGAAGCCTCCTCTCCCTCCGGTGGTCAGCCCGCCCTTAATAGGTATGCAGGATTTGGGGGTTGGGGTGTGTAGAGAGGGGGGGATTAGGGCATTATTTATGTCCCTGGCTGCCTGTTTGACTTGCTTTTTTTTCCCTTTGTCTTACAGCCCTCCTAGGTCGGAACGGCATTCCTCACACAAGAGTGAACATCGTTCAAGTCCTCACCACCGGCACTCCTCCTCGAGATCTACGCGGAGGTCACAGTCAGGCTCCCATCATCATGGGAAATCATCTGCCTCAGCGGGCCCCTCGGGACGCCCAGATAGAGTGGGCTGTTGGGGTTGTGGTGCACGTGTCTCTGAAAGCAAGTCAATGTGCGACAAATGCTTCTCTCAAGCTGCGGGAGAGAGGGACAATCCAGACCAGCGACTGGAGGCCCTAGTCAAGAGGGTCATCAAGGATTCCCTGGCAGACTTGGGAGTAGGTCGGGTGCAGAGCCCAGAAGTGACTCCTCCAAGCCTTCCCCTTGGAAGACAGCCTAGGGAAGATCCTGAAACCTCTCAACCTAGTCACCTGTCAACATTCCTGTCAGAAAGTGATTCAGAGATTGAAGATCCCTGCTTGGGGTTTGAGTATGCTCTCATCCCCTCCTTAGTCAGAGCGGTAAGAGAGACCCTGAATTGGGAAGACTCGGCTGTTTCTCCTCCAAAACAGAAGAGATTCTTTAAGCAGCTCTGCAAAGAGCGACTCAACTTCCCCTTTCTGGGTGAATTAGGGGATATCATTACTGAAGAATGGAATAAAGTGGAAAAGAAAAATGCCATGCTTTCCAAAATGTCCCGGTTATATCCTTTCAAGGAAGAAGATTTAAAACATCTAGAATCTCCTCCCTTGGTGGACGCCGCAGTCATGAGGTGGTCAAACATGTGACCCTCCCACTAGAGGACACAGCCTCCTTTAAAGATCCTTTGGATAGGAGGATGGATTCTGATCTCAAACTAATCTACCTGACTGCGGGGATGGCCTGCAAGCTGGCACAGGCCTTGGCCTCATTATCCAAAGCAATGGAGTTGTGGCTTGTCTCAGTGGATGAGTCCTTCTGGAGCTTTTCTGAGGAGGCTACCAGAAGTTCCCCAATTCAGGAACTTAAGATGGCTTTGTCTTTTCTGGGGGAGGCATCTATTGACCTTATATGTCTGTTGACCAGGGCTATGCTGTCCTCAGTAACAGCCAAGAGGGCTCTGTGGCTCCGTCCTTGGATGGCTGACCCAGCTTCCAAACAAGTATGGTGTCGTATTCCTTTTGGGGGTTCTTCCCTCTTTGAGAATAAGCTGGATGCGGCAATAACCAGGGCTACGGGTGGCAATTCTGGCTTCCTTCCTCAGGATCGGCGTCCTCTCAATCCAAGGAAAGGACAACCCAGAAGGTATGTCCCTGACCGTGCCAGGGAAGCACGCACCTATAGGCCTGGCAGAGAATTTGTCGCAATTGGAGAGCAAGACAAACCTCCTCGCGGAAACCTTCTAAGAGTGTCCCCTCCGGTGAACGTTATACGACCAAGTCTTTTTGAGATTGGGCCCGCTCAGGCATGTCGGGTGGGGGCTCGGTTGCTACACTTCCGGCATGTCTGGGCGGCCTCAATCCGAGACTCCTGGACTGTCAGGACAGTCACTTACTGGCACAAGTGGACTTTCAGAGAAACACCAAGACCAAGTTTTCTTCCTACCTCCCTGCCACCCTTAGGAGAGAAGCGCAAGGCACTATTTTCCTACATAGAGTCACTGGTTTCTCAAGGGGCTGTCGTCTCCGTACCAGAACCAGAGTGCGGCCAGGGAATCTACTCCCCTCTTTTCTTGGTCCGCAAGAAAAACGGAACATGGAGGCCAGTCATAGATCTGACCTTTCTAAATCAATTTATCAGAAAGGAAAGGTTCAAGATGGAAACTCTTCTTTCAATCCAACAGGCGGTTCAACCTGCAGACTTGATGTGGGTGTCTATAGATTTAAAGGACGCCTATTTCCATGTCCCTGTTGCAGAAGATTTCCAGAAATATCTCTGGTTTTTCATCAATCAATTATACCTTCAGTTCACTTTCCTCCCCTTCGGCTCTCCACTTCTCCACGAACCTTCTCGAAAGTTTTGCTGGCTGTGGTAGCTCTATTAAGAACAAAGGGCATTCGCTTGCACCATTACTTGGACGATCTGCTCCTCCTGTCCCAAGACAAATCTCAGCTGTTGATGCACCTGGACCAAATGGTATCCACCCTTCAGATTTTTGGGTGGCTGCTAAATCTGGAGAAAAGTCATCTTATTCCCACCCAGTCCCTCGTCTACCTCGTGGCCTTGTTCAATCCACTGACAGCGACAGTCTCCCTTCCGGAGGAGAAAATCACAATGCTCAGGGACAGAATTCTCCGTGCCCTCTCATCTCCTCACCTCCAAGCACGTCAGTGCCTGAGAATTATCGGGACCATGGTGGCTGTAGCTCCCATGGTAAAGTGGGCCCTATGGAGAATGAGGCCATTCCAAAAAGGCTTTCTTCATCAATGGGACACCTGGCATCTAGATCAGACCATCTTCCTGACCCCGGCCATGAGAGCAAGTCTTCCTTGGTGGCTGCAGCGGGAGCATATTCTGTGCTGCCATTCTCTTGTACAAACCTCATGGGTTGTGGTAACATCGGATGCCAGCAGCACAGGTTGGGGGGCTCATTGCCTCTCGGAAGTGGCTCAGGGCAAATGGAAATTCCCCTCCCAGGGGATAGTGTCCAACATTCTGGAGCTACGGACGGCCTTTCAAGCTTTAAAACCGTTTCCTCACTTGACAAAAGGTCTTCCAGTGATGCTAAGACCGGACAACACCTCAGCAGTCGCATACATAAAGAAGCAAGGAGGGACACGCAGTTGGTCTTTGCTGCGAGAGGTGGAACCAATTATGGTCTGGGCTCAAAAGAACTTGTCCGACCTGTCAGCAGTATACGTTCCAGGAGTCCAAAATGTCCAAGCCGACTTTCTATCTCGTGTGCAGTTGGACAACAACGAGTGGTCTCTCCAAGAAGAGCTCTTCGAGTGGATCCTGAGCCTGGGGTTCTCCCCAGAGGTAGATCTTTTTGCCTCTCCTCGCAACCGCAAGTTAAAAAAATATAATGCGAGGTTCAGGGATCCTCAAGCTCTAGGGATAGATGCCCTCACGGATTGTTGGAGGTTCAACAGGGCATATGCCTTTCCCCCAGTTCCCATAATCCTTGAGTTTCTCCGGAGACTCAGGTCGGAAGCAGCAGAAATAGTGATTCCATTCTGGCCCAACAGGCCCTGGTTCCCTCTTCTAACACTCCTCAGTGTTCAGGATCCGATCCCGCTACCTCTCAGGCAAGATCTGCTATCTCAAGGCACCATATTGCATCCTTGTCCAGCCCGGCTGCATCTGAAGGTTTGGCTGTTGAGAGGGGAAGGCTACAAGCCTTAGGGTGCCCTAAAGAGGCCATCTCTACACTTTTGAGTGCCAGACGGAGTTCAACTAATAAAGTGTATGAGAGAATTTGGTCAAGATTTTCCTCGCATCTGGCCACTAGGTCCAACCCTCATTCATCCATCAGGATTCAGGATGTGCTAAGCTTTCTACAGTCTGGTCTAGATCTTCCTCTATCAGTGAGTTCTCTGAGAGTTCAGGTGTCAGCTAGTTCAGCCTTTACCGGCATTTCTTGGGCTACCCATACGCTAGTCCGACAATTCTTCAAAGGGGCAATGAGACTCAGGCCCCAGAAAAAGCCAAGGTTTCCTAAGTGGGATCTCCCCTTAGTTCTGGACTTTCTATCACAACGACTACGTGACACAGATGAAACTCTTACCATCAAGGAGTTGACATTGATGACCGTGTTCCTGGTAGCCATTACATCGGCGAAGAGAGTCTCTGAAATCGGAGCTTTAGGGGCACAGGGGCCCTTTCTAAACTTTTTGTCAGACAGGGTAGTCTTAATCCCTATGCTGGAAGCTAGACCGAAGGTTACTTCAGTTTTTCATGAAAACACAGAAATAGTTGTGCCTACTTTTAGGCAAGAAGAAGGTTCTTCTGTCCATCCGCTGGATGTTGGAAATTGCCTCAAGCAGTATCTGGAAGCTACGGTCTCCTTTCGACAGTCAGATCATTTGTTTGTCACTTTCGGTGGAAAGAACAAGGGTCTTCGGGCTTCTTCAAGGTCCATCTCTTCTTGGATCATCCAAACTATCCAATGGGCTTATAGGGCTAAGGGCTTGATCCCTCCAGTGGCGATTACGGCTCATTCAACTCGGACTGTCTCTACGTCCTGGGCAGTGTCCAGACATGTCTCGCCTGAAGTGATTTGTAGAGCAGCATCCTGGTCCTCTATAAATACTTTTTTGTCTCACTATTGTGTTGAGCTGGCGGCTCTTTCTTCTGTTAACTTTGGTTTACAAGTCCTGTCTGTTTGACAGAGTAAATTAAACTTTTTGTTCAGCACCTGCCCACCCTATTGTGTACGGCGAGTTATTTGCTGATACGTATGCTGCCATGGAGTCTGTCAGGAAAATGGAAAATTTCTATCAAATACTTACCGTAATTTTCCTTTCCTGATGGATTCCATGGCAGCAGGAGTTCCCTCCCGGGATCTGAGGAGGATAGTTACAGAACACGTGTGCTGAACAGGTGCAAAGATTTATGGGAGTGATGTCCTATGGGTAGGTTTGGAGGCGGTACTAAACCCGATACGTATGCTGCCATGGAGTCCATCAGGAAAGGAAAATTACGGTAAGTATTTGATATAGATTTTCCGTTATTTTTCCCTTAAATTGGTGATTTTTCAATAACAGATAAGAACAGCAGTGTCTAAATGCTGTAAGTCACAGTAAAATATGAAGGAAAAAACATTTTGTTTTTTTTTTAAATCCAGATTAACCTCCCTGGCGGTATGATTCTTTCGGATTTTAGGTGCTGAAAGTGGTACCATTATTTTGCATGTAATTCTTAAGAATGAGCAGCCCAAACCAACTATTTACATATGATTTTTTTTTTACTGTGCGTTCTTCTTTATAACATCTCGGGTATGATAAAGTTTGAAACAAAAAAATCATAAATTATAATATAATAAAAAACTATAAATAAGTTAAAGTATGTATGTATACATATATATATATTGTATATATACTGTATATATACATATATATATATATATATATATATATATATATATATACATACATACACATATGTATGTATGTATGTATGTATGTATATATTGTAGCAGATTGTCCCAGAGAGAGCCAGGAAAAGTCCTGTTCGGGGTTTATACATCACCCAGGCATCTCTCCTATACCTTTAGGGATCTCTGAGCCATGATCCAGTTCGGATCTTGGCCCTCTTCACCAGGCCAATTTAATCTCACCTGAGACAAACAGCAGTGCTCTCTCTCAGCCTGGGAACACAGACAACGTTTTGTCTATGAGAGCGGAAGGTCAGTAAAACTCCCTGTGTGTGTCTTTGGAAGCTGACAAGCTGTAGGCTTGCTCAGTCTGGGTTAGTTAGGGACTGCATTGTGTGTAGTAAGCGCCGGGACACGGCTAGGATTTTGTTTATTATTAGTATTCCTGTTTGTTTTCCTTAAAGCACTGTACAGCACCTGTTTATAAACTTCTATATAGCACCAATAAACACCGCACTGTTTGTCACTACATCAGAGGATTTGGTATCTGTGCCTTAAAGACTGCTCATCCCAGGGAGTTTTGCACCCCCTACCTGTTGTTCCCCAGCTTACATATGGTGGAGGCCTGCAGGCACTGGTAGTAAGTTACTACTTAAAGGGCCAGTACCTGGAGTGACTAAACATGGAGGAAATCCTCAAACAGTTGGTGGTCTCCAACGCTGCACAACAGCAAGCAAACTCTTTGCTTCAACAACAGATTGGTGTTATACAGGAAAAAGCACAGCAAGCGAACTCTTTGATTCACCAACAGATTTGTGCTGTACAAGAACAAACGAAGCAAGCAAACACTGCACAACAGCAAGCGAACGCCTTGTTTAAACAACAGATTGGGGTTGTACAAGAACAAACGAAGCAAACAAACTCTTTGATGCAACAACAGATTGGTGCTGTACAAAATCAAACCCAGTTGATGTTTGAAAAACTGACAAGTGCTGCAGAAGCAGACAGAAAGGTGCTGGTTGAGGTGGTGCAGACACTTACACAGGAGCCTGCTGTAAAATCAGAAACAGTTGGAGACCGCTCCTCAGTCATCGATGTTGGTCGCTTCCTGTCCAAGATGACTGCTGATGATGACCCAGAGGCCTTTCTGGTTACATTTGAGAGAACCGCTGAGAGGGAAGGCTGGCCCAAAACCCAGTGGGCAGGATTGATCGCTCCCTTACTTACTGGGGAATCGCAGAAGGCCTATTACGATTTGGAGTCCGTGGATGCAGGAGAGTATGAAAAGGTCAAGCAGGAAATCCTGGCGCGTCTCGGTGTCAACTTGGCCGTTCGAGCCCAGTGGGTCAACAGCTGGTCCTTCCGAGATGAGAGGCCCCCAAGATCACAGATGTTTGACCTAATCCACCTGGCGCGAAAATTGCTACAGCCGGAGTCCTTGTCTGGGCCACAAATAGTGGAGTGTGTAGTCATGGACCGGTTCCTGAGGTCATTACCAACTCCTTTGCAGAAGTGGGTGAGTCAAGGAGACCCTAAGTCGGCAGACAACCTAGTGGAGCTTGTTGAGAGGTACTATGCTGCAGAGAACCTGGTCACCACCCCTACAGCCGCACGGACTTTCCACCCAAAGCCACGGTCTCCCCAAACAACCGGTAAGACTGTTCCAGGGGAAGTGGGTGGTCAGCATGGCAAGGAGACAGGGGGGAGGATTTTTGGTGCCAGAGCTGAAGTTTGGCGTCCCAAACAAGGGAAGCCACTGCCTGTCAACAAACCTAACTGGGGTAACATCAGGTGTTTCCGTTGCCAGGAACTGGGACATGTTGCAGCAAACTGTCCATTGACAGATGAACCCATGCAGTGTGATATGTCTCTGAGAAGGCAATCTATGTTTGCTGCTGTTTCATGCGCTGCGGCGCCAGGTGTAGGAAAACACATATGCCAAATGACTGTTAATGATAAGCCTATTGCAGCCTTGCTGGACTCGGGAAGTCTAGTGACTTTGGTTAAAGCAGAAAAGGTTGAAAATGTGAATTTAAATGCAAAAAAAGTTGCTGTGATCTGTGTACATGGTGATACTCGGGAGTATCCTATAGCGACTGTTCGCTTTGAAACTGATTTAGGTACGGTGACCCATCCGGTCGGACTTGTGCCCCACTTTGGGAACTGTGGGACCGTCCCGACTCGGTCACATTAACTGACTCAGTGGTGGAGCCAGAACCCCTGGCCATCACCGACAATGTGGGTTTAAGGGATCCCTCTCAAGGTTCCCCGGATTTTCCTTTCTCTGTTATGGCAGGAGAACTGGAGGAGCCTGAGGAAGCCCCCACAGTCAGTCAAGGTGGACAACCTTCTGCTGACCCTGAGGGTACATTGGAGTTTGCTGATCTTAATGTACACAAGGAAAACTTTGGTACCGAGCAGAGAAAAGACCCTACCCTTGCCAGGGCCTGGGAGAATGTAGTAATGGTTAATGATGTACCTAGCGAACCAGGGGACAGGCCCTGTTTTTCTTTTTTCAGCAGCAATGAGGATTTATTGTATCGTGTAGATAAAAAGAACAATGAAATTGTTGAACAGTTGGTGGTCCCTAAGCCTTACAGACTAGTGGTGCTGGAATTGGCTCATGGACACTTACTAGGGGGTCATTTAGGGGTTGAAAAAAACACTGACAGGGTGTTACGCAGGTTTTACTGGCCTGGGATACAGAAAGATATTGACAATTATTGTCAATCTTGTCCTGTATGTCAGATGTCAGCCCCACTACCCCACTTCCGCAGTCCTTTAGTCCCCTTACCCATTATTGAAGTGCCCTTTGAGAGGATCGCCATGGACCTCGTGGGTCCACTCCCCAAGTCTGCCCGGGGTCATCAGCACATTCTTGTGATCATGGATTATGTTACCCGTTACCCCGAGGCAGTTCCCTTACGCACTGCATCCGCTAAGAACATTGCTAAAGAGTTGTTCATGGTGTTCAGTCGCGTTGGGGTCCCTAAGGAGATCCTCCGTATACCACCCTCAAACTGATGGCCTTGTAGAACGCTTCAATAAAACCTTAAAGAGTATGTTAAAAAAAGTTGTGAACAAGGATTGAAAAAACTGGGACTTCTTGATTCCGTACTTGATGTTCGCCATCAGGGAAGTACCCCAGTCCTCTACGGGATACTCTCCTTTTGAATTGCTTTGGGATTCTTTGTGGGAGACACCCTCGGGGACTTTTAGACATAGGCAAGGAAACCTGGGAGGGAGAGCAGACACCCCACAAAAGTGTCATTGAGCACATCGCTCAAATGCAGGACAGGATTGCAGTGATCATGCCTATGGTAAAGGAACACTTACTGCAGGCCCAAGCAGCCCAACAGAGAAAATACAACAGGGGAGCCCGACTCCGTGTCTTCTCACCTGGTGACAGGGTCCTGGTGTTAGTTCCCACTGTCGAGAGCAAGTTCCTAGCTAAGTGGCAGGGTCCCTTCGAAGTATTGGAAAGAGTTGGGGAGGTCAATTATAAAGTGCATCAACCAGGAAAAAGGAAGCCAGAGCAGATTTACCATATTAATCTGTTAAAGCCCTGGAAGGATAGGCTGGCCTTAACTGCGAGGTCCGTCCCTGTGACCTCTAGGGTTACTGAGTCCCCTCTGGTCCCTGAGGTCATGGTTCCAGACATCCTGTCTTATTCCCAAAAAAAAGAAGCTAGAGAATTCCTGATAAGGAATAGAGAGAAATTTTCGGAGTTACCTGGTACGACTTCAGCAGTTCAGCATGATATTGTTACTGAACCTGGGGTCCGTGTCAAGCTCAAACCGTACCGAATTCCCGAAGCGAGGAGAAAGGACATTTTTGATGAAGTAAAAAGGATGCTGGAGCTAGATGTCATTGAGGAATCCAATAGTGACTGGTCTAGCCCCATCGTTTTAGTCCCAAAACCTGATGGTACTTGGAGATTCTGTAACGACTTCAGAAAACTGAATGCAGTGACAAAGTTTGACACATACCCAATGCCCAGAGTGGACGAACTAATAGACAGACTTGGCAAAGCCCGCTATCTAACTACTTTAGACTTGACCAAAGGATATTGGCAAATACCCCTGACTGGTAGCGCCAAAGAAAAGACTGCGTTTGTTACCCCAGAGGGTTCGTTTCAGTATAAAAAAATGCCTTTTGGGTTGCAAAATGCCCCTGCGACATTTCAGAGGGCCATGGACAGGACCCTAAGACCTCACCGACAGTATGCAGCTGCCTATCTGGACGATATAGTGGTACATAGCACTGACTGGGAGTCTCACTTGCCCCGTGTACAGGCAGTTCTGGATTCCCTATTCAAGGAAGGTTTTACAGCAAACCCAAAAAAATGTGCCATTGGTTTAGAGGAAGCCAGGTATTTGGGCTACACTATTGGTCGTGGAGTCATTAAACCTCAGTTAAACAAAGTAGAAGCCATCCAAGAATGGCCACGTCCTGCAAACAAGAAGCAGGTAAGAGCCTTTCTTGGAATTGCAGGGTACTATAGGAGGTTTATCCCGAATTTTGCAACTCTAGCTGCCTCACTGACTGACCTTACTAAAGGGAAAGAATCAGTAATGGTGAAATGGTCCCCAATAGCAGAGGAGTCTTTCCAAGTCTTAAAGAAGGCTCTTTGTGCACAGCCAGTGTTGTACTCCCCTGATTTCTCCAAGGATTTCTTGGTTCAGACGGATGCGTCTGATGTAGGTATTGGGGCCGTATTGTCACAGGTATACAATGGGGAAGAACACCCTGTGGTGTACCTGAGCAGAAAGCCTAATGAACACGAGAGAAAGTATGCAGTCATTGAAAAGGAATGTTTAGCCATAAAGTGGGCCTTGGACGCACTAAGGTACTATCTGTTAGGGCGTCAGTTTGATTTGATAACTGACCATGCTCCTCTGAAATGGATGGCCCAAAAGAAGGAGACTAATAGACCGGTGAACACGGTGGTTTTTGGCTCTACAAGATTACTCCTTCACTGTAAAACACAGGCCAGGTGTTGAGATGGGGAATGTAGATGCCCTGTCCCGTGTTCACTCCTGTTTGGCCACAGGTGTTCCAACCCTGGGGTCGAAACAAGGGGGGGGGGATATGTAGCAGAGTGTCCCAGAGAGAGCCAGGAAAAGTCCTGTTCGGGGTTTATACATCACCCAGGCATCTCTCCTATACCTTTAGGGATCTCTGAGCCATGATCCAGTTTGGATCTTGGCCCTCTTCACCAGGCCAATTTAATCTCACCTGAGACAAACAGCAGTGCTCTCTCTCAGCCTGGGAACACAGACAACGTGTTGTCTATGAGAGCAGAAGGTCAGTAAAACTACCTGTGTCTGTCTTTGGAAGCTGACAAGCTGTAGGCTTGCTCAGTCTGGGTTAGTTAGGGACTGCATTGTGTGTAGTAAGTGCCGGGACACGGCTAGGATTTTGTTTATTATTAGTATTTCTGTTTGTTTTCCTTAAAGCACTGTACAGCACCTGTTTATAAACTTTGTATATAGCACCAATAAACACCGCACTGTTTGTCACTACATCAGAGGATTTGGTATCTGTGCCTTAAAGACTGCTCATCCCAGGGAGTTTTGCACCCGCTACCTGTTCCCCAGCTTACAATATATATTATATATATATATATATATATATATATATATACATAGTACATGAATTTGCCACCGGTTCCACCCCCCTGCGAACGTCACGTTGCAGGAGATGGAAGCCGGGGCTCACAGAGGATCGGGAGGAAGCTCTGCCGCCGCACACCGCCAGGATACATCGCTGGATCCCAGTGACAAGGTACGTAACCCCTCTACCAGGATCCAGCAATCTCCCTAGCAGTACCGCGAGTGTGGCTCGGGGTTACCGCTTTTGGCACTGAAATTTAACCCCGAGCCACGCTCGGGAATACCGCTAGGAAGGTTAAGCAGACACATATGCACTGAGCTTGCATTAAATGTCCGCCGCACGCACAGAGACTGATAAAAGTTTTTTTTTTTTTCTCCCTCCTCCTCACGGGGCTCAGGTCAAAAGCGAAAAGATTGTGCACTGCACCCCCACACAATAAAAATCAATGTAGATCACTGTCTGATTAAAGAAGATTCTTCTGTCCTGTGTCCTATTCTTTCCCTGAAAGCAATCTCCAGCCTGACCCTACAATAATCTCCTATCTCTCCCTCAAATAAGCAGCAGGAACCTCTCCCTACAATAGTTAGAGCAGAGTGACGTGCGGCGCTACGCGACTCCAGCTTATATAGAGGCTGGGTCATATGCTGCACTGGCCAATCACAGCCATGCCATTACTAGGCATGGCTGTGATGGCTTCTAAGGGCACACTAGTTAAACGCTTGTTGATTGACTGCCCTGCAGATGTTGAAACCATGCCATTAAAACCACACCAAAACAACCGAACAACGGACTGTATCCCGAATATACAGTGAAATGTTCGGGTCCGGGTACTGAAAACCCAAAAGTCTGGTACGATCCCAAACAATACAGTCCGTGTTCGCTCAACCCTACATCTGAGAATTAGAACTGTTAAAATAATAAGCTGACACTGTAAATGGGTTCTTATTGTAGAAATAAGCATTACCCTCCTCAAGTTACGGTATTGGTTTATTATGCAGTGCCAGACTGGCAGTGACAGTGCCTGTGCAAGTGTGCAGCTGTTCTTGGGTGGTTGAGGCGGGAAGTTGTTCTCTCTGAGGATGTTTTTGTACCATTCTTTATTCATGGCTGTGTTCTTAGGAAAAATTGTGAGTGAGCCCACTCCATTGTTGGCTGAGAACTTAGCAAGCCCCCCACAGTGGTCTCAGGATGCTTTACTGTTGCCATGAGCATGACATGACACAGAACTGATGAAGTGAGCTGATGCTTATTTTTTTCTTCCCTGGAGTCTCTGCAGCTGTTCTTGGATGGTTGAGGTGGGAAGGAAGTTATCTTCTCTGAGGATGTTTTTGTAACATTCTTTATTCATGGCTGTGTTCTTAGGCAAAATTGTGAGTGAGCAGTGAGCACATTCCCTTGTTGGCTGAGAACTTAGCAACCCCCCCCCCCCCCCCACACAGTGGTCTCAGGTCTCAGGTCTCAGGTCTCAGGATGCTGTACTGTTGCCATGAGCCTGACACAGGACTGATGAAGTGAGCTCATGATTATTTTTACTTCCCTGGAGTGAGTCTCTGGACAAGGTTTTTTTGGGATGCCCCAAACAATCAGAAAGGGGAATGAATCGTTAGAGAAAATGACTTTACTCCAGTCCCTTTGACACCAGGTAAAGCTGCAGTGCTGAAAGGTTTTATTGTGTTCTGTTCAGTTTCTTGACCTGTTAAAGTTAATGTAAATGTGCACTGCATGACTGGCATCATCACAAGTCGACGAGCCTGCAAAGTTTTTATTTTTTTGTATTTTTATTACATTTTTATGTTTCCCCCTTTGGTCAAAAAAGCAATATTATTGGCAAAACAGTTTTGCCTAAATAAAGATTTAATGACTAAATCTGTGTCTGTGTAGTGCTGTGCTAGTGCATGCTCAAAGCTTAATACCATAAATAATAACATATTACATTTTTCACTCCAGCAGTAGTAAATAATGAGTTTGGAAATTGTAGAGAAATGCTTAAATAATGCATTACAAATTACAATTGAACTACAATCATTTGATTATAAATGACTAAAATTAGTTTTATTCGACTAAAATGTACTGGAGTTTTAGTTGACTAAATACGACTAAAACTAAAACACTTGCAGAAGACTAAAATGGGACTAAAACTAAAATGCCATTTTAGTCCTAAGACTAAGACTAAAACTAAATTGAAATTTGCTGTCACACAGCCTATCAGTACTGCCATCAGTCATCTATCACACAGCCCATCAGTGATCTGTCACCAGTGATCTGTGACACAGCCCATCAGTATTGCCATTAGTGATCTGTCACACAGCCTATCAGTACTGCTATCAGTGATCTGTCACTCAGCCCATCAGTACTGCCATCAGTGATCTGTCACACAGATCATCAGTACTGCCATCAGTGATCTGTCACTCAGCCTAACATTTTTAAATGTATACTCCTAGAAGGCCTGAAGATGCTACTTGGCTTTTGGGCCTCTGTATGTGGCCAGGCTGTTTAAAAGTCTTACAGATGTGGTATTGCCATACTCAGGAAGAGTAGCAGAATGTGTTTTGTGGTGTAATTTTTGCTATGTACATGCTATCTCTTAGAAGTATCCTCTAAATTGACAACTTTGTCATTTTGTGACTAATTCCATTGTCCTAGTGCTCCAGGGCCTTCAAAAATGTGAAGAAATCAGGAAATTAAATGTGTAATTTATGTCCCTAGAATGCCTGGAGGTGCTACTTAAATGTTGGGCCTCTGTATGTGGCCAGGCTACGAAAAAGTCTTATACATGTGGTATCACCATACTCAGGATGAGTAGCAGAATGTATCTTGAGATGTAATTTCAAGTATGCCTATGCCGTGTGTAAGAAATAACTTGTTAATATGACAACATTTTCCCAAGCATTGTGGGTAAAAAGTGCAACTTCAAAAAACTCACCATGCCTCCTACTAAATGCCTTGGAATGTCTCCTTTCCAAAATTATTTGGGGGGTATTTGTATTGTCCTGGCATATCAGTGTCTCAAGAAATGGGATAGGCCGTCAGTACATCGGGTGTAATCAATTTTCAGTGATTGGCACCATAGCTTGTAGACGCTAAAACTTTCACACAGACTAAAAAATATACACTAATTTGGGTTATTTTTACCAAAAATATGTAGCAGTATAAATTGTGGCCCAAATTTATAAAGAAAAATGACTTATTTGCAAAATGTTATAATAGAAACTAAAAAAAAAGTTTTTTTCTTTTTAACTTTCGCACTTTTTTTCTTCTATATCGCAAAAAATAAAAAAACAGTGGTGATTAAATACCACCAAAAGAAAGCTCTATTTGTGTTTTTAAAAAAAATGATAAAAAATGTGTTTGGGTACAGTATAGCATGACTGAGTAATTGTCATTCAAATTGAGAGAGCACTGAAAGCTGAAAATTGGTCTGGGCAGGAAGGGAG
The DNA here is from genome assembly GCF_965119305.1 of Pelophylax lessonae. Lineage (NCBI taxonomy): Eukaryota > Metazoa > Chordata > Amphibia > Anura > Ranidae > Pelophylax > Pelophylax lessonae. The sequence goes on from NC_138771.1 coordinate 663,832,507, forward strand.
TAAAAGTGCCCGGTATTAAAGTGGTTAATGGGGGACAGTGGGGAGCCAGTGCAGGGATGGTCCTTGTAAAGGCACCCACAATGTATAATATTGCTACAGTATACACACTGCTTGGCCAAAAAAAAGGTCGCCACCAAAAAAAAAAAAAAAGGTCACACACTCTAATATTTTGTTGGCTTTGATTACGGCACGCATTCGCTGTGGCATTGTTTCGATAAGCTTCTGCAATGTCACGGGATGTATTTCCATCCAGTGTTGCATTCATCAAGATCTTGTATTGATGATGGGAGAGTCGGAGCACTGCGCAAAATCTTCTCCAGCACATCCCAAAGATTCTCAATGGGGTTAAGTTCTGGACTCTGTGGTGGCCAATCCATGTGTGACAATGATGTCTCATCCTCCCTCACAATTTGAGCCCCGATGAATCCTGGGATTGTCATCTTGGAATATCCCCGTGCCATCAGGGAAGAAAAAATCCATTGATGGAATAACCTGGTCATTCAGTATATTCAGGTAGTCAGCTGACCTCATTCTTTGGGCACATGCAATAATTATCCAATAGGAGAGTCACTGCATGCTTAGTTTAGTTAGTTGCTTTATTAATTCCAGGTGGTGACTTTTTTTTTTGGCCAGGCAGTGTATATGTTATTAAGTTTGGGAGAGGTGTCCATCAAGTCAAAGCAGATGAGATTGAATCTCAAACACACACAGTAAATAAGTAATCACAATAGTAATGTACTAGGATCTAATATCATCCTTTCCAAAAACAGCCATTGATTGACTTTCATTATGGAAATCTGTTGTCCCCCCGAATTACCAGATTGCTGGATCAGCACTGGAGGAAATGGTGACATCACACAGATACATCCAGCCTGTGTGTGGAAATCTGTCAGCCGAAGCCACTTCTCTTCCTCGGGTCTGCGGTTAACCATCCTCGGCGGTTGTCTCACAGTTCTGGCCATTTGCCATGATACTTCTAACATCTGCAATTGTGGAAGTTCAGATATTACTGCAAGAAATAAAAATCTGACAAAAATACCAAAATGTGACACTGATATAGAATATGGTCTGTGGCCCCGTACATGTACAGACACTGTATGGCAGAGCTGCACCGCAGAGTGTTGGGTGCTGTATTATTATTGGTACAGATAGAAGTTGGAAACATTCAACTGGACTTCTTCTGTAATGTTGAAGACCTTTTGTAGCTTCTTGAAGTCACTTCTAATGAGTGTTCGGAAGATCTCCCAACATTTCTATCCACCAGTGTTAATTTTGGCAGCAAATTTCAATTTAGTTTTAGTCTTAGCCTTAGGACTAAAATGGCATTTTAGTTTTAGTCTCATTTTAGTCTTCTGCAAGTGTTTTAGTTTTAGTCGTATTTAGTCAACTAAAACTCCAGTACATTTTAGTCAACTAAAACTCCAGTACATTTTAGTCGACTAAAACGTCCTACATTTTAGTCGACTAAAACGTCCTACATTTTAATCAACTAAAACTCATTTTAGTCATCTATAATCGAATGGGTGTAGTTCAATTGTAATTTGTAATGCATTATTTAAGCATTTCTCTACAATTTCCAAACTCATTATATACTACTGCTGGAGTGAAAAATCAAATATGTTATTATTTATGGTATTAAGCTTTGAGCATGCACTATCACAGCAGTACACAGACACAGATTTAGTCATTAAGTCTTTATTTAGGCAAAACTGTTTTGCCAAGAATATTGCTTTTTTGACCAAAGGGGGTAACATAAAAATGTAATAAAAATACAAAAAAATAAAACCTTTGAAGGCTCGTCGACTTGTGATGATGCCAGCCATGCAGTGCACATTTACATTAACTTTAACAGGTCAAGAAACTGAACAGAACACAATAAAACCTTTCAGCACTGCAGCTTTACCTGGTGTCAAAGGGACTGGAGTAAAGTCATTTTCTCTGATGATTCAGAGAACAACTTCCCGCCGCAACCATCCAAGAACAGCTGCACACTTGCACAGGCACTGTCACTGCATAATAAACCAATACTGTAACTTGAGGAGGGTAATGCTTATTTCTACAATAAGAACCAATTTACAGTGTCAGCTTATTATTTTAACAGTTCTAATTCTCAGATGTATTCAATAAAAATGTGTACAGTCTACAATAATGCCATTAGGGTCTGAATTATAACAGACTTACCACTTTTTATCAACTCCTCTCTTCTCTTTCTCAGTCTCAGCATTCGCAATGACAATAGAGGTAAATATTATACTAAAAAGACTACTGCAGCAGGACCCCGATGTAAGGCTGCCCTTTTTGACCGTTACTGATCTATTTTTTTTTTTCATTAGTGGGATATTTGTCTCTATTGTAACATTTTTCAATGCTAAGAGAGAGAGGAGTTAATAAGTGGTGGTTGTTGTTATTTTTCCACATGCAAAGTATTAGTTATGCTTCTTATAGAAATAACAATAATAAAACTCTTCTATTTGTTTCGATTCATTTTAAGGAAAGCACTTCGTGCCAAAATGACCCTTGCTCTATTCCGCCGGCCTCTAGAGAGGTCACCTGTAATGAAACACTGAATACTGTACAGGACGCCAAGGTTGGGTCCTGGACAGTCGCTATATATCTCCTGTGTTTGGGTTGTGGTCTCTTTAAGGGAAGTTGGGAAATGTTCAGGGGGTCACCCAAGACGGGTGAGAAATTCCTGGAAATAGCTAAAATCAGGAGGACTGAATCGCAGTTCTCTCTGTGTTGAATAGAGAGATATTTGGGACCCGGAATTTGGGGGGCTCTGTAGTGATATTCGGGTGGGAAAGAGCCCCCACCCCTGACCATAAGGGATTCCAGCACACACAGGGTTAAGACCCATGAGAAGCAGTCCTTAAGAGACAGGAAGCAGCAATAGGTGAGTGTGGGGGAGGAGTAGTTTGGTGGTTGCACCTGTCTGAAGGAGCTGCAAGTTTGCTGGAAGCTGCTGAGAGGTCTATTAAGGACTTACAAACCTTGGGGTGAAGACCCATCCACAAAACTGTATGTGTTTTTCCTTACTTTATTCCTTTGTGCTGAAGAAAAGCGGACTTTATTTTGTGTTTGATTTATGCACTGCTGGAAGCCTGTTCAAGTTTGCTGAAATAAAGCCTTTTTGTTTATGTTTTAAACGGTTGTACACTCAATCCGGTGGAGCTAGAACCCCCAAACTTTACAACTGGTGTCTCGGATGCGGGCAGAGTGCATTTTGCAGCCGCAAAAGCCGTTTAAAACCAAAAACTGACATTTAAAGAGACAGTATACCTATGGCATGTCTTAGGTGAAAACAGCTCAGACACTGCAAACAGCAGGCATGGAGGAGGTTATTAAAGCACTGGTGCAAGCCACTGTGACCCAACAGCAAGCCTCAGTAGAGGCAAACCGTCGCCATGAGGAAGCAATGGCTCAGCAGCAGCAAGCCCTGGCACAGGCTGTAGCTGCACAGCAGGAAAGCACACGGTTGCTAGCTGCTCAGTTTACTGCCCAGCAGGAGTCCACTCAAGCACAGGTGGCTGCCTTGCAGGAGGCAGTACAGCGTTTGGCTCAGGGACGAGAGCAAGCAGTCATTGCCGATGGCAACCCAGTATCTGTGAGAGCCAGCCATTACTTGCAAAAACTGACCCCCAGTGATGATGTGGAGGCTTTTCTCACAACTTTTGAGAGGATAGTGGAGAGAGAGGGGTGGCCCCATGACCAATGGGCTGGCATTATCTCCCCTTTCCTTACTGGTGACCCGCAAAAAGCCTACTTTGACCTTCCAACTGAGCACATCAGTGACTATGAGCGTCTGAAGGCAGAGATCTTGGCCCGCCTGGGGGTGACCACAGCTGTCCGGGCTCAGAGGGTGCACCGCTGGAGGTGCAAACCTAATTGGCCACCCAGGTCCCAGATGCACGAACTGGTACAGTTGGTGAAAAAATGGCTGCAACCAGAGAAGCTGACAGGCCCGCAAATGGTGGAACGGGTAGTGATGGATTGGTACCTGCGGTCCCTACCAGATGACCTACAGCGCTGGGTAAGCCATGGTGACCCTGCAACCGCTGACCAGCTGTTAGAGTTGGTCGAAAGATACACCGTGGTGGAAGACCTGCTCGGGCCTGCCAAGCATCGAGAACCCACACATAGGGCAACCAGGCCATCCACAGCACCTAGGAGAGAAGCTCCGCCAGACGTTGTCACCCACAAACCGGTATCTTCTTCAGCAGAACCACGGAGGTTGGTTCCTGTCCCAAGGATGGGAGACATACAGTGCTGGCGATGTCGGTCCTGGGGGCATACCCGGGCACAATGCCCACTTCAGGAGGAGCCTATGGAGTGCGGGACTGTTCGGAGAAGCTCTTTTTATGTGCAAAGAGCATGTGCCACCCATCTTGATATAGCGGCCGGACAGTTTGAATGTGAACTATGGGTGAACCACCTTCCTGCCAATGCTCTGCTGGACTCTGGTAGCATGGTAACGCTGGTACATACCAGGGTGATCGGAAGACTCGGCCCAGTAAGTAAGACTCTACGGGTAGTATGTATCCATGGGGACACCAGAGAGTACCCCCTGGTGCCAGTGACTGTTGCCTATGGTGGTACCTCCGTGACCCAAGAAGTCGGGGTGGTAAGAAATTTGATACATGATGTCATAGTGGGGCGGGACTGCCCACTGTTTTTTGAACTATGGAACCAGGTACAGTGTGAACAGCCTGGACAACCAAGGGGGCTGGGGACCCTCGGCCTCGAAGGAACAGAGTCTGAGGGGTCCGGGCCTGAAATCCCCACAACACAACCCCCTGATGGGGAGGTACCTGTCACTAACAATGACATTGCAGAAAATGTTAAAGTGGACGATATTGTTTCTGTTTCAGGTCGCAAGACCGAGCTGACCTCTGAGGGGGGGGGGGGGGAAGTCTCCCCATTACAGGTTATGCTGGGAGAGGATGATGAGGAACTCTCTCCATCCCAGTCCCAGGTTGAGGAGAGTGAAGGGGAAACCTCCTCAAGGCCAGTGCATCCAGACCTGGACGTATCCAGGGGTGCGTTTGGCACCGCTCAATTGCAGGATCTTACCTTGGTCAATGCTAGAGAGCAGGTTTCTGTTATTGATGGGATCCCACAAATACCAGGTGCAGACCAGAGGTTTCCTCATTTTGCATTGAAAGACAACTTGGTTTATCGAGTGGCTGAAAGCCGAGGGGAAACTGTCGAGCAGTTGCTGGTTCCCCAGCCTTATAGGCGGATGCTTCTCGATCTAGCCCACAATGATGCACTGGGAGGACACCTGGGGGCAGAAAAAACAGAGGCCAGGGTAACTGACCGGTTTTACTGGCCAGGGGTAAAGGCCGAGGTTAAAAGGTATTATGCGTCCTGTCCGACTTGCCAGTTAACTGCCCCGGTGTCCCATTACAGAAACCCCCTGGTACCCTTGCCAATTATTGAGGTACCATTTGAACGAATTGCAATGGATCTTGTAGGACCCCTGGTGAAGTCAGCAAGGGGGTACCAATATATACTAGTCATCCTAGACTATGCCACTAGATATCCAGAAGCAGTCCCTTTAAGGAAAACTTCCTCTAAGGCCATTGCCAGGGAACTATTTCAAATGTTTTCCCGAACGGGGTTCCCCAAAGAAATATTGACGGACCAGGGCACCCCTTTTATGTCCAAAGTGATGGCGGACTTGTGCAAACTGTTCCAGATTAAGCAGTTGCGGACGTCCGTCTATCACCCGCAGACTGATGGCCTAGTCGAGAGGTTCAATAAAACTTTAAAATGCATGTTAAAAAGAGTGGTCCAGAAAGATGGGAAGGATTGGGATATGTTACTCTCTGCCCTGTTGTTTGCCATCCGGGAGGTTCCACAAGCATCAACGGGTTTCTCACCGTTTGAGTTAGTGTATGGGCGAAGGCCCGGGGGTTGCTAAATCTAGTAAAGGAGACCTGGGAAAGTGAGTCTTCCCCACACAAAACTGTGGTAGAGTATATCTCCCAAATACGAGAGAGAGTGGCTAAGGTAATGCCGTTGGTGAGGGAGCATCTGCAGAAGGCTCAAGATGCCCAAAGAAGGGTGTACAACCGGTCGGCTAAAATCAGACAATTTCAAATAGGAGACCGGGTGGCCGTCCTAATACCAACGGTGGAGAGCAAGTTCTTGGCCAAGTGGCAAGGTCCGTTTGAGATAGTGGAAAAAATGGGGGAAGTGAACTACAAGGTACACCAGCCTGGGAGAAGAAAGCCATACCAGATCTACCACATAAATTTGTTGAAACCCTGGAGAGACAGAGAACAGGTGTCCGCAGTGATAGGTGTCCAGTCAGGGGACCGTCCAGGGATTGACCTGGTGCAGGTTGCTGCTACCCTGTCTAGGCCCCAAACCCAACAGGCAAAAGAATTTCTGCAAAGAAATAGGGACATGTTTTCAGGGTTACCTGGTCTCACCAATGTCATCGAGCATGACATTGTAACCGAGCCCAATGAAAAAATCCGGTTAAAGCCGTATCGTATCCCAGAAGCTCATAGGGTGGCAGTGTCTGAGGAGGTAAAAAGAATGCTTGAGCTTGATGTCATTGAAGAGTCGCAGAGCGAGTGGTCGAGTCCAATTGTGTTGGTGCCTAAACCCAACGGCACTCTTCGCTTCTGCAATGACTTCAGAAAGCTTAATGAAATCTCCAAGTTCAATGCATATCCTATGCCCCGGATAGACGAGTTAATTGAGAGGTTGGGTCCAGCCAGGTATATCACCACGCTTGACCTCACAAAAGGGTACTGGCAGATTCCCCTAACCAAGGAGGCCAGGGAGAAAACAGCCTTCTCCACCCCGGAAGGCCACTTCCAGTACAAAAGGATGCCATTTGGTCTGCACTCTGCCCCTGCCACATTCCAACGGGCCATGGATAAAACTTTACGTCCACATCAAAGATATGCTTCCGTCTACCTGGATGACATAGTCGTCTTCAGCACTGATTGGGAGTCCCATCTTCCCCGGGTTCAGGAGGTCGTAGACTCCTTGAGAAGAGCAGGGTTCACCATCAATCCAGAGAAATGTGCAATTGGGATGGAGGAAGCCAAGTACCTAGGGTACATTGTGGGTAGAGGGCTGGTTAAACCCCAAATGAATAAGGTAGAAGCCATACAGGGTTGGCCCCGTCCCCTAACCAAAAAGCAGGTCAGAGCATTTTTGGGCATAGTTGGCTACTACCGGAGGTTTGTCCCCAACTTTGCCACCATTGCTGCACCATTGACTGACTTGACCAAAGATAGAAAGTCATTGATGATAAAGTGGAGCGCGAATGCCGAAGAAGATTTTCAGAAGCTTAAGGCGGCATTATGCCAACATCCGGTGCTCGTAGCTCCCGATTTCTCCAAGGATTTTGTAGTTCAGACAGATGCTTCAAGTGAAGGATTAGGAGCAGTCCTCTCTCAAGTGGTCAATGGGGAAGAACACCCCGTGGTTTTTCTGAGTAGGAAGCTAACGACAGCAGAGAGAAACTATGCTGTGGTGGAGCGGGAGTGTCTTGCCATCAAGTGTGCTTTGGACTCCCTACGGTATTTTCTCCTAGGTAGGAGGTTTCGCCTGGTGTCAGACCATGCCCCATTGACCTGGATGAGACAGAACAAGTACACCAATGCCAGGGTGACAAGGTGGTTCCTTTCTCTCCAGAAGTTTAATTTTGTGGTAGAACACAGACCCGGGAGACAGCATCAGAATGCCGATGCCCTCTCCCGAGTCCACTGTATGCTGTCGAGTGGTGCCTCCAACACCTCCGCATTGAGGCAGAGGGGGGGGATATGTACAGGACGCCAAGGTTGGGTCCTGGACAGTCGCTATATATCTCCTGTGTTTGGGTTGTGGTCTCTTTAAGGGAAGTTGGGAAATGTTCAGAGGGTCACCCAAGACGGGTGAGAAATTCCTGGAAATAGCTAAAATCAGGAGGACTGAATCGCAGTTCTCTCTGTGTTGAATAGAGAGATATTTGGGACCCGGAATTTGGGGGGCTCTGTAGTGATATTCGGGTGGGAAAGAGCCCCCACCCCTGACCATAAGGGATTCCAGCACACACAGGGTTAAGACCCATGAGAAGCAGTCCTTAAGAGACAGGAAGCAGCAATAGGTGAGTGTGGGGGAGGAGTAGTTTGGTGGTTGCACCTGTCTGAAGGAGCTGCAAGTTTGCTGGAAGCTGCTGAGAGGTCTATTAAGGACTTACAAACCTTGGGGTGAAGACCCATCCACAAAACTGTATGTGTTTTTCCTTACTTTATTCCTTTGTGCTGAAGAAAAGTGGACTTTATTTTGTGTTTGATTTATGCACTGCTGGAAGCCTGTTCAAGTTTGCTGAAATAAAGCCTTTTTGTTTATGTTTTAAACGGTTGTACACTCAATCCGGTGGAGCTAGAACCCCCAAACTTTACAATACCCTCTCTGCAAAGGCTTGAGAAGCTGGCATAGCCAGCAGGTCTAAAGCAAAAGGTTTTAGCTGGTGATAAATAGTGTCACTCTTTGACAGCCAATAATCTGTTGCAGCGTTGTCCTCAACTTGATGCAAAAGCTCTTCCTTATATTTTCTGATCTGCTGTTTTATGCTGTTTGGGGAGATCCTCTCCCTGGGTCTTCTGCGGCATTTAGAAAGAAACCGAAAGATTGGCTGCTTAGATGTGAATGCCGCTGCTTCTTCAACTTCCTCCGATTTTTCAATATTCTCCTGTTCCACTAGTTCTTCCACATCATCTTCAGACAATTCATGATGTTGCGTGTGGGGCGAAGTGGATTTTCTTATCGCATACTCCTCTGCCTTTTTAAGCAATTCCTGAATATTCTCACGATCTGCCACATCAACAAGGGTTTCACAGACAGTAGGGTTGACAAAACAAGCAGCTGCTGCAAGTGGTGAGAACATTTCATCTGTTGGATCTGACAATGAAGCAAAACGCTGGTTCACATTCCATTTCATTTTCTGTGCAATTGTGGCAAGGTCTTGGTAGCTAGTGTTCTGTTTTAAATCCTCAAGGTGGCTGAATAGATCAAAGAGAGCAGGGGCAGCCAGGGACATGGACATGGTGTCACTCTGGAGGGTTTTAGTATGTTCTGCAAAAGGCAGCAGTAGGTCATGCAATGATGTGAGCATTCACTAGGGAGCAAGCTGTCCCATCCCATGTTGTTCGCAATTTGGCAGACCGACTCTTTCAGTTTGAGGAGTCTGGCGATCATGTTGAATGTGCTTGACCAGCGTGTGGGGCAGTCATTGAAAAGGGTCAGGCCACAATGCTCCAATATCTTCTGTGTTGCGATGGAAGACTTGCGGAAGAGGTGCACTATTGATCTTGCTTTATCCAGTATTCTCTTCACACTTGCCTCATTCTGCAACATGTGGACCACTAATTGTAAGGTATGCACTACACATGGTGTCCAGTCCATGTCGATCTGTTGGTACCTAACAGTGGAACACAGCCAAAAAGGCATAAAGTATAGAAAAGCTTTCTGTTCCATTCTATTATTTTAACATTTAACATCTTATGGGAATACTTTTACACAAGACTACTGGAAAAATAACAAAGATGCACCCTTAGAGTAGAGCAGATACTAGTGTCCCCATATCAATCATCTCATATGCATGTGATAATAATTAACTGGTGTCAACCGAACCGTGTCATGTAAAACAATATTAAAATTGGCTCACCGCAGATCATCAATTTCAGACTCCGCCTCAGAGTCACTTTCCGTCATGGGAGAGTCTTCCTCACTAGAGCTGGGTGGTTCTTCTGCTGTTGCTGCGGTTTGTTTAAATGCTGCCACCATATTGCTCCCGTTGTCTGTTATCACTGTAAGGATCTTCCTCTTTGGTATGTCCCACTCTTGCAAGCATTTGTCCACACATGTTTTAATCTACTGTGCAGTGTGTGGGTGGGCTGCTTGTTCAAGGGCCAACAATATGTGTTCAGGTTTATGTTGTTCAACACAAAAGTAGCATGCACTTATAGCAAGGAATGAAGCCGAGAGTCCTTTTTTGGTCCACAAATCAGTGCAAATAGATACTCTCCGAGCAGCAGTCAGTCTCTTTTTGAATTTTTGTTTTTTATCTTCATATTGTTTGTCAATCAGAATGCTTATTTTAGTTTTCTTTGTAACAGTCAGCTTTCTATCTACTGTCTCCATCATGCTAACAAAGTCCTCATCTTCAATCGTTCTGATTGTTAATCCGGAGCGCCCAATCCATCTTGTTATGGCCTCCTCCCTGGCCTGTTGTTCCTTAGAGTCAATTTTGTATTTTGAAGCAACTAAAAGAGCAGTGTAAATAATTTGCTGTGGTGCACTGGCTTGACTTGTTCCATCATTTGAGGTTTTCTGTATCTGTGGGGTTAAATTAGGGGGAAAAATTCTAGTTATTCTGATTTTACATTCTCTCTCACTTAGCTCCAAGTTGTCTCTTTATAATATACAAAAGTGGAGTTAAGTGCTATCATGCACTGCTTACCTTTGTATGAATTTCGGGATGAGTTGTCCGCAAATGACGCTTCAAGTTTGTTTTTGTTACCAGTTAGTGTCACTCCACATGGTTTGCAAAGGGTCTTAATGTTCTTAGCATCAAATGTAAAATACACCCATAGATCGTCTCTTCTCTTTCTACCAGTAACAGACACGGTCGCGGACATTTCTCTGGATGATAGTGCTGTGTGGATGATAGTGGTCAGAAGAGGCCTGTAATGCTGCTGGACAGTGCTGGATGGTGGTCTCAGGTCTAAGGGATGGTCTGTAAAATGCACAGTGCTGGATGGTGGTCTCAGGTCTAAGGGATGGCCTGTAAAATGCACAGTGCTGGATGGTGGTCTCAGGTCTAAGAGATGGCCTGTAATGCCCTGGATGCCTATGGTCGTCCGATCAGAAGAGGCCTGTAATGCTGCTGCACAGTGCTGGAGGATGGTTTTAGGTGTAAGGGATGGCCTGTAATGCACACAGTGCCCTGGATGCTTGCAGTGGTCAGAGGAGGCCTGTAATGCTGCTGGACATGGACAGTGCTGGATGGATGGTGGTCTCAGGTGGTCTATGGGATGGCCTGTATGCATTGCACAGTGCCGGATGCCTGCGATAGTCAGGTCAGAGAGGAGGCCTGTAGTGCTGCTCAGAGTGCTGGATGGGGGTCTCAGGTTTAAGGGTGGTCTGACTCTGAAGTTGAATAGGATGGGCCGGCCTCAGTAGCCTATGCACACACGCACACACACACACACACACAATGCTGGATGGCGGATACCACTGGTCTGAGGGGAGGCAGTAATGGCTGGCCTGGCTGTTGTAACCAGGCCCGGACTGGGACAAAAAATAGGCCCGGGCATTTTGGACTGAGCAGCCCGCGAGGGGGGGGGGGGGGGGGCGTGGCGGGGCGTGGCATTCGTCGGGATGGTTGATGACAGGATTTAATGTTCCAGGATGTGTGGATTCGATTACGGTACCTTTTTTAGTTTAATCTTCAATTTAGATCAGAGGTGCCATATGGTCCTTTTTTTTTGTCTTACTTTAAATCCTGTTTTAATGGTTGAGTCCTAAAAATAGTATGAAGCAGATCAGTCCCAATTCCTGCACGATCACACATCAGATCAGTCCCAATTCCTGCACGATCACACCTCAGATCAGCCCCTGGTAGGCTGGCACTGGTAGCAACAATTTTATTCAAATCAGGATTTCTTCTGCAAATAGGCTGACCTGGCACTGGCAGGCATAGTACTGGACTAGTACTATGCCTGGCTGCCAGGTGCCAGGCCAGCCTATCTGCAAAAGAAAATCCCTAAGTAGAAGTCACTCCTCTCTCCAGTCCTCCACTTACCTTGGGTGTGCTGTGCGGCTGCAGAGTGTTCCCGCTGGACATAGTACAGGAGATGGTCAGAGACTGAGGACATGATACAGGAGATGGTCAGAGACTGAGGACATGATACAGGAGATGGTCAGAGACTGAGAACATGATACAGGAGATGGTGATAGACTGCGGACATGATACAGGAGATGGTCAGAGACTGAGGACATGATACAGGAGATGGTCAGAGACTGAGGACATGATACAGGAGATGGTCAGAGACTGAGGACATGATACAGGAGATGGTCAGAGACTGCGGACATGATACAGGAGATGGTCAGAGACTGCGGACATGATACAGGAGATGGTCAGAGACTGCGGACATGATACAGGAGATGGTCAGAGACTGCGGACATGATACAGAAGATGGTCAGAGACTGAGTACATGATACAGGAGATGGTCAGAGACTGAGGACATGATACAGGAGATGGTCAGAGACTGAGCACATGATACAGAAGATGGTCAGAGACTGAGTACATGATACAGGAGATGGTCAGAGACTGAGGACATGATACAGGAGATGGTCAGAGACTGAGGACATGATACAGGAGATGGTCAGAGACTGAGGACATGATACAGGAGATGGTCAGAGGCTGAGGACATGATACAAGAGATGGTCAGAGTCTGCGGACATGATACAGGAGATGGTCAGAGGCTCCGGACATGATACAGGAGATGGTCAGAGACTGCGGACATGATACAGGAGATGGTCAGAGACTGCGGACATGATACAGGAGATGGTCAGAGACTGCGGACATGATACAGGAGATGGTCAGAGGCTGCGGACATGATACAGGAGATGGTCAGAGACTGCGGACATGATACAGGAGATGGTCAGAGACTGCAGACGTGATGCAGGAGATGGTCAGAGACTGCAGACGTGATACAGGAGATGGTCAGAGACTGCGGACATGATACAGGAGATAGTCAGAGACTGCGGACATGATACAAGAGATGGTCAGAGACTGCAGACATGATAGAAGATAGGACACTAGGGGGGCTGGAGAGCACAAGGAAATCAGATAGCATTGGAGGAGCTGAAGGACAAGGGGGGGGGGGACTGGAGAGAATTAAGGAAGGAGCAGGGTGTGGATAGCACTGGGGTGGGGGGGGGCAGGCAGGGAAAACCAGGGGGAGGGAGAGCACGGGGGGGGAACTGGAAATCACTTAGCCAGGGAGCACAGGGGGGTGGAGAGCACTGGGGGAGCCAGAGAGAATAGGGGGGGGACTTGAAGGGCAGTAAAAGAAGTTGAATAGGAGGGGGATGGGACAGCTCAGCTGCATATAGAGAAATTGATATTTCTCCTGCAGCCGTAGAATGCCTGCAGAAGGGAGGGAGGAGAATCAGGCATCCATCCAGTGGCAGCAGGATCCGGAAGAGGGAAACATCAAATCCTCTATATGAAGCCGCCCCATCCCCCTCCTATTCAGTAGAAGTACACACGGCCGGTGACACCGGGGCTGCACAGCACTGCATACACTGGCGTGAGGAGCCGCACTTACCTTCTCTCCCCGGCCCGCCCCCCGCGAGCAGCCCGGAGTCAGAGTGAAGGAGCTGCCATCTGCAGCTGCTTGCTTCGATGGCTGATGCTGCAAGTGGGGGATGTGCTGCTGGCCGCTCCGGGCAGGACACCGGCGCGGCGGGAAGTAACACACAGACACTGAGAAACTTCAGAAACATACTTCTCTTCACTTCCGGCTCCCTGGCCAATCAGCCTTCTGCTCAGGGGGGTGTGACTCACATCCCCCTGAGCAGAAGGCTGATTGGCCACGGAGCCGGTGTAGCTGGCAAGTACACCGGCCGCGGCCGCCGCAATCAGGGAAATTAATGTCTGACTTCTAAATTCTACAGTGAGGAGTCAGACTGAGTGAGAGCCGGCGCCGCGGCCCACCGGGAATATGCCCAGTGCGCCCGATGGTCAGTCCGGCCCTGGTTGTAACTCACTCAGTGGGTGCTCTGCTCTGGATGTGGTGGTGGGAGCCACTGCCTGGGTGGTCGTCTACCGTGTGATGATGTGACGGAGTCGGGTCGGGAGTCCGGAGGCCTGGCTGTAATGCTGCAGTACTCTGGTGAGGTGACTGGTCTCGACTGGTGAGGTGACTGGTCTCGTCACGGGGGGGGGGGGGGGGGGCACGCCACACCAGACGCCACACCAGACACCACACCACACAATTGCTTACTGGGAGCGGAAGCAGGCGCAGCTCCGTGAAAACCGGAAGTTGGATAAACGTCCCTGCGTCACATTCTCATTTAGTTTTCGCTCGTTAACGAAAACGGATTTTATTTTCGTCATAGTTGTCGCCATTTGACGAAAATGTGCTATACTTTGCGTATTATTTCCGTCACTTGAAAAATGGCGTTGACGAAAAAGGTGACGAAAACGTTTTCGTTGACGAAATGAACACTGCTATCCACCCATGCAAGCACCAACATCTCCGTCCAATCACCATGGGAAGGGAGGTGGGAAGGTTGTAATCCCATTCTGGGCGTCAGGAATAGTGATGAGCCAAATGTACTTGGGCTTGGTTCCAGCAGAGAACATGACTAAAGTTCAGGTGTTGAATCCAAAACCCACTGAAGTCAATATAAGCCGAATGTTAACTCCTTCGCACCAACACTATGCAAATATGCGGCCTCTCGGCAGGTGGGCCTTGATTCCAGGTGGCCATATATTTTTGTACCAGATTATGTACACCTCCTTTGCCCTCCCAGCACAGTTACCGGTGGTTAACAGAAAGCTTTCCGATCATGTGACCACTGTGACTGACAATAATGGCGGTCACGTGATCATAAGCCCCACCTCTGAAACCCCCTAAACAGCCAGGAGGCGCCAGTGCCAAGGGGTCAATAAAAGGTTCTGACCATTTTTTAGGCTAAGAGGCAAGGGAACAAATGGCAAGCGGGGGCTCTGCAATGCACTGAGGGACATGTACCAAAGGAAAACATAAAAAAAAAAAATAATTTAACAAGAAGCAGCAATTTTAATAACGCTTACAGTGAAACATTAAAAATGCAATAGTCCTTTAATTAAGGTGGAACTATACTCACCTTGGCTTCAACAGTGCAACATCCTGGAGCTCACCGACGGAGGCTGACTTCTTCGAGCTTCTGGCTTCTGGGTATCATGCACCAGCCACTTTCATTGGCTGGGCCATCATGATGTTACTTCTGTGCATGTGCAGGAGTCCAGTCAGCTTCAGCATTGCCGAATCTCTACAGTAAGCTGTGCATGCTGGCAAAATGACAGTTCCCAGCTGCATTGTTCTGTTTGTAAACTAAGACAAAATGACAGTTCCCAGTTGCATTAATCTTTTTGTAAACAAAGGCAAAATGACGTTCACAGCTGCATTGTTCTGTTTGTAAACGAGGCATCCAGGGATTCCATTCATCTATAGCAGACCCTTATCCTAGAAGATAATTGAGGACCCCCACACAAAAATAGAAAAAAGGGTGTGGGGTTCCCTCCATAATTAATGTTAGGCACTTCAGGTCCGCTATAGATTTTAATGAAAAACCTCACACAGAAATACATTTTAAAAAAAGCATGAGGTCCCTCCAGAAATCCAAAGCAGACCCTTATCTATGCATGCAACCTGGTGGGCCAGTCTAAAATGTAGCTTTGCTCCTAAGACATTCATTGGGGTGTATTCATTTTTGTAACATGGTCTTGAATGAATTTGTTAGGAAAAATACTTTTTTGTGTGTTCAAATTAACAAATCTTGGTTGCGATCAATGGGGCGCATTTGTGGGAGTATTTTGTAGTATAGTGTCCCATAGAAAATGTTCATTCTGAAAGGAAAGTAAAGGCTGGGTTCATATATGTGCGAACTGGATACTGTTTTCACCTAATCCAATCTGCATGACAGGAGAGTGTGACCGGCTCTCAAAGCGGGTTCACACATGTCCCAGGGAGGCCGCGGTCTGGTTTACAAAAGGGGCTTGTGCGTTTTTGGGGCCAGTTCAGGTGCGAATTCAGGCAAAAATTCAGACCTTAATCACATCTGAACCAATGAACAGAAACGCACCGGATCCCAGGCTTGAAAAAAAATGTATTTTTTTTTTTAATGAGAACTTGTGATGTTTTTTGATAGAAACTTCTGAAGAAGAAGAGTGACTCCACACTGACCTTCTTGTGAAATTTAACCACAAATCAAGAAGGAACGAAACATAGATAGACAAGAAAGTAACATTTTGCACAGAAAAAAAAATCAACATGTTCTTGGCACTATAGGATTTCATCAGTGGGTCAGTCCACCCAAAAGTGGGACTTTATTTATAAGTGGAGCCTGGCTGGCTTCTTTTATGTCTCCCATTCTCCAGCAGTGAGATCTCCCAGTCATAATTCCAGGCTCTGTTTTTCACACCTTTTGTGTGTTCCAGCTCTGCCTGTTACATTCCCCATTGTATGAAATAAATAAAAATCCTGATGGGATGGTGGGAACCCCTCATAATGGGCACAGGGGGTGTACAGACCCGGAATCTCAGCACAGGGATGGGGATAACCCCTCATAATGGACACAGCAGGTGTGCAGACCTGGAATCTCAGAACAGGGATGGTGGGGACCTCTCATAATGGACACAGCAGGTGTACAGAACCAGGAACTCAGCACATGGATGGTGGGAACCCCTTATAATGGGCACATCAGGTATACAGACGTGGGAACTCAGCACAGGGATGGTTTAAACCCCTCATAATGGGCACAGCAGGTGTACAGACCCAGGAACACAGCATAGGAATGTTGGGAAACCCTCATAATAGGTGTACAGACCTAGTAACTCCGAACAGGGATAGTGGAAATTTGTGGATGATCAGGGAATATGGACTGGGGGGGGGGGGGTCTGTGGAGCTAAAACTGAGAGTCATTGACAATGTCATCCAGCATCTGCCATCCTCAACTTTCCTGGGAGGGACAGGCTGACCATCTTTTATCTGGGCCAGTCAAAGCTGTGTGATAAGTGTGGGGATAAAGGGCACTTTGCGTCCTGCTGCCGGTAATGCAGTGCTCTCTGTGTCAGGGTTGAGGGCAATTGGCAAATTGTGCAATGCAGTGGGGCATCCTTATAGTCAGTGTCCTGAGGCAATGCACAACCAGCCTGAGCTCATGAGAGAGTTCTTCCACCTGGACATGGAGGATGCTCAGAGCTCAGCAGTTAGGGTGCCTGTGATTCCCTTTGAGTCTGTGCCAATTCCCAGTGTGTCAGTGTCTTCGCAGTCTGTGGTGCCCCAGTCTGTGCATTTGCTTGGTGTGTCAGTGTCTTCCCAGCCTGTATCTAAGGTATCAGTTACCTAGAATGTGTTCAATCCTTCTGTATCTATGTCTTCAAAAATTGCAGAGGCGGTAAGAGGTGCTGAGGCAGGGGCATCAAGTGCAGTGCCAGTCTCTCCCCCCCCCCCCCGACATTGCAGGGCTTCTATTAGGGGTCATGGGGTGCAGAGGGGTGGGGAGAATGGTAAAGAGGCCAGCCTGGTGGCAGATAAGGTATGGGAGAGTGGGGGGGAGGGGGTGAAGGGGGGGGTAAGAGTGGGGAAACTGTTACTTTCGGTTTGTCCAAGGATGATATGGAATGGTTGGAGGAGAAAAGGAGGAAGGGCAAAAGAATTTAAAAAAAAAAGTGTTCAGTTATCCCAAGTCCTAAGGTTTTGCATTTGGCAAATACGTTGGGGTCCTGTCAGATGATGACGATGAATTGGACTCGTTGAGTACAGCATCTTCTATGGATGATGAGTCCCACGGTGCACTGAAGCGCACTGGTTCTCCAGGGAGAGAGAGTAGTCAGGCTAAGAAACGGCTGCCTCAATTATTCTAATGGCAGTTCCCACTCCCTTAAAAGTGGCAACCATTAATGTTGCCAGCTTAAAATCAGTGAATGCTCGTCATATGGTCTTATTTTTGCTCAGCGAGTAATTGAGGTAGAGATTGGGAGATGCATGATTTTGGACGTCTCTGTGAGGAGGCAGGACCTGCGCCTGATTAACATCTATTGTCCCCCGACAAAATGGGACAGGAAATGCCTCTTTACAAAGATTAAGCCTTTTCTTTTTACGGCTCAGCAGGTTATCTTTGGAGGTGACTTCAACACCATTACTAGGCCTAAAGACAGGAGAGGTTTAAGAGATGAGCTGGGCTATGACAGCCTTTTCCTGAATGCAATGGTTAGGAAAGCAGGTCTGGTAGATGCGCACATTGGGCGCTGCCCAGACAGCACAGGGTTCACTTTTCAGCGAGGTAATAGTCAGAGTAGGATAGATAGGTTTTTTTTAAAGGAGGGCTCTACTTTTCCAGCACCTGTGTGTCGGGCAGTGGAGTTATCCAATCACTGTAATCTATCTGTGACTCTGAATGCCTCAGGCATGTCACCTAGGGGGAGGGATATCTGGAGATTGGATTCGGCCCTCCTGGATGACGAGGAAGTAAGACAATCCTTTGAGGAATTTTTTCATGCGCAGGTAACTATTCTAGACTTTTGCAACAGTAAGCCAGAATGGTGGGAGCTCATAAAACAGCGGACTGTTAGGCTTTTCAAGGCCATAGGGAGAAAGAGACAGCAAGATGAGTATATCACCTACCAGCGTTTGCGGAGGAAACTTGACCTCCTTGTTTCAAATGGAGGAGATTCTGGGGCGATCTCTGAGATGAAGCTCCTCCTGAGGAGACATCAATATGACCATCACGTCTTTTTGGTTCAGGAAAGGGACTATGGGAAATACCATTCGCCTGACCCTTACCATAATTGTAAACAGAGCGTAGCAGTTAAGACGGTCAATGGCCTGAAGGACAGTATGGGCTCTCTGATGAAGTCTAGTTCAGGGACCCTGGAGGTAGTCCGGTCATACTATGCCAATCACCTGGGAGGAAAGAACCTTAATCGGGCAAGGATATTGAGTTTTTTGGATTCTACACCAGATCTGGAAAATATTGTTCCTTTGATTAATTTGACAGATTAAATCACTGCAGATGAGGTGATCCAAGCAATTGATAATCTAGCCATCAGGAAAAAGCCGGGGCCAGATGGTTTGACAGACGAATTTTATAAATGTTTTAAGACGATCCTGGCTTCATACCTTGCGGAGGTTTATAATGGCTGTTTGCATGAGGGTTCTCTCCCTCCTTCCATGAGGCAATCTGCAGTGATTCTTCTTTCAAAGGGCAAAGATCCTTCGATGATTGAGAATTGGCGCCCCATTAGCCTGCTTAATGTCGCTAGAAATATACTGGCAAATCATTTTTTCTGGCGATTATCATCAGTGGTAGGCGGTTTGTTATCCCATCACCAGCACTGCTCGGTCCAGGGTAGAAGCACTTTCTCAGCTGTGTTAGCTCTCCGGGAGGCCTTGGAGAGTTGTAGGGCTGCTGGTTGGGGTAAATATCTGCTGACATTGGATCAGGCTAAGGCCTTTGATAGGGTAATCATGAGTACCTATGGCTCCTTCTTGGCAAGTATGGCCTGGGGGGGGGGGGGGGGTTCATTAATTGGCTCAAGATTTTGTACAAAGGGGCTGAAAGCTTTCCTCTGGTTAATGGTTGGGTTGGGCAGCCCTTTGTGGTTGGCTTAGGTGTGCATCAGCGGTGTCCTTTGAGTCCTCTGCTATATGGGTTTGCAATTGACCCCTTCATTAGAAGGCTAGAGAGTGGACCATTGTGGTGTACCTTTAGGCATCGCTGGTGAGCCTCCTTTGAAGGTTGTGGCTTATGCTGATGACGTTTCTGTTTTTGTCTCTGGGACTGTGGAAGTGCAGGAGGTGGTCTCAGTGATAAGGCAGTATGCGGAAGCATCAGGTTCAAAGGTCAACCAGGACAAGTGTGAAGCTTTCTGGATGGGCGTGGAAGGTGAGAGCTTTGTTCTCCCGGATGACTTTCCAGGGGCCCCAACAAAAAATTTGAGTTCTAGGCATTGAATTTGGCTCAGGTGACTATAGTCATGAAAATTGGGTGAACAGGCTGGAGAATGCCAATGCCAAGGTGGTGAGCTGGAAAAGTTGGCGGTTTTCCTTAAGGGAAAAGGTTGATGTGATCAAAGGTTACCTGATTCCAGTTTTTCTGTATGTCAGTTTTGTCTGGGAAACTGGGGAAATGGTGGGCCAGTGAAAAGCCTGAGGGTCAAGCATGATAGGCTCCCGACTTATGTTGCCCCGTGTTTGAAAATACTTTGGCAGTGGCAAGTAATGGCAGGGGAGGTCAGATCTCTTCCAAGGAAACTTCATGAGAAGTGGGTCATGAGCTCTGTTTTTTGTGAACCACTGGCCTTAAGGGATTGCCCAAGCCTGGTTTGGGGGGGGGGGGGTTGCGTTTGATTAAGTTTAGGAATATGGCTTGGCTTGCTTTCCATGGAAAACTATATGTTAAGGGCAACCTGAAGTTTCTTTCTGTGAGTGATCGAGGCTGCCCGAGAATAGAGTGTGGAGGAGTGGTGGATTCCATGGATCATTTTCTGCTTCAGTGCCCTTTTAATATAGAGGTGTACAAGAGGGTAGGGAGGGCTCTGAGTGTACCCTTCCTCCCCCATATGAGTTATGCAGAGTGGGTGTATGGGGCATTCTAGACTCACCGGGATTATGATTTGGAAACACTTTTTTTAGTTAGTCTAGTAGTCCGTTATTTTACATGGAGTGCACAGTGACAGGTATCGTTATGGAGTAAAATTCTCCCTGTCGAGGTGGTGGTGCAGGACATTCTGGGTGAGGTTGGGAAGATTCGGGGTCTTGAGAAAGACAGGTGGCAGCAGGAGGCCTGGATAAAGGCGTGGAGGAATATAAGGCCTCTGTAGTTGCTGCCTGTTGATCTCGGGGTGTGCGGCTTTTCTTTCTGTCCTTGCTTTACTCCCCTAGATTTTCAGATAAAATATATTTTTGATAAAAGGCTACATGCATGGTGACGGTGATGTTCCTTAGTCCGGCTCTCTCGTAGGGTTTATGCTGTGCGCAATTTGGTTTATTTATTATGTTCGTATTAATATTGTTTGTTTTTTGGTTTTGTATAGTTATATTCAATTATTTTGTAAATATGTTATTTATTAAATTTATTTATTATGGTTTTATTGTATATAAGTTGTTGTTTGTAAGAATTTTTCAATAAACAAAATTAACCCTTCATAATGGGCACAACAGGTGTACAGATGCGGGAACTTAGCAAAGTGATGTTGGGAACCCATTATAATGGCCACAGCAGGTGTACAATCTTGGGAACTCAGCAGAGGGGTGGTGGGAACCCCTCATAATGGGCACAACAGGTGTATAGAACCAGAAACTCAGCACAGGGATGGTCGGAAGCCCTTATAATAGGCACAGCAGGTGTACAAACCCGGGAACTTAGTACAGGGATGTCGGGAACCCCTCATAATGGGTAAATCAGGTGTACAAACCTGGGAACTAAGCAGAGCAGTGGTGGGAACCCCTCCACTAATGAGCACAGCAGGTGTAAAGAGCTTGGAAATCAGTGTAAAATGGGTACAGTAAGTATTCAGACTCAGGTACTCTGATCTGGGATGGAGGGAACCTCTTATAATGTGTGCAGACCTGGGGACCCAGCACAGGGATGGTCCTCGTAAAGGCGCCCACAATGTATAATATTGTTATATATTTATTATTATTTTTGGGAGAGATTTCCATCAAGTCAAAGAAGATACAATTGAATCTCCCACACATTTAGTAAATGGTACAATAGTAATGTACTAGGATCTAATCCAATAACAGCCACTGATTGACTTCCATTAAGGAAACTCAGCCTGTCTGTGGATATCTGTCAGCAGAAGCCACATCCCTTCTTCGGGTCTTTGGTTAACCATCCTCAGCAGTTATGTCAGAGTTCTGACCATTTGCCATGATACTTTTATCATCTGCAGTTGTGAAAGTTCAGAGCTTACCGCAAGAAATAGAAATCTGATAAAAATAACAACATGTGACACTGATATAGAATATGATTTCTTCGCTCTTTCCTTCCCCTTTCTATCTCTTTCCTTCCCCTTTTTATTTTGGTAATACAGGGGAAAAATTTAATACTAAAAGGACCAATCACTTTTTCTTTGGTCATGCTTTTATTTTTGGTGGCAGCAGGAGATAGGGGCACAATGGGCCCTTGTGTGTCAGTGGCCCCCCTTCTCAGAGGCGTAACTAGAACCTTCAGGGCCCTGGTGCAAGAAACCAAGAAGGGCCCCCCGACCTCCAGTCCTCGGTCCTTCCCTCCAAGCCCAGAGCCCTTCCCACTGGTCCCAGGAACCTTTATGGTGTCGCAGTGGATCCCTTGCACATGTTGTGCAGCGGACCTCCTTCCTGCAGTCTTGGGCCCCGCCATGGTGGTGGAAGGCCAGGGCCTAGTCGCAAGTGCGACCTTTGCAACCCTGGTAGTTCCGCCAGTGGTGTCAATGTCGACTGTGAATAGTGTTAGTCAGGAGAGCAGTGGACATGGTCAGTAGAGCAGTGGACATGGTCAGTATGGCAGTGCAAAGGTCAGTATGGTAGTAGACATGGTCAGTATGGCAGTAGACGTTGTCAATATGGCAGTAAATGTGGTCAGTAGGGCAGTAGACATGGTCAATATGGCAGTGGACATGGTCAGTAGGGCAGTGGACATGGTCAGTAGGGCAGTAGACATGGCCAGTATGGCAGTACAAAGGTCAGTATGGTAGTAGACATGTTCAGTAGGCCAGTAGACATGGTCAGTAGGGCAGTGGACATGGTTAGTATGGCAGTGGAAAGGTCAGTATGGCAGTAGACATGGTGAGTAGGGCAGTAGACATGGTCAGTAGGGCAGTAGACATGGTCAGTATGGCAGTGGAAAGGTCACTATGGCAGAAGACATGGTCAGTAGGGCAGTAGACATGGTCATTAGAGCAGTGGACGTGGTCAGTATGGCAGTGGTTGGGGCCAGAAGTTTTTAATTTTTGTTATTTTGTTTTTTTTTTTATTATTTTTTACCATTTTATTTTACATTTTTATTTTTTTGTTTTTTACAATTTTATTTTTTATTTTTTTTTACAATTTTTTTAGGAGCTCCATTTTTGGAGCTTTACTGAGATATCAGGGGGAGAGGGGATGCCGGTAGTGCTGTGGGGGAGCGTGGGATTTTGAGCTCCTCATTCTCCACCAACATCCTCCCACTAAACTTGCCACACACAGTTACTGTACACCTTCTGTATTAGGGTGCCTCAATCTGGGTGAGGGAGCACAGGGGGCACCTTCAGAAGGGGGGGGGCAGTGTGATGGGGAGGGGGGAGCATGGAGGACAGTATGAGGGGGCAGTGTGATTTTAGGGGGTCAGTGTGTTGGGAGAGGCCAATGCGGCTGGAGGGTGGGGCAGTGTGACCGGAGAGAAGCAATGTGATGGGAAGGGGGCAGTGTGACAGGAGGGAGGTAGTGTGATGGGAGAGGGGCAGTGTGATGGGAGGGGGGGCAGTGGAGGGCAGTATGGGGGGGCAGTGTGACAGGAAGGGGCAGTATAGGGGGACAGCATGAAGGAGGGGGGCAGTGGAGGGCAGTATGGGGGGACAGCATGATTGGAGGGGGGCAGTGGAGGGCAGTATAGGTGACAGTGTGCCAGGGGGGCAGCATGATGGGAGGGGGACAGCATGGTGGGAGGGAGGCAGTGGAGGGAAGTATAGATGGACAGTGTGCCAGTAAGGGGGGGCAGCATGATGGGAGGGGGACGGCATGATGGGAGGGGGGCAGTGGAGGGCAGTATAGGGGGTCAGTGTGCCAGGAGGGGGCAGTGGAGGGCAGTATAGGGGGACAGTGTGCCAGGAGGGGGCAGTGAAGGGCAGTATAGGGGGACAGTGTGCCAGGAGGGGGCAGTATAGGGAGATAGTGTGCCAGGAGGGGGCAGTATAGGGGGACAGTGTGCCAGGTGGGGCAGTATAGGGGGACAGTGTGCCAGGTGGGGGCAGTATAGGGGGACAGTGTGCCAGGTGGGGGAAGTATAGGGGGACAGTGTGCCAGGTGGGGGCAGTATGGGGGGACAGTGTGCCAGGTGGGGGCAGTATAGGGGGACAGTGTGCCAGGTGGGGGCAGTATGGGGAGACAGTGTGCCAGGTGGGGCAGTGTAGGGGGACAGTGTGCCAGGGGGGGCAGTATAGGGGGACAGTGTGCCAGGTGGGGGCAGTATGGGGGGGACAGTGTGCCAGGTGGGGGCAGTATAGGGGGACAGTGTGCCAGGTGGAGGGCAGTATAGGGGGACAGTGTGCCAGGTGGGGGCAGTATAGGGGGACAGTGTGCCAGGTGGGGGCAGTATAGAAGGACAGTGTGCCAGGTGGGGGCAGTGTGTCAGGTGGGGGCAGTGTAGGGGAACAGTGTGCCAGGTGGAGGGCAGTATAGGGGGACAGTGTGCCAGGTGGGGGCAGTGTGTCAGGTGGGGGCAGTGTAGGGGGACAGTGTGCCAGGTGGGGGCAGTGTGTCAGGTGGGGGCAGTGTAGGGGAACAGTGTGCCAGGTGGGGGCAGTGTGTCAGGTGGGGGCAGTATGGGGGGACAGTGTGCCAGGTGGGGGCAGTGTGTCAGGTGGGGGCAGTATGGGAGACAGTGTGCCAGGTGGGGGCAGTATGGGGGGACAGTGTGCCAGGTGGGGCAGTATAGGGGGGCAGTGTGCCAGGTGGGGGCAGTGTGTCAGGTGGGGCAGTGTAGGGGGACAGTGTGCCAGGTGGAGTGCAGTATAGGGGGACAGTGTGCCAGATGGGGGCAGTGTGTCAGGTGGGGCAGTATAGGGGGACAGTGTGCCAGGTGGGGGCAGTGTGTCAGGTGGGGGCAGTATGGGGGGACAGTGTGCCAGGTGGGGGAAGTATAGGGGGACAGTGTGCCAGGTGGGGGCAGTATAGGGGGACAGTGTGCCAGGTGGGGGCAGTGTGTCAGGTGGGGGCAGTTTAGGGGGACAGTGTGCCAGGTGGAGGGCAGTGTGTCAGGTGGGGGCAGTGTAGGGGGACTGTGTGCCAGGTGGGGGCAGTGTGTCAGGTGGGGGCAGTGGAGGGGGACAGTGTGCCAGGTGGAGGGCAGTATAGGGGGACAGTGTGCCAGGTGGAGGGCAGTATAGGGGGACAGTGTACCAGGTGGGGGCAGTGTAGGAGGGCAGTGTGTCAGGTGGGGGCAGTGTAGGGGGACAGTGTGCCAGGTGGGGGCAGTGTGTCAGGTGGGGGCAGTGTAGGGGGACAGTGTGCCAGGTGGAGGGCAGTATAGGGGGACAGTGTGCCAGGTGGAGGGCAGTATAGGGGGACAGTGTGCCAGGTGGGGGCAGTGTGTCAGGTGGGGGCAGTATGGGGGGAGCACTGCAGCATGATGGGAGAGGGGCAGTATGTGGCCGGGGGGAGAAGAGTGATAGTTGGGCAGTGTGGGGCCTCGGGACAGGGAGAATTTCTCCTACCTTGCCCAGTGCTAGCAGCCATAAGTCAGTCAAGAAGCGGAAGCCGGAGTCGGGGGGCAGAGCTGGGAGGCGGTCCCAGTGCGGATGACTGCTTATCACCGGCGTCCACCCCTGCCTCACTGCATCAGCCTCCTCCGTTTATTGGAGGATCGGCAGGGCTGAGGGCGGTGCAGGCAGACACAGACTGCTTTGAAGAAGCAGACTGCTTTAGAAGACTTAGCACAGCCAGGCAGCCTCCTCTTAGCAACCGCCCGGCCGCTGTAGACACCTCCCACTCCCTCCCCGCGCAGTGCAGCACAACGATCGGGGAGGGCAGCCGTTTACAATACTAGTAGTAGTAGCCACTAGTCCCCAGAACAGTTGGATGGACGGGCCCCCTCAAGCCGCGGTAAGAGAACGGGGGCTGGCGGGCCCCCCCCTCAGGTGGCGGAACTCCAGGGCCCGGTCACAAGCGCGACCGCTGCGACCCTGATAGTTCCGCTACTGCCCCTTCTTGATATGAAAAGACGTCTGGTCCTATGATAATTGCTGTAAGTGAAATATTGAAGAGTGTTTTTTAAATATGTACACATTAGACAGAGATGGTTGTGGTTTAAATCTAGTGTAGCACCCTCCTAGATAGGTGCTAGAATTAGATAGATAGATTTAGTGTTGCCCTACTAAGGTTTGTGGCGCTGTGTCTAGTTGCCTCACCGTACCCAGTCTGGTTGTAATTATTTGTTAGGTAAATTTAGTTTGCTCACTGTAATGTGTTCAAGGATGGTTTTTCCAGTTTGACATACAGAGAGGGAAAAAAGTATTTGATCCCCTGCTGATTTTGTAAGTTTGCCCACTGACAAAGAAATTATCAGTCTATAATTTTAATGGTGGGTTTATTTTAACAGCGAGAGGCAAAATAACATCAAAAATATCCAGAAAAACTATTTAAAAAAAGTTATACATTGATTTGCAGTTTAATGAGTGAAATAAGTGTTTGATTATGGTCCCAGATGCCTTGGGATCATAACTCTCTTAAAGGGAGTGCTCCTAATCTCAGCTTGTTACTAGAGTTGAGCGGACAACTGAATGTCCGTGTTCGGCGGGTTTCGGCCAAACTTGAAAAAAAAGTCCGGGTCCGTGTCCCGGACTTTTTCCGAACTTTACCCGGACACCGAACCCCATTGAAGTCAATGGGGACTTGAACTTTCAGGCACAAAAATGGCTCTAAAACACCAATGGAAAGGGCTAGAGTGCTGCAAATGGCAGCAAAAGGTAGTTAAGAGCATGGCAAGTGCTCTGCAAATGTGGATAGGGAAATAACTTAAAACAACAAAAAAAAAAAAGAAAAATAAAACAATTTTCTTCATCTGTGAAGGACGAGGCCCATATGGAGTAGGAGGGAGGTTGAGGTGGCGGTGGATGTGGCGGTGTAGGTGGAAGCGGCGGTGGAGGAGGATGAGGTAGCCAACACTGCTTTTTTTCAGTCATTTTAAATGAGGGTACACCCCAAAAGAGTGAGAAAGATCAAAAATATAACAATGGCTGGGTAAGGTCGGTATCCATCTCTATTCTGCACAAGGTACGGAAAAGTCCTGTGGGATCCATGCCTAGTTCATTTTAATGAACGTGAGCTTGTCCACATTGTCTCTGGACAGGCGGCTGTGCTTGTCTGTGATAACGCCCCCAGCCGTGCTAAATACCCGTTCAGATAATACACTGGCTGCAGGGCACGCCAGCACCTCCAAGGCGTAAAGGGCAAGCTCAGGCCATGTGCCCAATTTGGAGACCCAGAAGTTGAAGGGGGCAGACCCGTCATTCACTACATGTAGGCGTGTGCACACATACTGCTCCATCATGTTGGTGAAATGCTGCCTCCTGCTAAGACGTTCCATATGAGCTGCTGGTGCTGCTGTTTGTTGTGGCGTGCTGACAAAGCTTTTCCACATTTCGGCCATTCTAACCCTGCCTTCTGAGGTGCTGGCTGTGCCCTGGTTGCGTTGGCGACCTCTTCCTCCTCCTCCTCTGCCTTGGCCTTGTGCTTCCACTGTGGCCCCGCTGTCAGGTGGGAATGCCAGCAGCATCGCGTCTACCAGCGTGCGCTTGTACTCGCGCATCTTGCGATCGCGCTCCAGTGAGTGAATTAAGGATGGTACGTTGTCCTTGTAACGGGGATCCAGCAGCGTGGCCACCCAGTAATCAGCACAAGTTAGAATGTGGGCCACTCGGCGGTCGTTGTGGAGACACTGCAGCATGTAATCGCTCATGTGTGCCAGGCTGCCCAGAGGCCACGGAAGACTGCCCTCTGTGGGAGGTGTATCGTCTGTGTCCTCTGTATCCCCCCAGCCACGCACCAGTGATGACCATGAGCTGGCCTGGGTGCCACCCTGCTGTGAACATGGTTCCATCTCCTCCTCCTCCTCATCCTGTGCCACATCCTCTTCCATCATCGCCCGAATCGTTTTTTGAAGGAGGCAAAGAAGTGGGATAGTTAAGCTGACAACGGCGTCATCGGCACTGGCCATGTTGGTGGAGTACTCAAAACAGCGCAACAAGGCACACAGGTCTCGCATGGAGGCCCAGTTATTGGTGGTGAAGTGGTGCTGTTCCGCAGAGCGACTCACTCGTGCGTGCTGCAGCTGAGACTCCACTATGGCCTGCTGCTGCTCGCACAGTCTTTCCAGCATGTGCAAGGTGGAGTTCCACCTTGTGGGCACGTCACATATGAGGCGGTGAGCGGGAAGGCCGAAGTTACGCTGCAGCGCTGACAGGCGAGCAGCAGCAGGGTGAGAACGCCGAAAGTGCGCACAGACGGCCCGCACTTTCTGCAGCAGCACTGACATATCGGGGTAGTTTTTAAGGAACCTCTGCACCACCAAATTCAGCACATGCGCCAGGCAAGGGATGTGCGTCAAACCGGCTAGGCCCAGAGCTGCTATGATATTTCGCCCGTTATCGCACACCACCAGGCCGGGCTTGAGGCTCGCTGGCAGCAACCACTCATTTGTCTGCTGTTCCATTCTCCTCCACAACTTCTGCGCGGTGTGTGTTTTTTTCCCCCAAACAGGCAAGTTTTAAAACTGCCTGCTGTCGTTTACCCCTGGCCGTGCTGAAGTTGGTGGTGAAGGTGTTACGCTGTCCGGATGAGGAGGCGGTAGAGGATGAGGAAGCGGAGTAGGAGGAGTTAGGAACAGGAGGCAAACTGAAGCGCCCTGCAATCCTCGGTGGTGGAAGGACCTGCGCCAAATTGCTATCTGCCTCAGGCCCATCCGCCACTGCATTTACCCAGTGTGCCGTTAGGGAGATATAATGCCCCTGACCGTGCTTACTGGTCCACGTATCGGTAGTTAGCTGGACCTTGCCACAGATGGCATTGCGCAGTGCACACCTGATTTTTTCCCCCACTTGGTTGTGCAGGGAAGGGATGGCTTGCCTGGAAAAGTAGTGACGGCTGGGCACGACGTACTGTGGGACAGCCACCGACATAAGGTTTTTAAAACTGTGCGTCTCCACCAGACGGAATGACAGCATTTCAAAGGCCAAGAATTTTGAAATGCTGGCATTCAGGGCCAGGGATCGCGGGTGGGTAGGGGGGTACTTCCTCTTCCTCTCAAGTGTTTGGGAGATGGAAAGCTGAACGCTTCCACGGGACATTGTGGAGATGGTTGGTGACCCAGGTGGTGGTGTTGCTGACAGATCCTCTGTTTGCGGGGTGGCAGGTGCCGGTATCACTACAGATGTGGCTGGAGCGGCCGAGACTGCAGCAGAAGAGGAAGCAGGATGAGCCAGAGACGTCTCTTGGTTTTGAAGGTGTCTACTCCACTGCAGCTCGTGCTTTGCACTTATGGCGCTTTTCCACTGAATAGAACCGTACCGGCTCGGCACGCTTTTGTGCTTTTCCACTGCGGTACCGCATGGTATAGGGTCGGAACGGTTCGGTACGGTACGGTATAGGTTTGCTTTTCCACTGCATGGAACCGAACGGTACGGTACGGTACAGCTCTGAAAAAACAGTACCTACTCGATTGTGGTTCCAACAGGTACCAAACTGGTACCATATCCCACAATCCTTTGCATGCAGTCACTACTAGCCACTGATTGGTCAGAGAATCACACCCACCCCGTTGTTATCCCACCCACTTAACTTTAGTACTACTTTAGTGGAAAAGCAAACCTATACCGTACCGTACCGAACCGTTCCGACACTATACCATGCGGTACCGCAGTGGAAAAGCAAACCGGGCCAAGCAGGGCCGAGTAGAGCCGAGCCGGTACTAGCCGGTACTTGCAGTGGAAAAGTGCCATTAGATGCCTGATCATGCAGGTTGTGCTCAGGTTGAGAAGGTTTATGCCTCGCTTCAGGCTCTGATTGCACAGGGTGCAAACCACTCGTGTCCTGTCATCAGCACATTTTCTAAAGAACTTCCACGCTAGAGAACTCCTTTGAGCTGACTTTGGTGCGCTCGTTCCCTTGCTGCGTTGGGCAGTAGCAGGCGTAGTGTCTAGGGCACGGCCGCTCCACTTCTGCACCCTGCGCCCTCTTCTGCTGTGCTGGTGGCTCTGTGCGACCACCGCCTCTTCCTCCAAACTACTCAGGTCACCTGAAAATACAAAACAAAGAAAGGGCGCACCAGCCTAGCGCATTATCCTCAGCGAGTTTATTAGATAAAAATTAAAATCAGCTACTCACAAACAATCGTGAAATTCAGGCACATCAATTCCATAAATCTGCCTCATACCAGAGGCAGATTTATGGAATTGATGTGCCTGAATTTCACGATTGTTTGTGAGTAGCTGATTTTAATTTTTATCTAATAAACTCGCTGAGGATAATGCGCTAGGCTGGTGCGCCCTTTCTTTGTTTTGTATTTTCAGTGTTTGGTCGACCGCCCTGGTCGTAAGGGGCAGCAAAGCCTAGCCAGAATGGATGCCAAGTACTAGCACGAGTTTCCGGGATTGAGGCAGCCTGAAGACCAGGTTCTGAGCGCTGGAGGGGGGTGCTGTATAGCACTTATTTTTTTTGGAATATACTCAGGTCACCTGCATGGCGTTCATTCCATGTGGGGTCGAGGACCTCATCGTCCTCCACATCATCTTCCACCCAGTCTTCACCCCTGCCCTCCTTGTCGGTCTCCACAATTCTGAACGCCGCAGCAGTTGGCACGTGCGTTTCGTCATCATCGGAGACGTGCTGCGATGGTCCTTGCATGTACTCATCTTGAGAAATAAGTGGTTGGGCATCACTGCACTCAATCTCTTCCACTTCTGGGGCAGGGCTAGGTGGATGGCCCTGGGAAACCCTGCTAACAGAGTCCTCAAAAAGAAGAAGAGACGCTGTATGGCTTGGGGCTCAGACTGCTTGCCTGATTTCCAAGGGGGTGAGGTGAAAGACGGTTGGACATTGGCTGCAGGTGCCAACTCTGACCTTTCTGCAGTAGACTGGGTGGGAGACAATGTGAAGGAACTGGAGGCACTGTCAGCAACCCAATCTACTATCGCCTGTACTTCTTCAGGCCTCATCACGTCTAGAGGCGCATTATGCCCTATCAAATACTGCTGCAGGTTTTGTCGCCTACTCACACTTGAGGAAGGTGTTTCACTTGTGCATGTAGCTGGCACAGATCGCCCACGTCCTCTCCTTGCAACAGGGGCTCTACCAGCAGCACCACGACCCAGGCCACGGCCCCTATTTGACGGTCTCCTCATATTTCTGTAATTTATGATCTTGCCCTAGAAAGGTGTTTATTGAATAGCGGAACAAAACAACAACAGTATCGCACGGGTGTATCTGACAGTCAAATATGCAAACTATGCCGCAATTTAATGTTTTTTACCCCAAAAGGGTGTATATTGAATAGCGGAATAGGAAAAAGGATAAAAAAACGGTGTATCTCACATGTATAAACACAGACTAGGCCCCGATTAAAATTTTTTGTACCCTAAAGGGAGGATGAGGAAGAGGAGTAGGAGGAGTTGGGAACAGGAGGCAAACTGAAGCGCCCTGCAATCCTTGGCGGTGGAAGGAGATGCGCCAAACAAATTTAAAAGGTGTATCTCACACGTACCGATACAGACTATGCCGTAATTTAATTTTCTTACACTCCAAAAGGGTGTATATTGAATAGCGGAATAGGAAAAATGTTATAATACGGTGTATCTCACACGTACAAACACATTCTAGGCCCCGATTACAATTTTTTGTACCCTAAAGGCAGGATGAGGAGTAGGAGGAGTTCGGAACAGGCAGGAGGCAGACTGAAGCACCCTCAAATCCTCGGCAGTATGAGATGCGCCCCAAAAATTGGAAAGGTGTATCTCACACGTACCGACACAGACTATCCCGCAATTTAATTGTTTATACCCAATGGTTTTGATTAAATAGCGGAATAGAAAATATGATCAAAAAAAGTATATGTATCTCACACGTACAGAACCACACTAGGCCCCAATTACTATTGTTTGTACCCCTAAAAGGCTGGATGAGGAGTAGGAGGAGTTTGGAACAGGCAGCACCCTCAAATCTTCAGAAGTATGAGATGAACCCCAAAAACTTGGAAAGGTGGATCTCACACGTACCAACACAGACTATCCCGCAATTTAATTGATCCCTAAAGGTTTTTATTGAATAGCGGAATAGAAAATATGATCAAAAAAAGTGTATGTATCTCACACGTACAAAACCACACTAGGCCCCAATTACTATTGTTTGTACCCCTAAAAGGCTGGATGAGGAGTAGGAGGAGTTTGGAACAGGCAGCACCCTCAAATCTTCAGAATTATGAGATGAACCCCAAAAGCTTGGAAAGGTGGATCTCACACGTACCAACACAGACTATCCCGCAATTTAACTGATCCCCAAAGGTTTTTATTGAATAGCGGAATAGAAAATATGATCAAAAAAAGTATATGTATCTCACACGTACAGAACCACACTAGGCCCCAATTACTATTGTTTGTACCCCTAAAAGGCTGGATGAGGAGTAGGAGGAGTTTGGAACAGGCAGCACCCTCAAATCTTCAGAAGTATGAGATGAACCCCAAAAACTTGAAAAGGTGGATCTCACACTTACCAACACAGACTATCCCGCAATTTAATTGATCCCCAAAGGTTTTTATTGAATAGCGGAATAGAAAATATGATCAAAAAAAGTATGTATCTCACACGTACAAAACCACACTAGGCCCCAATTACTATTGTTTGTACCCCTAAAAGGCTGGACGAGGAGTAGGAGGAGTTTGGAACAGGCAGCACCCTCAAATCTTCAGAAGTATGAGATGAACCCCAAATATCATTCAGCTCTGCTGCAGGCCACAATTTAATTTTTTTTAACCCAAGGCTGTATATCGAATAGTGGAATAGAAAAAAGTGTATGATTTTTGAAACCACTCATTAATAGCACATGTGAACTGAACACAGCAGTGTATGATCGGTCAGCACAGCACAGCTGAAGGAAAAACGCTGCACACAGTGACTGATAGAAAAATACTTTTCTCCCTCCTCCTCAGTGGGCAAAAAAAATTGTGTTCACTGCACCCCACACACAGCAAAATCGATGTGGACCACTGACACCTGCCTATATCCTGCCTCTCCCTAAATGGATTGATAAGATCGTAGATCGGTCACTGAAAACCCCTCCCACACAGCAAAATTGATCGTAGAAAACTGACCCTAAAAATCAGCAGCAGCCTCTCCCTAAAAGGATTGATAAGATCGTAGATCAGTCACTGAAAACCCCTCCCACACAGCAAAATCGATCGTAGAAAACTGACCCTAAAAATCAGCAGCAGCCTCGCCCTAAAATGCCTACAACTCGCCCTGCCTAACACACTCCGACCTGTCCCTCAATTCTATGCAGACACAAATGAGTTTTGCCTGCCTGTCCCTAATCAGCAGCCAGCACGTATGCTATGTGCTCTGTCCCTGAACTACACAGCAGAATTACGCCGCACGGCGCTGGCTGGAACTTATAAAGACTTGGTCACATGCTTCAGATGGCCAATCACAGCTACTAATACATTTGTAGGCATGGCTGGGATGGCTTAAGGCACACCAGTTAAACGCTTGTCGATTGGCTGTTTAAAGCCCGCCATGAAAAGCGCGCCAATGCATGCAAAACCCGGAAATAAAACGACCGAACACGGATTTTTACCCTAATATACAGTAAAGTTTTCGGGTAACAAAAATCCAATTATTCGGTATGAACACGAATAATACAGTCCGTGTTCGCTCAACCCTAGTCCAGTACCAAGAGGTCTACCTATATATCCAAAAAGCCAAACAAAGAGACCGCCAAGATATTTTCTTCACATTTTCGACACGTATCTCCTCCGTTTGTCCTCTGGAGATATGTGTCGAACCTGTGAAGAAAATGTCTTGGCGGTCTCTTCGTTCTGCTTTTTGATTTTAAACCAAGGATACTATGACATTATGAAACTTTGTATGATGTGCATGTATCTTTGGATCCCGAAGAAGCTCCTTAGATGTGAGTGAAACGCAGATCAAGCAGATCATATGGTCCACATTCAGGTCATGTGACCCGTTGTATACATGCATTGTCACACTTTATTATGACTGTATCTCTTTTTTAATATGGATTGTTTGTAAAATTTAATAAGTATGAATTATTTTTTTTATATCTTATTTATAAATTTTTTTGTTGATTTAGAGGCACATTCAAGTCCCCAACATCAAGGTTTGGTAGAAACATTTCCACGATTGTCCCCCCCCCCTTTTCCCGCATAGGCCACTACCATACCTGGTTACATTACACTTTTTCTCCTTCACTGATGGGCACTAATAGGCTGCACTGGTGGGCACTGATCAGGAGGCACTGATGGGCACTGATAGGCAGCATGGAGAGGTGACACTGATAAGCAGCACTGATGGGCACTGATAGGCTCTGGTAGGCTGCACTGATGGGCACTGATAGGCTGCACTGGTGGGCACTGATCAGGAGGCACTTATGGGCACTGATAGGCAGCACGGTGAGGTGACACTGATAGGCACCGGTAGGCAGCACTGATGATGGGGCAGTGATGGGCACTGATTGCAGGAAGACACAGCAGGGCTCATCTGAGTGTACTATGATTAGTAAATTTCATCATTTAATGCAACTAAACAACGGCAACTCACAAGAAGTAAAATGTATAATGGTATGCCACATGGGTTGGCCTCTCTGTACGATCCCGATCCTGGTAGCTGGCGGGTTTGGGCGCGGGTGGAGGCTCGTCCACTCTGGTGGTCTACCAGGATTGGGATCATACAGACGAGCCTCCGCCAGCACCCAAACCTGCCAGCTACCAGGATCAGGATCGTACAGAGAGGCCAACCCATGTGACATGCCATTATACATTTTACTTCTTGTGAGTTGCCGTTGTTTAGTTGCATTAAATGATGAACTTTACTAATCATAGTACACTCAGATGAACGCTGCTGTTTCTCCCTGCTTTCCTGTTCACAGAGCTACTTCCTCCCTGTTATCTGGCTGCACATACTGAGGGTAGAATCAGCCAAGACATTTTAACCCTTTACTATTGAAGTCTATACTGACTTTTTTATGTAGAAAAGAAAAGTGCGCTGGTCTGTGATAAAGCTGCTACCAGATGATAGTGAATAGGTAATGTATAAGTTGATGGTGCGCTAAATCCAAATAAATATGAACAAATCAATGTGCATAAAAATATATGTAACTGTGCATAAATGGGTGATAAACTAGAACATAAAAGTCCCAAATATCTGTGCATAAACAGGTGATAAACTGAAGCAAAGTCCCAAATATAACACAACGTGATGCCAATGCTAAATAAATATTCAGGTGATCACAAATATTGCCAGATGCTGAATTCAAAGGTGACTCTAAATCCCTCCACCTGGTGAATTTGCAGGAGCTGCAAAGATTAACCCTGTGGAATCCGCCCAATTGATCGCCCTGATTCACCTGGACGGAGACAATTGGACTACCTCCAGGAGTTTGCAGAGTGCTGTTTTATATCTACCGTTCTGGTAAGAGGCTTAGCTGGCTTTTACATGCACGGTGATTTTATTGGTATAAGCACAGGAATTGATCTGCACCAACTGCAATGATGAGCACTTACTTTTAACCGTCCGGTAAGGAGGAAATTCACCAGGTGGAGGGATTTAGAGTCACCTTTGAATTCAGCATCTGGCAATATTTGTGATCACCTGAATATTTATTTAGCATTGGCATCACGTTGTGTTATATTTGGGACTTTGCTTCAGTTTATCACCTGTTTATACTGACTTTTTCCCCATATACTTTCTAATCCTTATTGTTTTATGGTTTACTCTTTTATGTCCATTTTTTCTTATGCATGAAGCATCTCCTTGTTTTAGACATATTTATATCTGGGGTTCCTATTTTGCCCATTGCCCCCATTCTATGATCTATTCAAGTTTTTTTTATTTAAATAATCCGTAGCC
Source organism: Pelophylax lessonae (assembly GCF_965119305.1). Lineage (NCBI taxonomy): Eukaryota > Metazoa > Chordata > Amphibia > Anura > Ranidae > Pelophylax > Pelophylax lessonae. Next base: position 663,868,104 of record NC_138771.1, read on the forward strand.
CCAATTTTTTAGTTGCCCACCACATTCCCCCTTAGCTTCCCAAGCGCCACTGCACACCCCTTTATCTGTATGGGCACTGATTGACAGCACTGATAGGTGGCACTGGTGGGCACTGATTAGCAGTACTGATGGGTACTAATAGATGGCACTGGTGGGCACAGATTAGTAGCATTGGAGGGCACTGATTAGCAGCACTGGTGGGCACTAATAGATGGCACTGGTGGGCACTGATTAGTAGTATTGGAGGGCACTGATTAGCAGCACTGGTGGGCACTAAGGGGACCGATGTCCCTCAAGCAAAATCTAGTTATTGGCTATTTCCTTTTCTTCCCGCTGACAACGTGAGGAAAAAATAAAAGCCGATAACCAGCTTCTGTTTACTTCCACGACGGCTGACAGCTGAATACATTGTAAAGGGCCTGCTGTGGTTGGCCCTGTTAATGTTTATTGCTTGTTTTTCACTGTCGTTCTTTGTTTCAAACTTTTTATTGAAAATAGAGAATGCAATACAAAGATTTACAAAGTATAGCAGTGAAACAATTCTACAGAGACCTAATACAGCAAATGGTATTGGGTACAGATCAAGCAAGAGAACCATTATACATTGTCAGAGGGCAGTGAACAAACAGCAACTGCAAAATTAGTAAGTTAAACAGAAGAGAAGGATGGCGCTCAGGTGTGCACTTGTGATGGAAAAAGTACAAATGTTGACCTCAGAGAATGGTCTTTGTAATGGGCCTCAAAAGTTTAATGAACACATACAATAAGAAATAATAAATCAATAAAAGTACTTTCAAACCGGACCCTGGAGCCTCTGGATCTCCATAGGGAGCTGTGGGAATCCCTGGTGATAATCGTGGGACTCGCAATGACATCAGGTGACTCCGATGAAAAAAAGGTGCTCCCTGATAGAAGGCTGGAACTTCCGATGGTAGTGGCTCACACGGTTCTGTGTGCGGCCGCTACCCACTTTACCACCGGAGGATTTTGCTGTCTTACGTCCAGGCCACTTTTTGCGATTTGGCGCTGTGCGACTTTAACTGACAATTGCGCGGTCGTGCGACGCCGTACCCAAACTAAATTTACGTCCGTTTTTCCCACAAACAGAGCTTTTTTTTTGTGGTATTTGATCACCTGTGCGATTTTTACTTTTTGCGCTATAAACAAAAAAAGAGCGTTTATTTTGAAAAAATAACAATATTTTTAACATTTTTTTATATGAAATTCCCCCCAAAAAATGTAAAAATCTAATTTTTTTTTAATTTTTGACCAATTTGTTTTCTGCTACCTATGTTTGGTAAAAAAAAAATCACAATAAGCGTATTTTGATTGGTTTGTGCAAAAGTTATTGCGTTTACCAACTAAGGGAAAGATTTCTGTCATTTTTGGTGTTTTTTTTTTTTTAACGAGTAATGGCGGCGATCTGCGATTTTTTTTTTTTTTTTTTTGCGGGACTGCGACATTGCGGTGGACAGATCGGACCCTTGACTGACATTTTTGACACTTTTGGGGTTACCAGTGACATTACTACAGTAATCAGTGTTATATATATGCACTGTTACTGTAAAAATGACACTGGCAGGGAAGGGGTTAATTTTATTGGAGAAGGAGGGGTTAATGTATGCCTGGTGCTTACTGACATGTGTGGGGGGAGGGGACTGAGTGAGTCAGGGACAGATCGGATGTTCAGCCATGCTGAACCCTGCGATCTGTCACTCCCTGTCACTGAGGAGATCCGCCCGCTTTGTTTACACAGGAGGGCGGATCTCCAAACTAGATTCCCCGACGATCGGGGAAGAGCGGCGGCGACCGCAGCCGCTCCTCCCCTGGCCCGACTCCCGCTGTGAATGAAAACAGCGGGAGCGCGCCTCTGGCGGCGCGCGAGCGCCGCCTACAGGGGGAGGAGTCCAGCGACGTAGTACTACGTCGCTGGACGATAACGAACCACTTTGCCGCAGTACAGTCAACGTGACCGGTCGGCAAGTGATTAAACTGAACCGTTTCACTGTCGTTCTTGTTGTTATGCAGGAAGATTACCTTGATCTTTGCTTCTTAGAGGAAAAAGCGATTCTGAAAATTTTGTCCAAGGTAACTCTCTTCTCCCCACTCAACTCTATGGAGGCTCAATCTGGCACCCCAGAAGACGAAAGTCGATAGACCTGCAACCCCAGTACTTTAGACACGTAAGACGTACCCCCTCCGAAAAGGTAAATATGCAATATCTAAAGTAAACCCATTACACCAACATAAACTGTACAATCATCCCTTCACACATTTTACGAGCCAATTTCTCTCTTTCCCCCAGCCCACCCACAAAATATGTGCCATTCTCTAACACGTACACCCCTCCCTGAAGCACCCTCTCTGTGCCTTGACCCCTAGTAACATAAACTAAAACAATCCACATAGTACGTCCCCACATCATAATCAATCTCAGCTGCTGCACCCTGACTCTCAGTTTGCCTCCCCCTTCCTTCTGGCTCCTAGGTAGTGGGGAAGGCTAAACCTCTCCCAACCATTTCTTACACATATGACCTTACACACTTTAGAGCCCAACTGTGTCTCAGCGCTTCTACAAACTATATAAACCCTAACATATACATTGTACTCTTCCAAAAGGAACTGCCACCACCAGGGCCGGTGCTAGACTATTTTATGCCCTAGGCAAGACCAGCTACTTGCACCCCCCCCCCCCTTCCACCCCCCCCAAAAAGGGAAGGGGTTGAAAACTCCTCTATGTGACCCTGATCTGATGGTTCCTCCATGTTATGCTGTCATACCCAGTGACCCCCATATTCCTCCATTTCGCACCCGGGGACCCTAATGTCACACCAAGGGACTTTGATGTTTTTCCATGTCACACCCTGGGACCCCAATATTACTCCATGTCATGCTGTCATACCCACTGACCCCGATGTACCTCTATGTCAGATCCTGATGTTTTTCCATGTCACATTTGGGGACCCTGATGTTCCTCCGTGTCACACCTGGGGACCCTGATTTTCCTCTGTGTCACACCTGGGGACCCCAATCCCCCATGGCACACCCAAGGACCCCTATTCATCATGGCACACCTGGTGACCCCGAACCCTGTTAAACGCGGTGGCTCCTGGTGGAGGAAAAAGCAGCAGGTAGAGACCTCCACACGTCCTTCATCACCAACGTCCTCAGACCATTCTGATGCCTCGTCGCTTCTGCCCCAGTAAAGGTTCCGCCCCCCAGTGCCGAGCTCTGACTCAGGTTCAGCTCTCCTCCACTCCCTGCTTAATACCGACCCAGGGAAATAAACGGCTGCCCACCAGCTCAGTGCAGAGAGTCACTTCCTGCTGCTCAGCTCCACCTGAAGAGGATCATCATGCAGGATGCACTCTGGGGGGCTCCCTTCTTGCTTTTTTTGGGCCCCTCCAACAGTGGTGGAAAGCCAGGGCCTAGTAGTTCCACCACTGCCTAAGACATTTGGCATCTTCCGATGTCCCTTTTTCCCCCCACCTCCGCCCCTCGCCTCAGCTCACAATAATCATTCATGATGGAGAATTCATGATGGAGAGAGAGTGCAGATTCCTGGCTGCGCCCCTAGGTGGCAATGCGCCCTAGGCGGCTGCCTAGTTTGCCTAGTGGAAGCACCGGCCTTGGCCACCACCCACCACAGTCTACACTTTTTAGTGTACTGTAACAAACCGACTTCCATCCCTCACTTGAGGCAAGTTACCTGGTCTAATCTTGCGGTTGGACTTTCAGTTTACCAGTCTATTCACTGTTTCTATCCCGCTCATATAAATATTCTTTCGCCCTCTCGCTTATCAGAGCTGTACTCGCGTAACTATCTACCTATCCTGCGTTCTTTTAACGGAGGACTTAAAAAAATGGGGAAACCTCCCAATCTCCTGGTTTGGTTCTCAGAATGAACATCCTTCCATGCTTACTCTACCTCCTACAAACAATACCCATTAAAATACCAAACTAATTTTTCCGGGCCTACAGACATGCTTGCTCCACCTTCCTTTGGAACCATAAACGGCCGAGGATTAGCTTTACCCAACTTGCGCTAGCCAAATAAAATGGAGGGATAGCTCTCCCAAATATACAATACTATTATTGGGCTTGCCGCCTAACACATATTGTAGACTGGTATGTACAACATCAAACCAAAGATTGGATCTCTCTAGAAAAATCCTTTTGCTCTTACCCTATTAATTCAATACCATGGATCTACACCTCCCAAGTCCCCAAGGACCTGAAAGAGCACCCACTTATAGGTCCTACCCTCCAAAGCTTCCACAACACCTGTACCAAATTTAAAATATCAGACGTACCCAGACCAATGACTCCAATACAAGGGAACTCAGAATTCCCACCAGGTCTACCACTGAACTCCTTTTTTAGGGGTAACTCCAAACTCAACCTGAGACTCCACCACATTACCTTGTAAGATAAAATTCTTACGACTGGCCAATTCGCAAATCGTTGGCCCAACCTGCGCCTAAATACTTGGTCATACAGACAACTTTGCCACTACTTTCATGCGCAATCACATTCAGCTACTATCTACAGAACACTCACACCTTTTGAAAAGCTTTGCTCCTCAAACAGTCTCCAACAGCACACAATCTCCAAGGTCCACAGTATCCTATGGAAACCTCAGCAAGCCGACATGAGGAAAGCCTATAAATCATGGACCAAAGACCTGCAATTCCACATAAATGCAGCACAATGGGAAAACATATACCTCAGAAAAGTCAAAGGCTCTATCAACGTTTTTTTTTTTTTTTTTCCAATAAAAAGCTTTATTGCAAGAAATACAAATACAAACCAAGGCTTCATAACCATAATACAGATTAAAGCGTAATGAGGCATTTGAATAACCTAAATCATGAGAAAAAACATTACATAAAGCAATCAAGTGCCGAGGGCAGAGCCCTCAGCAAGGCTAAGCGCCGTGTAAGAGAAAAGAGTAAAGAGTAAATAAAGAAAGAAAGGGAGGGGGTGGGATAAGGATTAGGATGATGAATGGGGAAGGTAAATGAGACCGGGATAAGCAAATACGAGCTCATTAATCAAGTTATCAAGTTATGTGGGTTTCAAAGTGTTTGGACTGCCAGCATAAAGTAGAATCCGAATCTACGGGGCAGATAGTCTCGTGAAGACGTCAGAAAGTGTAAATTCAAACCAGGGTCGCCAAGTTTTGTGAAAAGCTGAATCGTTTTCTTTTTTAATAGCAAGGATCTCCTCCATCTCATAGAAAATTTTAACTCTGTCTATCCCCTCTTTTGTGGAAGGTCTGGACTGAGCATTCCAGTGTAGGGGGATGACCGCCTTCGCTGCATTGAGCAAGTGTCTAGTAGGAGATTGTTTGTATCTTCTATAGGAAAGATTGTGCAAGTGTAAGAGACAGCAGGCGGCGTCTAGTGATAAAGTGGTGTTTGTGATGTATTTTATGAAGTGGATGATCTCACTCCAGAATTTTTGAATGACAGGACAGGACCACCACATGTGCAGGAACGTCCCCTTCTCTTTCAAGTATCTCCAACATCTGTCAGAGACCTGCGGCGACCACACCCTGAGTTGCACTGGGGTAATGTACCATTGTGTCAAGATTTTGAAAGAGGTTTCCTGCACTCTCGTGCTTAAGGAGCACTTATGTGTGAAAACACACGCTTTTTCCCAATGCTTGTCAGGGATAGAGCGATTTAATTTTTTTCCCAAACTAATTTATATTTGTCAGGCAGACCTCTTGCAGGTTGGGATAGCCATTTATAGGCCTGCGAGGTGGTTTTTACACAGGGTGTTTGTCTAAGGCAGATCTCTTCAAGAACCGTCAGGGGAGTGCTAAAATGAACTTTGGATTTTGAATTTCGGAAAAAATTATGAAGTTGCAAAAAATTCCAGAAGGAGAGATAAAATCCCTTGGGCTGCAGTTTGTTAAATTCGTCAAGAGAGAGTAACCTGGTTCCGTTTAGACAGTCAATGACTCGTAACTGCGGTTGGGTTTGATTCCTATCAATGTTCTTTGTCCTGAAATCCAGACCTGGAGTGAAATCGGGATTGTTTGAAATGGGGGTCATTGTCCCGCATTTGGTTATCAGTTGATGTTCATTTGCAATGCGATTGATAATGTTTAGAGTGGTGGATATAAAAGGATGTTGTTTGATTTCTGATGGATAATTCCCAGGATTCGTCCAGAGTAAATTGTGTGCTGGAAAGTTTGAGCAGTTTTTTTCTATGTCTACCCAATCCTTCTGTAACGAGTGGCAATGCCAATCTACCACTCTTATGATGTGGGTGGCTTGGTAGTATTTAGAAAAATTAGGTAGGCCTATGCCTCCATTGGATTTAGAACGCTGTAAAATTTGGAGTTTAATTCTAGGTCTTTTCAACGCCCATAAAAAATGTCTCTGGATAGTGTTTAATTTACGAAAAAAGCTAAGTGGGATTTTAACCGGAAGAGCGTGGAACAAGTATAGTAGGCGGGGGAGAATTACCATCTTCAGAATAGCCGCTCTCCCGAACCAAGAAAAATTCCTGGAGTTCCAGCTCTTGAGGTCTTTACCTATGTTAGATAACAAAGGGGTGAAATTAGCCTCGAAAATCGCCTCAGTTTTAGGGGTTAATTGGATTCCCAAATATTTCAATGACTTGGGCACCCATTTGTAAGGGCAGTTGGCACGTGTGAGTGACTTAATGTTTTCTGATAATGAAACGTCCATAGCTTCTGATTTCGAGTGATTTACTTTAAAGTTTGAAAGGAATCTAAATTTTTGGAATTGGAGGTTTAGATTAGGAATAGAAATGTGGGGCTGAGTGATATAGAACAAAAGGTCATCGGCATAAGCCGAGACCTTAAACTCCCTGTCTTTGACCCGAAATCCGTGGATTGCTGAGTCCGCGTTAATGTGTCTGATCAGCGGCTCCAAAGCTAGGATAAATAGGATCGGTGAAAGGGAGCAGCCTTGTCTCGTCCCATTTTTTAAGTGTAAGGGTGTGGAAAAAACATTATTAACCTTAACTTTCGCGATTGGATTTGTGTATAGTGACCCAATCCAGCCCATCATGTTTTCACCCATACCTAAGTGTCGACAGGTGGCAAGGAGATAGTCCCACGCCACTCTGTCGAAAGCTTTCTCAGCATCAGTGGACAACATTAAACCTTGTAACTTACTGATCTTTATGGCATGGAGTAAGTTTAGCGATTTGATAATGTTGTCCCGGGCTTCACGACCTGGCATAAAGCCTACCTGTTCTGGGCCAATAATATTAAGTAAAAGAGGCCTGAGTCTGTTTGCTAGGATTTTGGCCATGAGTTTGACATCTAAATTGAGTAGCGAAATGGGCCTGTAGCTAGCACAGAGTGTCGGATCCTTGTCTTTTTTTGGGATAACCGTTATGTGGGCAGTCAAAAATTCAGGCGAGGGGCGGGTCTCTTTGGAAAGGTCATTAAGAGCCAGTGTTAAGGGTCTGACTAATAGCGGGTGAAATAATTTATAGTATTGTGAAGTTAGACCATCCGGTCCAGGGCTCTTGCCACATTTTAAGGAGTTAATTGCCTGTTGAACCTCCTCAGGAGAAATGTCTTTCTCCAATTGGGCAATATCCAGTTGTGAAAGGCACGGGAGTCCACTGTCTTTTATGTATTGAGAGATTAGTTGTTCTCTGGGACCTGACAGATTAGCAGGACGGGTTTGTGGGGGAAGATTATATAGACTTTCATAAAACGAACGAAATGATTCCGCGATAAATCTAGGGTCGTGAATCTTGATGTTGTGTCTGTTTCTCATGTATGGGATGTGTGATGCTGCTTGAATGTCCTTGAGGGCCCTCGCTAGAAATTTGCTGCTCTTATCCCCGTGTTGGTAGTATATTGCTTTGTTGAAGTAAATCGATCTTTTAGTTTTGTTGTTTAATATGTCCCTTAGGGCCTTTCTGGCCTCAGTTAATTCCCCCAGGAGAGATTGGGCCGCAGAGATCTTGTGTTGAGTTTCTAATTTAGCAATCCTGGAGACCAAATCGTTCAGCATCCTCTCCTTCTCTTTTTTTTTTCTAGCTCCGAATTTAATAAATTCTCCTCTTATGACGCTTTTGTGTGCTTCCCAAATTGTCAAATATGACTACTCAGGTGAGGAGTTCTCTTTAAAATAATTAGAGATAGACCCTTCAATTTCTTTTTTGATTTCCGGGTCAAGAAGTAGCGAAGGGTTCAGTCTCCAGTTGAAGTCAGATTTGCATTTAGCTTTATTGTTTAGGGTGATTGAAATGGGAGCATGATCCGATAAGACTATATGACCTATGTTGGCCTCCACTAGATCAGGCAAATCCCTCTGTGAGATCAAAATGATGTTGATTCTTGTATATTTATTATGCGGTGCAGAGTAGTGGGTATAGTCTTTATCTAACGGATGTAATGCACGCCAAGTATCCACTAAGTTCAGGGATCTCAACAGTTCCTTGATTTTCTTGAGTTTACCGTATGCAATGCTGGTTTTGCCCGAGGAGGTATCCCTCAGTGGTTCCAGGGGTACGTTAAAGTCCCCTCCGAGTATGATACAGCCAGATGCAAAACTTTTAAGTTCATCTATTATTTTTGTACAGAAGGTAACTTGAGCCCTGTTAGGAAAGTAAACGTTAGCCAACGTCAGGGGGCGACCATTCATGTACCCCGCCAGGAAGATAAATCTCCCCTCGGGATCCACCTGTACCTTGTCAACGGTGAATGATGAATTTTTGCTGAGCAGAATGGCCACTCCCTTGGTTTTCGCCAATGGATTGGAGGCGGAATAAATTTTGGTGAAATATCTGTCTGTAAATTTGGGGATGTGGTCTGCTTTGAAATGTGTCTCTTGTATGAATGCAATTTGGGCTTTGCTCTTTCTCAGTTCACCCAATAGTTTCCTCCTTTTCTCTGGTAAATTGAGACCGTTAGCGTTGAAGGAAACGATCAAAGGCTTTTTGCCGAGGTGGGCAAAGGCCATCTTGGAGTCTCACAATTGGTGGGGAGGGGGTGGGGATTGGAAGGGGAAAGGAAGGAGAGAATGTATAAAGAGAGGAAGAAAGAGAGTAGAGAAAGACAAGTTATGACCAGTCGACTAGAGAAATAGTCCCTCTGTCAACCAAAAATTAGGCTATACAGCTGAGATAAATGTAATAAGTGAAACTAACCTATCACAACTGTGATACAACAGTATTAAGCCTAGTAGGAGCGTTGGAAGTAGCACAACGCAGCGGCGAAAACGCCTAAAGTTCCTGTGAGTCAAGGTAACACCCCGACCCACATGAAGCGGCTTGTGTGACATAAAAAAAAAGGAAGTTGAAAAAGCGTAAAACAGCTCTACAGCATACAAACAAATTAACCGGCAGGATTTAAAATATACCTAGCAAACAATTGCACAATAGATCTAGAAATGGGATGTAAATTCCAGAAAGGTGAAGAGGTGAGGGTAAGTGTCCACTTCTCATAGGAGTACTTCCGCCTAATGGCATAGTCAATTTAGGATTCAGGGTAGGGCTGAGATAGGTTTAAAGCAAATAAGATTTTGTCGACCAGGCACTCTCAAAGACCTGGCAGGTTTCCAAAACCTAAGTGTCTGTGTTTGCACTCTCAAACCAAGCTGTCACAGTACCTTTGAGGATCTGACAGTGTGTAATCCATCTTTGAGTGTCTAGGTCCCGTTCTGGCAGATGATCTTACAAGGGAATCTTCTGGACGAACATGTCAGAACTGATCGCTTCGGTCCGAACCTAAAAGTGAAGGAAAGTCTACGAAACACAAAAGGTATAATGAATCAGTTTAGCTAGTGAAATCGTTCATGCTAAACCCAAGACAACTTTCCCTGGGCGAGTATTCAGACTTAGTTTCATTGGCTTGAGAGAGATGAATGAGAAAAGGCCATCTACTAGGAAACCATAATTTTCTCCTTAAACAAAGGCGACCTCTAGTGGCATAAAAAAGGTAGTACCGCAAAGAGCATAATAAACTGTCTCACGCCAGGAAACTGTGATGTTAGCAGACAACTATGACTAGCTAGCTTGGCATGTCGGCTCCGGAACTTCGGATTGTAGCAGCACCTCCTGTAGTGACAGCAAAATCCCCTGAAAAGTTTTAAAGACCGAAAATCAAACAGTGTCATATGCCAAAAGGGAAGTCATCCAAAAAGGGAAACAAAAAGGTGTGGTAAAAACCCAATGAAGAAGTGGAGACTTGAACATAAAGGCAGAGCACATCACTTCGGGTCTCTCAGTCTCGGAGTTTTAGGTGGGGAAGCAAAGGGCAGCTGCTGATTTTTAAACTTTGTCTTACTTCCCCCTTTGGAATAAGGGGATTTGTGGGCAGACGTTGAGGGTGAGCTGTCATAGATGTGATGATTAACTGGGGAAGAAGGCAGCAAAAACTCCGCATACCATTCTGGCAGGCTAATTTGATCTAAATGTAGATTTGAGCAGAAGGAAGACAAATCATCCGGTGTCCGCAAAAGATTATTTTTCCCTCTAAATGTAGCTTGTAGGGCGAAGGGGTATTTCCACTTATAGGGAATGTTCCTTTCCTTCAGAGCTTCCAACAATAGTCTCACCGCTCGCCTGTTTTTCAGGGTGATCGGTGACAAGTCTTGAAAGAGCAGGATTGGGATCTCGTTGAAAAGAATCTGATCATTTTGCCTTGATTTGGCTAGAATCTCCTCTTTGAGGGTATGGCTGGTGAGGCAGCAAATAACATCCCTTGGGGGCATAGAATCAGGAGCTTTTTGTCTAAGTGCCCTATGAGCTCTGTCCATTTCGATAGGAGATTCAGCAGGTCTTTCCAACAAGTTATTGAATATAGATGTAAGTGCTGACCTGACATCTCCCCCCTCCACAGATTCAGGTAGACCACGGACCCTTATATTATTTCTTCTGCCACAATTATCTAAATCCTCAAGATGACGATTCATAGAGATCAAATGCCCAGCATGAGTACTTGTCACCTCCTCAAGTCTCTTAATCGCCTTGTCCCTGTGCCTGCCTGCCTTTTCCACCCCTGCCATCTGGTCAGTCAGTCTCACCACGTCTGCTTTCAGGTCAGTAATAGCGGCTCCAAGAGAACCTTTAATGTCGGCTGCTATAGCCATCATATCGTTAAATGTCAGTTGCCTGTCTCTGGGAGATGCAGCACTTACATTATCCTCAGATGCGGCTATGGAGTCGTTGTCAATCTCTCCTTCATCTTCAGAGGACGGTCTCCGCGCCATTTTGTGTCCAGTAGTGTGCCTCCTGGAGAGCGCCGCCTGGGCCTTGAAAATGTCTGCAATGATCTTTCCTTGTGTGGCTTTGACAGACTTCACGGATTTGGCCGAAGGGTTTGCCTTTCCAATCCTGCCCATAATGCGGGGAAATTCGGCTTAAAGGCTGCTGTAGAGCTGGTGCAATGCCGCTTCGGGTCCGGAGCTCCGGGTTCAGGCAGCCATCTACGCTGCGCGCCAAGCCACGCCCCTATCAACGTTTCCATCCAAGAAAACAGTTACAAAATGTTAGCTCGTTGGTATAGAACACCCGTCCTTCTACACAAATTCAACCCAGGGACCCTGAACCAATGCTGGAGGTGAAAACAATCAATAGGTTCATTTCTACACATATGGTGGGATACAAACCTTCTGGGAAAAGATACACGACAAAATAATGCACATAACTTCCCTCGAATATGCACCAGCGTAATACCTCATACACTACTTACCAACTACATCTCGCTAATACCACAAATCACTTGCAATGATGTTAATTAATTCTGCTAAAATATGCATACCAGTGTTATGGGGTACCACAAGGATACCCCAGCTATCTACTTGGTACAGACCAGTAAACAAGATTGCCAAGATGGAAGAACTGATCGCTGTTGCTAAAGACTCACTCTCTAAATTCACTTAGACTTGGGCTGGTTGGATACATTTCCAATCATTTCCAATCATCGACAGAATACTGCTTTGAATTGAATAAAACCGACTAAATTCAACCCCAGTCTAATTTCCAGGTTTCCTGACAGAACGACAAAACCTTATAGTCCCCGAACTTCACAAATAATCACCTCTCATCCCATCCTTTCTTTTTTTTTCTCTCTCTCGACACATCAGGCAAACACAAATCTGAGCTTCCAGATCCCCCCTCTATACTCCCCCCCCCCCCCCCCACCATTTGACTCCCTTACTATATAAGACACTGCTTTAACCATATCCTCCAGAGACCTGTCAGTGCGGGACATTGACAGGTCTCAGATTACATTAGCCTGAATTAAACTTTTGCTGTATTCATGGTACCTTCAATTACCGGTACATGCTTCATCATAACCAGAAGACAGGTCACCCATATTATACTTGGACAAGTTTCTCCAAAAAAAAGTATAGCTGGAGTGCGCATGCGTGGAAGCTCCAAGAAGGCCGCTTGAAGCCGGAGCTCCGTCCCGCCCCAGGAATCACCGGATCCCCGCTCCGCTCCACGACACCGTAGCGTGCTGACACCGGCATCATCTGGTAGGGGAAGGTCCGCTGGACAGCCCTATGTTATCGGGCTCGGTCCGCAGGGACCTTTCGATGCTCTTTTTAGACTTGGAACTCCCGACTGAAATCCCCAAGATGGCGGATGCCGCGCTGCTGGGCCCTGACACTCCTCAGCAATCCTCCCTGCAGCTGGAACCTGGTTTATCAGCGAGCCCTGCGGGGGGCTCCCTAGTGAGTATCACACATGGGGGGTCAATCTCTCCAGCGTCCACGGAGTCACTTTTGGGCCGAATGCTGCCTGTCACACCAGGGTCCCCCATGGAGGCAGGGGCGGTCCCTTCCCATTCTTTTTACCCTGGAACTGACTTCTCCCCAGGCCCTCAAGCTCAGATGGAGGCCATGTTTAACAAGTTTGCTGCTTTGCTTGACAGGGTTCTCATTACTACAGCCTCCAGAATAACTGGGGAAATTAAGGCTGATCTTATTAACCTTGGAACACGCATAGAATTCATAGAAACTAAACTTGAACACACAATGCTCCAATCTAACCAGAATACCGATCGTCTCCAGGAACTTCATGATCAGTTAGAATCAGCCCTCCTGATTGACGATCTGGAAAATCGCAGTCGACGCTATAACTTTCGCATCAGGGGGGTCCCTGAGTCCTTTCAAGATGTGCCAGCAGTGGTGCACTCTATCATCAAGGGGCTACTGCCCTTTGCGCCACATAAATTGGAATTGGATAGAGCTCATAGGGCCCTACAATCCCTACGTCAGGATGGCCTGCCTAGGGACATTCTAGTGAAACCTCACTACTATGGAGTGAAAGAGGACGTTATGCGCAAAGCTCGCAATAGTGAAAACCTGTCCTTCCAAGGTGTGCCTATTCAAATATTTACTGACTTGTCCCCGTCCACCATTCAACGTTGCAGATCATTTAAACCCCTATTGTCTGCTTTAATCCAAAACAACATTAAATATCGCTGTAGAAAAGAGGGGGGTTTTTTGTTTGAGCTAACCCTTGTGTGCCATAATCCTATTAATTAGAAAAAAGAAACTCCATGATACAAAACAAGTTTGCTCAGAGAGATAAGGATTTAGTGGACTTTAAGGGCACATGTTAAGTGGGCAAAAAATTACCATAGGTATAAAAAACATATATTCTTTTATTAACCGAAATTTTTTTTTAAAAAAGAACAAAAAGTTCAAGAGACAAAATTATACAATGACATACATATTTTTTTGGGAATAAAACATTCATCGTGTCTATAGGTCAAAATATTAAATATACAGATATTGTAGTAGTTACACTTTGTGAGTATTAGGATAGTGGTCTGAAGAGGTCGACGCGTTTCGCCTTAGCTTCTTCTGGACCTCAGACGCAAATATAATTTATCTCTTTTAGTAGAAACAGAAACATGCAATTAGTACAAAGCATTTTATGTTACATTTTATTCCTTATCTTTTTATCAGATTATTAGTCAAAACAACACACCTCTCAAAATGCAGAAACCCGTGTAATCCGTGGTCATCAGTATCAGTATATCATATTGATCATAGAATAGTGAAAATAAGCGGGGAGCGAGGAGGGAGAGCGAGAACCCAAGAACTGATGGAATAGGCCACCTATATATATGGGGCAAAGAGGAAACATATAATTCTCGAAAGGGTATTTACGTATCCTCAAATATTGGTAATGGTTTATGTCATATTTACCTCAATTCCCACACTGGAATCTATCAAGGATTCAGGTCGGGACCAGAGTTGTGATATGGAGGCTGCTATTGGCTGTTTCACATAGAGGTCTAATAAAAGAAGTAGTGTATATATTTATTTATATCCCCATATCTCCGTCTCATCCATTCAATAGAAGTGGAGAGACAAAGACATAAAAATATAAAACCACAAGGTTCTATACATATAATTACATCTACAAATTGATTCATTTTACCTTGTATCCTTCTGTCTAATATTAGACCATATTGGCACCCAGTCCCCTCATAGCAGTAGATATAGGTATCTTGTAAAGTTAGCTGGAAAAATTCCCCCAGTCTTGTAGTGTGCCCGCTAGGATGTAATCAGATAATAGTGGATTATATTCACATAAAGGAGTGTATATCTTGATTTAAGTCCTCTATGTAAATGTATATATATGTGTATATATTGTGACAGGAAGTCAGGTAAATCTGGGAATGTAGTCACTGAGAGGAGACACATCCCCACCTGCTTTGAAAGTTCACTGATACTATAGGGTGTTGGCTGCAGAGAGAGCCAGCAGGAAGTTGAAAACCATTCAGCTGTTCAGAATGAGGAGATCAAGGACTCTATAATTTGTCCAGAGAAAATCTATTGAGTGCTGCCTCCTGTCGCTGTGTGAGCTGGGAAGAGGAGGACAGACATACGTGTACCTCCCGACGCCGTGTGGGCATGGGAGAAGGACTGCTGCCGCCTGTCGCCGTGTGGGCTGGGAGAGGGGGACAGTCGGATGTGTGCCTCCCGACAAGCTGGTGAGCATGGGAGAAGACCCCCTACAGCGATGTGAAGCTAAGGAGGGTAACCATGAGTGAAGACGTCTCAAAGGTGAGAAGACAAAGTGTTCCATGTGAAGAGTGTGAAGAGAAGTGTTCCTTGTGAAGAGTGTGAAGAGTAAAGGGACCTGTTAAATGAACTGTGTTCAATGTGAAGAATCTGAAGAGTAAAGGATCCTGTTATAAATGAACATGTGCTGTGTGAAAGAAAACAAAGGGACATGTTCAATGGACAATGTTTGTGCTGTGTGAAAAGCAAACAAATGGACATTTGAGTGTCTGCTGTAGGATCAGCAGTGTCGGCCCAACAGTAGGTTGGAAAGACTTCTTAGGTAGGTTCCAGCTGTGAGAAGGTAGCCGCCCACAGAGGCAAGGATTTATTTTGTGTTTTATTTTATTTTGGATGTTTTGCTGCATACAGCCTGGTGAAGAAAACACCATTTAATAAACCACACTGTTTGTTTGCAAGCACTTGTCGGCTATCTCTCTGTGAAAACGCACCCCCAAAGGGGTCATCCACGCCTACCACCGAGCTAATCCCTCACATATGGTGGAGGTATGCAGTGGGCATAAGCAGAGATCCCTGCAAGGAAGTGCAAATGTTTGATGAACTTTATCTGGTGCATGAGATTGCACAATCTATGTGTGCAGGAGAGAAGATCCTGACAGAAAAAAAAAAAAGTGTTTTAAAGAGACAGCGGTCTCAAAATTATTTGATGAACTTTGTTGTGTCTGGTGCAAGTGACTGCACAAACTGTGTGTGCAGGAAAAGAGATCTTGCAAGAGAGAGAAAAACTACATGTGTTAAAGAGACAGTGGTCTGAAAATTTTTTGCTGGACTGTGAAAAATTTGTTTGTGGAGTTATTGAAGATGGGGCGTTCAAAACGCCTGAAGAATGCAAAGATAGATGAAATGAGAGACCGGATTCTATGGATGGAGGGGATGTTGCCGTCTGAACCAGCCCCATCCATGCCTAAAGAGAGTCTACTAAAGAGGAAGGTTGTTGTCCCTAGCAACACTGATGAAACCGCTATGGAGACGCAGTGTGCTCAGATGAAAAGTAAACTCAAAATGGAGGAGATGTTGAAACATCTGATTATATCAAATGCAGCTCAACAGCAAGCAAATGCAGCTCAACAGCAGGCAAATGTGGATTTTCAGCAGAGCTTTGCAGCTCAACAAAAGGCTCATCAAGAGAGCATGGCAGGCTGGAAACAGAGACGCCAGCAGCCAATGGAGGCCATCGGCTTGGAGGAAACCGAGTATGTGTGCAGGGCTGAGTTGGATGCCTTGCAACGGAAAATGGAAGAAAAGGAACAAGCCTTGGAATTGCTTAAAATGGAGCATAGAAACTTGCAGGAAATGAATGAACTACTCAAGTCTCATGTGTTACAGTGGGAAGAATCCACTGCTCTTCTTTTGGTCGAGTTGCAAAAACGCAGAGAGACTATAATGGAGAAAGATACCATCCTCATGGAAAAGGAAAGTGAAATTCAGACTTTGCAGAAGCAAAGTATGGCTGATATGTTGGAGTTGCGTAATCAGCTGGAAAAAAGTCTTCAGTCTTTGGGAGCTACAAAAATAGACCTGCAGGAGTCGCAGGAACAGAATGTCGCTCTGAAAACGACATTGTCTCTCAGCGACAACGAGAAAAGTGAAAGAGAGGCTAAATTACTGAGTACTGTGTATGAGCTCACTACTTTGAGCAATGTGGTAAATGAATGGCGTGCGGACTGTGAAAGTTGGAAAGGGGAAGCCCAACGTGTCCAGCAGCAGTTAAAGGAGAAAGAAGCCTGTGTGGCAGAATTACATTCTTATTCCCAGATGCTAGCCAATGAGGTGAAGGCTCTTATGCAGGGAAAAGGAGATTGTGAACATAAGAGGGAAAAAGTAGAGGCACAGCTTCTGGAATCGCAAGTCAAGGTGTCAGAAGGTGACCGATTGTGTGCTAAGCTGTCAGAGAAGGCAAACCGACTGCAGGTTGAGTTGGACAATGTTACAAATCAGCTTTCTCAAGCAGACAGCAAATCTAGAGAAATTGCGGAAGATTTTTCTATCTTGGAATCGCAGCTGCAAGACACGCAGGAACTCTTACAGGAAGAGAGGTGTCAAAGGCTGAGTTTTAGCACAAAGCTCAAACAAATGGAAGATGAGAAAAATGGCTTCCTGGAACAATTAAAAGAGGAGGCGGAAGCAAAGAAAAACCTATCAGAGCAAGTCGCAACATTGCAAGCTCAGATAGCGGTTATGAAAAAACGCATGGAAGAAAGCGTTGGTTCATTACAGTGTGTTGAAGATGTGAAAAAGAAGTTTGATCAGATGCTTGGTGAAGAGAAGAATGTGTCTGCAAAATATGCAGAAGAACGCGCACGTGCAGAAACGGAGGCGCGTGATAACGAGAGCAAAGCCCTGTTCTTGGCTCGCTCTTTGGAGGAAGCTCTAGAGTGTAAGGCTGAACTAGAAAGTGTTAAACAGCTGCGTACAGAAATGGAAGAATTGGTCAGCTCCAAGGATGATGTTGTGAAAAGCGTTCAGGAGCTAGAAAAGTCTAAGCGAGCCTTAGAACAGCAACTAGAAGAGATGAAGATTCCGTTGCAGGAACTGGAAGAGGAATTCCAGGCAACAGAGGATCTGTCCCAAAGAGGGGATAGTGTGCCTGATGCAGTTTTTAAAAGGATCAGTGTTTTGGGGTCTGTCCTGAGTGAGCCTCAGAAATGTGACGACATGTGGCTTGAATCACCCCTTTGGAATAAACCGTTCCTTCAAAAACTTCAAGCATTGGAAAATGTATCATTAGAACTTCAGCAAACAAAGGAGCTGAGTAAGAAATGTGGTGATTTCTCAGTTCAGGCTGAAAACCTAGTGGAGAAAACTAAGGCTGTTGGTGAAAACGTGAAGCAAATGAATAAGTGCCTTTCAGGGAGTGTTTCCAAAATGGAACTGGTGAAAGACGGGTGGCAGAAGTTTGATCGTGATCTTGAGATGCATTCCATGTGGAATTCAGATAGAGAAAAAGAACTAGGTGACCTTGAGCGGTCAAATAGTTCAGCAGAAAGTGCATTGAAGAAACCTGTAAAAGAATGTGTTGCAGTTCCATGCTTCTTCACTGATGCAGAGAGGAGGTCTATAATGGATACCACCCAGATCGCTGGGTTCAACTGTGTTGTTGCCTTTAACCCCGATGTTGGTGGAAGGAAAGTTGATGATGTTCTGGTTGGCTTCTTCTGTGAAGAGTTTGGCAAGAAATATAAACTGAATATCAAATCAAATAGTAGGCCTTTACTGCGACTCGCTCAGGAGGGCGAAAAGTTTAAGAAGTTGATGAGTGCAAATGCTTCAGATCTGCCTATGAATATGAAATGTTTGAATGATATTGATATCTCTGGGAAAAGGAACAGGGGTCACTTTGAAGAAATGTGTGACAGCCTGTTGTCTCAATTGGAAAATCCTCTGCACAGCATCTTAGAGCAAGCAAAGCTCAAGAAGGAAGATCATTCCCTTTTACAACAAAAAGTCAATGATTGTGTACAGATGTATGGAGAGGCAACTCAAGTCACAGAGGGATGTCAAGAGTCCCTACTTGGAACAAAGCTTAGTGAAGCAAAGGTTCTCAAAGTTTTGTGGAAAACATTTATGGATTGCAGAGAGAGGCGTCTTAAGAATGTTGAAGACATTAAGACTAGCCCAATTGAGTTGCCTATGGATCACGGTCCTCCATGGTGGATTGGACAGACGGTTATGAGGGACAAGCTGTCTGACATTTATGAGAAAGCTGTCAATGAAGATGACAGAAACGAGAAGGAGCAAAATGATGCCAAAAATGCAGTTGAAGAATGTGTATATGAGATGAGAGACAAACTGTGTGGCATTTATGAGAAATCTGTCAATGAAGATGACAAAACAGTTTCATCCGGAAGCTTGAGGATAATAGGAGGCTTATCAGTGAGTCAGCAGTGCCTGACACATGCGTGCCTGGAAATATGTGTCCCAACCCTAGGGTTGAAACAAGAGGGGGGGGTATGTGACAGGAAGTCAGGTAAATCTGGGAATGTAGTCACTGAGAGGAGACACATCCCCACCTGCTTTGAAAGTTCACTGATACTATAGGGTGTTGGCTGCAGAGAGAGCCAGCAGGAAGTTGAAAACCATTCAGCTGTTCAGAATGAGGAGATCAAGGACTCTATAATTTGTCCAGAGAAAATCTATTGAGTGCTGCCTCCTGTCGCTGTGTGAGCTGGGAAGAGGAGGACAGACATACGTGTACCTCCCGACGCCGTGTGGGCATGGGAGAAGGACTGCTGCCGCCTGTCGCCGTGTGGGCTGGGAGAGGGGGACAGTCGGATGTGTGCCTCCCGACAAGCTGGTGAGCATGGGAGAAGACCCCCTACAGCGATGTGAAGCTAAGGAGGGTAACCATGAGTGAAGACGTCTCAAAGGTGAGAAGACAAAGTGTTCCATGTGAAGAGTGTGAAGAGAAGTGTTCCATGTGAAGAGTGTGAAGAGTAAAGGGACCTGTTAAATGAACTATGTTCAATGTGAAGAATCTGAAGAGTAAAGGATCCTGTTATAAATGAACATGTGCTGTGTGAAAGAAAACAAAGGGACATGTTCAATGGACAATGTTTGTGCTGTGTGAAAAGCAAACAAATGGACATTTGAGTGTCTGCTGTAGGATCAGCAGTGTCGGCCCAACAGTAGGTTGGAAAGACTTCTTAGGTAGGTTCCAGCTGTGAGAAGGTAGCCGCCCACAGAGGCAAGGATTTATTTTGTGTTTTATTTTATTTTGGATGTTTTGCTGCATACAGCCTGGTGAAGAAAACACCATTTAATAAACCACACTGTTTGTTTGCAAGCACTTGTCGGCTATCTCTCTGTGAAAACGCACCCCCAAAGGGGTCATCCACGCCTACCACCGAGCTAATCCCTCACAATATATATATAGATATTTGTTACTTACATAGTAGGGTATACTCCAGTATAAAGCAATGGTATTATGAATATTACAGCTGAAGTTACTTGTGAATATAGTCCCCAGGGGTAGAAAAAGTATAACCATCTGGTTCAAAAGGGGCATCCTAAGACGATTTAAATAGAAGAGCATATCTAAATTAGTTTGATTATATTGCCAAAATTGAGGTAGATGGTTTCAAAAAGCTCACAAAACTTACTGTGCCAAAAGCCTCCGCCAGCCTGCTCGTGTCCCGCCATGTCCAAGATGTGTGTGCATATCGTATATATACCTGATCATTACCTAATGAATTGTGATCTGGTGTTTGTTTGTCGCTCTCCGCGCACCGGAAGTGCGTCATTTTCCCGCCTTCATCTCTTACCTTAGGACGCGACCGGAAGTGCGTCCTTTGTTTACATCAGGTCATGACGCTCGGCGGAAAAAACACCCGCCGGAAGCGTCAATGAGGCCAGGAGTGATCCGCGGAAGTGACGTGCGCTCACCAACAACCTCCTAAGAGGGTGGGTCATCGCCGCCCTGTCACTAAACGCAGATGGGTCCTTAGTGGCTCTAATTGCAAATGAGATCACTGTGGCCACTATAACACAGGCTTCTGCATAAAAGAGAGGGGTCAAATTAACATTATGTCATTCGCATTTTTATTGCATATTATAATCTATATATCCACTCTATGAGAGAACATTTCATATTTTTACCTGAGGCATATATAATACTTTGTTATAAATTACATATACATCATATATCAACATTTAAATTTAATTTTTTTGGGGTACACTTATATTATGAATATGGCTTATATCTAGGACTTTACAGGAAGTCAAGGAGAATATTATTGCTACAAATACATCGTATAATATAACAATGAGAGGAAAAGAGAAAAAGAGAAACAGAGGAAATCAGACAACATCATAATTATTATGTCTCTTATCACACCAAAATCATTCTAAAAAGAGTTGTTTTTGGTCCTTATTTTATTCTATCTATGAAGGGGAATTATCTCACGTGTGAGGGGGGAAAAAAAAAAAAAAGAAAGAAAAACATAATTTTCTGGCAATTTATTTAAGGTTTCTTTGAAATCTGCCTTCCTTATTCTTTCACCCTTTCTCAGGGGGGCCCTTCAAAGAAGCCCCTCAAAGAAAAGGTTTAAAACTTAGTGCCTCATTTAGCCCTGGGCTTGTTGTAGCTTTTAACATATAAATCCAACGTGCTTCGCGTTGTAATATAATTTTATCGAATTCCCCCCCTCTCGGGTTTTCCAATATACGTTCTAGGGCTGCGAATTTCACTACTTTTGTATTATTTTTGTGATACACCCCCAGATGTCTTCCAATAGGTGTGGACAAAAGATTCTTTTTTTCATATCCTATATGGTCCTTGATACGGCGCCAGAAATTTCATTTTGTTTTTCCTATATAGTATGCGCCACAATCGCAGAACATAATATATACTATGCCTATTGTTTGACAGTCAACATAGTGTTTTATAGAATGAAGTTGTCCATTGGGTAGGTATAATGATTGGTTTTCATAGATCCATTCACAGAATTTGCAATTCCCACAGCGCCATGTACCTGGTGTATCCTCAACTGGTTTCTCTCTTTTATCATCAAAGTGGCTTCTGATAACTCTATCCCTGATTGACTTAACTTTTTTAAAAGTAATCTCTGGATAATCCTTCACATATTTGCTTAGAATGCTATCGTTTTTGAGCAGGTACCAATGTTGCTGTAGGATATTGCGAACTAAGTGATGTTGACGATGATATGGAGTGATAATACGTACCCTTCCCTCTTGATTTTTATCTTTTTTGTAAAAGAGAGTTTCCTCTCTCGTTTTTTGGAATGCCCTGTTATACGCTTTTCGTAATGTTGTGGTTGTATATCCCCTTGCTCGTAACCTGCTTCTAAGTTTGTTTGCTTCCAGACGGAACTGCTCATCATTTGAGCATATTCATCGAAGTCGCAGGTACTGCGAGTACGGTATACTTTGTACCAGTGATTTTGGATGGAAGCTATGTGCATGAAGCACAGTGTTTCCAGCTGTTGGTTTGCGATACAGAGTTGTCTCTACTTTTCCTATTTCTGTGATGGATATTGTGATGTCAAGAAAGGGAATGGATTTTTGACTCCATTGATTGGTAAATTTCAAGTTGAATTGGTTATTGTTTAATGATTTGAGGAATTTCCGCAGGTCCTCCTCCGGCCCCGACCACAACATGAACACGTCATCTATGTAGCGGAGCCAGAGGAGGACATGCGGAAAAAATTGGGCTAGGCCTTCGTCTGAGAAAAGGGTTCGCTCCCACCCCCCCAGGTACAGGTTGGCATACGATGGGGCACAGGAAGTCCCCATCGCCACCCCCTGCACCTGGAGGTAGTGGGAGCGATCAAAGACGAAGGCGTTCCCTGTCAAAATAAAGGCCAAAGCCTCCAAAATAAAATCAATATAGCCCCTCTGTTTGAGGGGGCGTTCATGCAAAAATTCCCCTATCACAGACAGACCCCTAGTATGCGGTATGCTACTATATAAGGCCTCGATATCAACGGCCACCAAAATTGTGCCCGGTGGTACCATTAGGCCTTCTAAGCGTTTGAGAAGGTCTGGAGTATCTTTTATATATGATGGCAGGGATGTCACATGTTCTCTAAGAATTAGATCTATATACTGACTAGTTGGCTCTGTGTATGATCCTATTCCTGATATTATCGGTCTACCCGGGGGTGATCTTAAATTTTTATGCGTTTTCGGTAACGCGTAAAAGGTTGGAACTTTGGGATTTTTAACATGTATCGCCTGGTATGTGTCTTTATCTATGAGGCCTCCAAATTGTGCTCTAAAAAGTAACTGAGCAAAATCTTTTTGTAGTGTATTTACCATTTTTGGTTCTATCAGCCTATAGCATTCCCTGTTATTTAAAATGTTCAAGCACATGTCTCTGTACTGTTCCACATCCATTACGACAATATTGCCGCCTTTATCGGCGGGTTTCACCACGATTTTGTCATTGGTGCTCAGAGACAACAGGGCTTGTTTTTGCTGTTGGGTAAGGTTATTTTTACTATTTTTTGGTATCTGAATAGCCTCAATTTGTTTTGTCACCTGCGTTATGAATGCCGCAATGTTGGGGTTCGTCTGTAGGGAGGGGAATTTGTCTGATTTCTTTTTCACTTTGTGGGTTGGAAAATCTTTTCCTCTTAGGGTAGGTGTCTCTATTGTATTATCATTAAATGTTATTATGTTGGGGAGTTCTGTTCCACTTGCTTGTGAGGACAGTTCAGCGGTCTCATTTTCCTCAAGGAAGTCCATGAGGTCTTTGAGAGCCCTGAAGTCCCTTACTTTAAAATCTTTCCACTGTTCTTTTAATATGTGGTCCTGTTTCCTCTTTTTTCTTTCCTCATCAAATAAATATTTGTAAGTTAATTTCCTTCCGAAAAGGTTTAAATCTTTGACAATTTCAAAGAGATTCATCTCCTGGATTGGGTAGAAGGTAAGACCTAAGGAGAGAACTTCTTTTTCATTTTTAGTAAGAACATAAGATGATATATTTATTATATCTAGGCCTGTAGTTGGTTCAGTTTGATTGTGAATCTGTCTATCGTGCTTTGGTTTAATGTGGGGTCTGTTTGTGGTTTGGATAGGTCTAATTGACTGTTCATTAGATCTAAAAAACCGTCATCCTCTAGTGGTTCGGCTGTGTGGTTGTGTGTATTGGGTATAGTGGGCATCGTTTTAGGACGTACCGACCCATCCCCGTGAAATAAGTGCGCTGGGGTGGATGGAATTTGTGCATTTTGTGAGATAGGTGTAGCTTTTTTATTTGCATGTTCCATAGTGCGTTTTTTACCGCCGCTTTGTGTGTTACCATCACCTGATTTTGAGCGTTTACGTGTCTGTCGATATTTCCAGTGATTACCGTGCGAAAACTGTGAATTGTAAGACATATTAGACGTGTTTGAGGAGTCAGATTCATGGCCTCCTTTTTCAAAGTCTCTATTTCTTATGTTTTGTTTAAACATCCTGGGCCGTCTAAAACCCCCTACTGGCCACCTATATGCTATGTTGTTGTTAAAGGCTACTTTCTACTAAAAGAGATAAATTATATTTGCGTCTGAGGTCCAGAAGAAGCTAAGGCGAAACGCGTCGACCTCTTCAGACCACTATCCTAATACTCACAAAGTGTAACTACTACAATATCTGTATATTTAATATTTTGACCTATAGACACGATGAATGTTTTATTTTCACAAAAAATATGTATGTCATTGTATAATTTTGTCTCTTGAACTTTTTGTTCTTTTTTAAAAAATTTCGGTTAATAAAAGAATATATGTTTTTTATACCTATGGTAATTTTTTGCCCACTTAACATGTGCCCTTAAAGTCCACTAAATCCTTATCTCTCTGAGCAAACTTGTTTTGTATCATTAAATATCGCTGGTTATTCCCCTTCAACCTCAAATTTGAATTCAAGCAAAGATCCTATTAATTTTCTTCCTTTCACGAAGGCGAGAAAGTACTCCTCAAGCTGCATCTCATCTCTCAAGACCCTGGATCTTCCCCTGCATCCTCGGCTTCCGGCTCCTCCAAGCGACAACAGCCTTCCAGTCTATTGTCCCCCCTCTGGCGTCAGACCAAGCCCAAGAAATCTAAGGACGGTCGCCCACCCTGAGACTCCTCTCCTTACTTCCTGGCCTCACCTTCTTCGTGGACGTTCTCTGGAAATCTCCTGAACAACAGCTGGATGTGTCTTTATCCTAGTATCTATGTGTTTTTATCTAATTTGTTCCACATAGTTTTTCTTCCTCTTTAGCTGTACAAGGACTGGGTCATATGTATTTGAATATATAATTTTATGGTTTTACGTTTGCCCCCTTGTGCTAGCTCTTTGAATCACTGGGAAACGGGTCACTACCACGTTTTATTGTTGGACCCGGTTATTTCTGCCTGTAAGCCTGACTCTTTCCTGATTGTTTCCCAGTGTGGTCAAAGTGTCGGATCTATATGATGTTTTTCTTTTTTTGTTATTGGGTTCATGTTTTAATAAGCTGATGTTGGGGGATCCGGATCACTGGGGCGGTGATCATGCCCCTCTCCCCATTATTGGTTACTGGTGGTCCAGTCTTACCAATATGGGAATTTCCCTCTCCTCAGGGGGAAGGTTTTTTCACCTATTTTTGGTCCTTTGGGAACATCTATGTTGTATGTCTTTGTTTGTTTGTCTTGTCTTTGTGGTTTTGTCTGTCTGCACTCCCAGCCGGTTTTTTACTCGCTGGCCCCAAGAACAGTTGGCCTGCTACCTGCTTCCGACCCCTTTCGGTAGGGGCGTTCTTGAACTTGTCCTATATCGCTACCCCTTTCTTCTCTCTAACCCCTCTTTTTCTTCTTCATTGACCAGGGTGACCTCATCATGGAAACTCAAGCCTGTACTGCATCATCCTTCTTCTGAAGCCGATTCACCCTCCTCATCTGGTAAGACCGTTAAATTTTTGCTAGAGCAGTCTCCCATTTGCCATGGCCTCAACTGATACTCGTTCTCCTAAGCTTAGATTAGCCTCACAAAATGCCCAAGGCATAAATTCCCCTTCTAAGCGTAGAAAGGTCCTGCACAGCTTCCACACTCAGAGGATAGATATACTATTACTACAGGAAACTCACTTCCCGCAACATTACAAATCTTACATCTTTTCTACACGCTAAATATCCTACCTTCTACCTAGCAAATGCCCAGAACAAGACGAGGGAGGTTGCGATACTTTTCTCTCGCAGCTGCCCCTTTTCTATGGTATCCCGATCCAGAAGGTAGATTTCTTCTGGTAAAGGGTCACATAGCGGGCACCCTATATTCATTTATATCCTATTATGCTCCTAATCAAAACCACTTTCAATTTTTTCAATCGATGTTTGATACCCTGTTTCCGGGGGTGACTCTAACATTGCGTTTGATCAGAGTCTTGACAAAAAGAGACCGCCTTCTCTCCAGCAATTGGCTCCATCTAAGCAAAGTCTCCGTATTTGTAAACTTCTGGCTAAACAGGGTCTGGTGGACATTTGGAGGGAGACTAATCCGAATGTAAAGGATTACAAACATTACTCTCATTCCCATCTCTCTTTTGCTAGGATCGACCACATATTTATTTCCTCTCTGCATGTCCCACTAGCAATCAGATCTTGTATCCGGGATGCACACTGGTCCGACCATTCGGGGGTCTTTCTGCAATTGTTGGGAGGTGGGCAGCGTTCTCGTGAATATGTTTGGAGACTGAATGAATCTCTCCTCAGTAACCCCAGTACTGTTAGTGAAATTGACAAGGCCATTCAGGAATACTTTCGCCTGAATGACACTAAGGAAATCTCCCGGGAAACACTCTGGGCGGCGCATAAAGCCACCATCAGAGGGGTCCTAATCCAAATCTCTTTGCGCACCCTTAAGGCACACAAAGCTGACGTGGAACGTCTTGATAGGGAATTTAGGGAACTTAGCGATAAACATAAAAAGAACCCATCTAGTCAATCAGCGGAAGCTCTTGGAGCTGCTAGACTCTAGCTCAATCTGGCTCTGACCACTAAGGCTGAAAAACACCTGCGATGGACTTCGGCTAAATTTTACCATCAAACTGATAGAATAGGCTCTTACCTCGCCCACAGACTCCATCCCAAACAACGTCTCTATGCGCTTCCTAAAATTAAAGTAGCTGGAGGGAATCTGACTCAGAACCCACAGCGTATATTGCAGGCTTTCCGCAAATTTTTTGATGGTCTCTACAATCCTACCTCATCACCTTCTATGGAGGAGGTACAGTCTTTTCTCGCCTCATTGTCTCTTCCTCAACTTAGCGACCAGCACCGCTCAGACCTCGAAAGTCCCTTTTCTGAAGATGAGATTGTTTGGGCCATTAAAAAATCTAAACCGAACTCTGCACCGGGACCGGATGGTTTTTCCAACATGTATTTCAAAACTTTTGCACCGACATTAGCCCCTCATTTGGCGGCATTTTTTAACGCCCTGCACAAGGGCTCAGCACTTGATAGGTCACTTAACTCGGATTTTATTTCAGTCATACCCAAACCGGACAAGGACCTGAGTCTTGTCAATAATTATAGGCCGATTTCATTGATCAACAACGACCTCAAACTCATGACTAAAATTCTAGCTGACCGAATGGCCACCTTTATTGCTTCCTACATACATAAGGACCAAGTGGGCAGGGGCTGGATCAGATTCATAGTGTCCCTCCTGCAAGCTAATTGGAATGGGGGTGCTTCACAGAAGGGCTTCCTGCTATCATTGGACTTACAAAAGGCCTTTGACTCCATATCTTGGACATACTTGTTTGAAGTGCTCCGGAGATGGGGGTTTGGTCCTACCTTTCTGAATATCATTGGAGCTCTGTACTCCACACCAGAGGCTCGAATCAAATTACAGGGCCATTACTCGACCCCAATCTCGGTCTCAAGCGGCACTAGGCAGGGGTGCCCTCTATCACCCCTGCTTTTTGCCATTGCGATTGAGTCTTTGGCTATATCTATCAGGGATCACCCGGACATCCAAGGGGTCCGATGTGGGCCGAATACCCATAAATGCGCATTATTTGCGGATGACTTGCTTTTATTTTTGACGAATCCATTGGTCTCCTTGCCGAATGTCTGCCGGACCCTTGAGGCCTTTTCTAGGGCCTCGGGCTTGAGAGTCAATTTCACAAAATCGATGGCTCTGAATGTTAACCTCCCTCAGTCAGAGGTCATCAATCTCCAGTCCAATTTCAAATTCTCTTGGGCGGAATCCTCCATCCCGTACTTGGGTATTAAATTGACACCTTGTTTGGAGCTAATTACCCTGGTCTGGTCAAACACTTTGTCTCTGAACTCGACGGCTGGAAACACCTGCGTCTCTCCTGGCTAGGGAGGATTCATTCAATAAAGATGACCCTACTGCCCCAAATTTTATACTATTTTCGCTCACTCCCTATCCCAATTCCCAAGCGTTATCTACTGAGAGTACAGTCTAGACTCACCAAATTTATATGGGGAACTAAGGGTTATAGGCTTTCTCGAAAGGTATTATTCCGTTCCAGGAAACAGGGTGGACTGGGGGTGCCTAACTTGTGGAGGTATTTCCAGGCTGCGCGCTTAGCCCAGACTTTGGAAATTTATAAGCGCTCGGATATACCAGACTGGGTTAATATTGAGCGTCAGGCAGTCCCCCTGAACACCCTGGACTTCCTCCTTTGGTGCCCACCCAGGCAAAGACCTCCTATACTTTCCCCTACCCTTTCACATTCTATTCAATTATGGGACTCTCTCAGAACACATCCGGCACTAGTCTCACCCATTAAACCTTTAGCACATATTTTCCGAAACCCATTGTTTCCGCCGGGCGAGGACATTCAGGCTTTCAAGTGGTGGTTAGATAAGGGTCTCTACAGAATAGGACACTTTTTTACACACTCGGGCCCGATCACAGATACCTATTGCAAAACCAAATTGAAAATGCCAAAATCTGAACATTTCAGGTTCATCCAACGAAAACATTTTTTGCATTCCCTATGGACGACTAGACCCGTTCCCCCTACCGTTTCCCCTTATGAAGCTTGGTGCGGTAAGTTAACAGAAAGGAAGGGTGGAATTACGGTCATCTATAATTCACTGACCTCACAGTCCTCAAAGACGGCCTATATGGAGGCATGGGAGACTGATCTAGCAAGCGAATGGTCTGTGGAGGAATGGTACCGGGCTTCCACCAGAGCATCCCGTGGTATACTTAATGTAGCATTGGTTGAGGCCAACCTGAAGGTTCTAATGAGGTGGTATTTGGTCCCCTCTAGGCTATCACAAATGTTTCCCTCGACCTCTCCTCTATGCTTTCAAGGTTGCAGCATGGTGGGTGATATG